>NC_143252.1:105054100-105364850 GCF_984573655.1 Nuphar pumila | reverse complement strand
ATATGTGATTCTACCATGCTCATATATGCTCTAAGGCAGTCAAAAAACTATATATGTGATTCTATCATGCTCACATGTGTTCTAAAGGAGGCAAAAAAGTCTATATGTGATTATATCATGCTCATATGTGATTATATCATGCTGATATGTGTTCTAAGACAGTCAGAAAAACTTTATATGTGATTTTATCGTGCTTATATGTGTTCAAAGGGAGTAAAAATATTATACTAAAATATTATATAAAAGGTCAGTATTGATAAACAAAATATACTGAAATAAATTACATCCAATGCACCTAAGTTAAGACAATCAAAATTATATGAAATCTAATGACATGCAATATATCGCATGAAACTTTCATAACTTAGAGGCACTTGCAATTGAAGTTCTCCTGTTCTGCAAAAAATTGTTGAACTCAGCTCGGAGAACGTCGGCGATGGTTTTATGGAAGTAGTCACGCATTGTGTCCTTAACGATCTGACGTACATCATCACCGAAAAAAATAGGATGCTTGGAGCTTATGTCGACGGAAGAAGTCTGTGAGCTGTGACCGGAGGAAGCAACGACAGGTGAGGTGTTCATATTACTCTCAAACCCGAACACACGACCCTTTTTGGGTTCACCTGCTGCAGTCACCCATGCTGCAGGATCAAATGATGGATGCTGAGTAGAGTCATCGCCATATCGCTCTACCATCTGTTGCTTATATGCCTTCTACAAAATAATGTTTACAATATGAATTAATAATTAAGAATTACAATGTTTATGATAACTTGTATATTACAATGATTATTAATAGAATAAATACATACCATTGTTGTTCTTGCCTTCTCTGATACGAAGTCTCCATGGTATTCCGTTTATGTATTTCAGTAAATACATCCTTATATGGTACAATGCCTCATTTTTCTGCTTCCTATGAAGTTAAATGATAAAAGATTTAGTCAACAGGTTTGTAACAATACTTATAAAATTGATAATATATATTGATGAGTTACCATTTTCTTCAGGTGGCTCCTAAAAGTCTTAGATCCACCTGTGTGTAGATGGGCTTCGGGCATTTTCCCTCGATTTTATGCAGCCTTCGCAGAGCGAGTTCGAAATGCATCCCCCGCACACTTGTCGTATATTCCATCTCAATAATCTCTTCTGATAGTAATAGAGCCATGGCCTTTTCACTGTAGTGGATCATCTATTCCGCCAGATGTTTTTTTTGTTGCAGTCTTCATATTATGCAGCATGTCTGCAAATCGATTGACAACCACCCTCTGCGATACTTGCATCATGTTCCTCCATCGTAGTCGCGAAGCGATTTGAAGCCTATATATATTTTCAGAAAGTTAGTAGACATGACTATAAAAAAAATTTAAATATGAAACACATTAACTATGAGAAACAACTATATACCGTGAATGAGGACCACAATCTATCTATCACCTCTTTTGGATACTCTTTACATTTAGCGACCGGTCCCGGTAGATGTTGAAGAAATGGATTTCTAATCTTGCATACTACTTCTTGTGGCTCAAACCTCGTTCTGCACATGAATTGGTACACAATAAATATCAATATAAAATATTTATAGGATATGCAATAAGTGAAAACGAAATACTTACGGTCGATTATCGATATACACTATTCGAATGAGTCTTCTCGTGCCAGACTTTGAAGACTCTGCATCCTGTGTTGGCTCCTGACTTGTATGATCAACTGTTGTAGGTGGGTCATGTACAGGTGAAACATCATCTGTAAAAAAATACGTTAAAAATTCTCAGAATGCGCATTTCAACTAATCAAGCATCCAATTAGTTAAATGATATACCTATCATAGGAGACCGTAAAGATGAAGACTGAGCCTGACTATTACTGGATGAACAACCACTGTAAGCTCTATGAACCATATTCTAACAAATAAAAAATGTCATACAATATATTCAAATAATTCACATCAAGTATTACAATACATTCAAATAATTCAAATCATTGGAATACTTGCAAATCATTCACATCATTGCAATACATTCAAATCATTGATATCAAGTATTGCAAAACATTTAAATCATTCACATCAAGTATTACAATGCATTCAAATAATTCAAATCATTCACATCAAGTATTGCAAAACATTCAAATCATTCGCATAAAGTATTACAATATATTCAAATAATTTAAATCATTCACATCAAGTACTGCAATACACTAAAATCATTCGCATCAAGTATTACAATACATTCAAATAATTCAAATCATTTACATCAAGTATTGCAATACATTCAAATCATTCGCATCAAGTATTACAATACATTCAAATAATTCAAATCATTTACATCAAGTATTGCAATAAATTCAAATAGGGGTTTATATTACAAGATTTTGCTCACTAGCTTGAGAATTTTTCCTCAACACTTGTTTGACTTTCATATTCTTCTTCTTCTTCTTTATCTTCATCTTCATCTTCTTCATCTTCTTCTTCATTGTTTGCCCATCCACTTGGTATATCATTTGGATCACATTCTTCTATGAATGTTTCATCGACCAATGAAGATATGACATGCATATCATGTACAATATCGTGACCATAAGAGAAGTCATATATATCATCTAATTGATAGTAATCGCTGTCTTCAGCTAACTTGTCTTCCTGTAACTGATCATACTCAGGGTATAGTTTGGACTTCACCTTGTAAACTGCCCACCATTCATTTGTTAGAAAAGTTTTAAAATATTAAATCTCGATGATTTTGTTTACTACCAAAAGTGTTTTGAAAAAGTTTAATCCCATATCTAAGAGAGAAAAGTTTTTTAAGAAGTTTAAATAGAGAGTTTGTTATCTATTCTTTACTTTGGTAAGCCTTGAGTCTTTAGGTATTTGTTGCGCATCGTGCAGCAACGGATGCGTCGTTCGCACACACGCACGCACGCGTGCATGCATGCACGTGCAAGGGCGCTTGAGGCACAATGTGGCATTTTGATGGCTCACTTCGCACGCTCGCAGCGGTGCGAGGTGCATATGAGGTGAAAATGTCCATTTTGGATTTTCGGTTTTGAAATATTTTGCCATTTGAAAGGTTTTAATAGCATTTATATTGAGTTTATGGTGCTTTGTGACTGTTGGACGGTTTTGAAGGCCTCTGATTGACAGTCAAAGGTGGGTGACCGTTCAAGGACCTTTTCATCCTATTTTCAAACCGTTTGGTTTATGGCCATTAATCTCATTTATCTTAAAACGTTTTGGCCTTTCTCACAAGTCTATAAATCTCTTACTTTTCCGTCTTTTGAATAATTGAAATTTTAGACTCTCCAGTTTTCTCCTTTCTTTCTTCTCGGTTTGGCTTGCAGAGTTCATGTGTGGGAGAGGTCATTTGTTCTTGCGAAGCAGTGACTCTCTTGAGGTTCAAGCCTAGTTGTATCCTGGGAACTCAGTCGTAACAAAACCTTTTTTCACATCTTCAGAATTCTCGAAGTGGGGCGATTGATGTTCTAAAGATAACGATCTTAAGAACGTGCCTCTAGGCTTGAGATCTCTTTTCTAAAATCCATTTGTCATAAGGTTGGACTAACAATTTTAGAACTTCAATATGGCCTCTGGTTCAACATCCAACTCCATCAATCTGCTTAGCCGTGACCTTGAAAAACTAGATCGATTTGATGGGTCAAACTTCAAGCGGTGGCAATCAAAGGTCTCTTTCTTACTGTCCGAGCTGCTTATCGACTATGTCCTCAAAAAGCCCTGTCCCACTATCGCTGCTGGAGAATTCGAGACAGAAGAATATAAGAAAGAGCGAGATAAGTGACATACTAACAACTACCGATGCAAAGGGCATATCCTGAACACTTAAGCCGATTCTCTCTTTGACCTGTATTCACCATTGGAGTCGGCTGGAGAGTTGTGGAATGCTCTTGAGATCAAGTACAATGCGGAAGATGCTGATAACAAAAGGTTTATTGTAGATCAATATGTTACTTTTTTTATTGTTGATGATAAACCTATATTTGCTCAAATTCATGAGATGCAAATTCTGGCCTATAAGATCAAATGAGAAGGTATGTATCATGATGATGACTCCCAAGTTGCTGTCATCATTGAGAAACTGCCGGATTCTTGGAAAGAATATAGGAATCACCTAAAACATAAAAATGAGAAAATCACTTTAGATGGTCTTCTTAAGGACATCCGAATTGAGGAGGAGACTCACCTTCGTGGTAAAAAGAATTCGAGTCCTAAAGAAGGTTATCCTAAAGTGAATTTTGTTAGTAACAAGGGTGGCAAAATTATGAAAACCCAGAAAATCAAAAAGAATTTCGTGAAAGGGAAAAAGTCAACTGATAAAAAGAAAATTAGTTGCTATGTTTGTGGCAAGTTTGGCCATTTTGCTAGAGAATGCAGAAAACGAAAGAGGACTGGTCCTAAGCCAAATGAGTCAGAAGAGAGACTTGTTGTGGTAATCTCTGAAACCTTTATGGTGGCTGCAAATAAGGACTGGTACCTGGATACTGGAAGCACTGTTCATGTGTCAAACGACAAGAACTTGTTCAACTCGTATGAAGTAGTGGGGGGAGGGATGCAATCTCTTTATGGGAAACTCTTCCTCAACTAAAGTGCTGGGAAAAGGGAGTGTGAAAATTAAGTTCACCTCCGAGAAAGTCCTAACACTTGAGAATGTCCACTATGCTCCAGAAGTTCAGAAAAATTTATTCTCTGCAGATCTCCTGTCACAAAATGGTTTTAAGATTGTTATTGAGTCTGAGATTGTAATTGTGACCAAAGGAAAAATCTTTGTAGGAAAAGGGTTTGCCACTGGTGGTATGTTCAAGATGAGCAAAAATGAAGCTACTACTTCTGTTTATATGGTTGACTCCTATTTTCTTTGGCATTCACGATTAGAACATATAAATTCTCGTTGCATTCATAATATGAATAACTTTGGTCTTCTTTCTTCTCATGTTAGAATAGAACATACGCATAAGTGTGAGACATGCATTCAAACTAAGCTAACTAGACTTCCCTTTCCTAGCGTAGAAAAAAATTATAAATTGCTTGAATTAGTGCATTCTGATGTGTGTACGATGGATAATGTTTTGACTCGTGGTGGCAATAGGTACTTTATTACCTTTATAGATGATTACTCAAAACTCTGTTATGTTTATTTGTTGAAACATAAATCTGAAACATTTTCCAAATTTCTTCTTTATCTAGCTGAAGTACAAAATATGTTCAAAACAAAGATTGTACATTTAAGAACAGATAGAGGAGGTGAATACTTAGGTGGAGAATTTGATAAATTCTGTGAAGATAATGGTATTATCCATCAAACGTCAACTCCTAGAACTCCTGAACAGAATGGAGTAGCAGAAAGGAAAAATATAACACTTGTAGAAATGATGAATGCTATGCTTCTTAATACATGTTTGCATTCCAACTTATGGGGAGAGGCTATACTTTCTGCTTGTTGTATTCTTAACCGAGTTCCTTATTCCAAATCTAAAAAATCACCTTATGAATTGTGTTTTGATAAGAAACCTAATCTTAGTTATTTTTGTGTTTGGGGTTATTTAGCATATGTTAAAATTCTAGAAAATAAAAGAAAGAAGGTTGGACCTAAAGCATTTAAATGTGCTTTTGTTGGGTATGTTGAACATAGTAAAGCATATAGATTTCTAGACATTGTTAATGATGTTATTATAGAATCTAGAGATGCATCTTTCATAGAATATAAAAATGCATTTCATTCTCTTCTTGATGGCAATCACATTACAATAGATGAAGATCCTGTTAATGACATGATTAAATATTCTAATGATTGTGCTGAAGAACCAGAAACTGAAGTTAGACAAAGTAAACACATTAGAAAACCAACTAATTTTGGTTCTGACTTTTATACATTTCTAGTTGAGAATGATCTTGTGTCTTTTCAAAAAACTATCATGGATCACTCTCATCTCCACCTAATTGCCCAAACCTAATTCTACAAGAAACTTAATATGGCATGTGATAAGGGTTGACATTGAAAGTGAATCAGTCGAGGGAGGTGGTTCTCGGCCAGGACTTTCCTGCATCATAAAAAAACAAAAAAAATTCTTTTTTGTTAAGGCAAGCTGGGGTCAGGCAGACCTCACCAGTTATTATTCAACTTACCATTGGGGTTTGAGCAACGTCCTACACGTGCACTGACAGGTTCCTACCAAAAAGACTCTTATTCTTGGTTTTTTTTTTTAATATGAAGTGACAAAAGATAGAATATTGCATCATAGTGATTAGGGGTGTCAATGGGTTGAGTTTGGTTCCAACCTAGGTGGAACCAGACTTGAACCAGATTTTTGGGTATGGTATAGAGTTCAAACCCAAGCCTATTATAAGAAAAATCATATTGGGACCTGATAAGAACTAAATGACCATACCCAGTAAAATAATAATTTTTATCATTTTCACATTGAAAATTTATGGGTCTTAATCAAAACTCAGTTCGGGCCTGGGTATGAAATAAAATTTTACAAAATATACCAAGATCACTACAACAATCCAGTGGATTAGCGACGACCTAAATCCGTCGCTAATCCACCGCAAGATTAGCGACGGATTAGCGCCATATATCTTTCATCGTCAATTTTTTGATGCTAATAAGGGATGACATATATTCGTCGCCCATTCCGTCGCTAAGTAGAGACATAATGTATTTATCGCCAGTTCCGTCGTTAAGTTGCGATGGAATAACAAATGACAACTTTCGTCTCAAGGCCGTCATTACTAAACAACGACTTCGGTTTGGCGACGGATTTAGATTCGTCGCTACCTTCAACGGTAATAATAAATAGCGACGGATATATCCGTCACAAACAAGGAAAAAAATAAAAATAAATATTTAAAAATTAAATATCGAGAAAAAAAATTCTTGTACAATCTATATTTCATGTGAATAAAAAACAAAGTACACATAAAAATACATATAAAAGGAAACTAAAACAATTAATCGTTCCACTTTAAAATTCGCAAGTTATAATTATTTACAATTCAACATTTACATTTTTGAAACAAAAAGAAAATAGAACAAATTCAACACATTAATCTAATCATCGCCAAGATTTTGTGCGTCTTCTTGTTCATTGCCTTGATCTGTCCCTTCAGCTCCACTACGCGTATTATCGCCAACAACATACACAAGAAAAGAAAGGTCAATATTGATAAACAAAATATATTGAAACAAATTATATACTATATGATTCTATCATGAATGATATGTGTTCTAAGGCAGTAAAAAAACTTTATATGTGATTATATCATGCTCATATACGCTCTAAGGCAGTCAGAAAAACTCTAAATGTGATTCTACCATGCTCATATGTGCTCTAAGGCAGGCAAAAAGTTGTATATGTGATTCTATTATGCTCATATGTGTTCTAAGGCAGTCAAAAAACTGAATATGTGATTATATCATGTTCATATGTGTTCTAAGGTAGTCAAAAAACCTTTATATGTGATTCTATCAAGCTCATATGTGCTCTAAGGAAGGCAAAAAACTTTATATGTGATTCTATCATGCTCATATGTGTTCTAAGACAGGCGAAAAACTATATATGTGATTATATCATACTCATATATGTTCTAAAGCAGTTCTGTCATGCTCATATGTGTTCTAAGGCAGGCAAAAAACTGAATATGTGATTATATCATGCTCATATGTGTTCTAAGGCTGTCAAAAAAACTTTATATGTGATTCTATCATGCTCTTATGTGCTCTAAGGCAATCAAAAAACTTTATATGTGATTCTATCATGCTCATATGTGTTCTAAAGTAGGCAAAAAACTGTATATATGATTATATCATGCTCATATGTGTTCTAAAGCAGAAAAAAAAACTGTATATGTGATTCTACCATGCTCATATATGCTCTAAGGCAGTCAAAAAACTGTATATGTGATTCTATCATGCTCATATGTGTTCTAAGGCAAGCAAAAAACTGAATATGTGATTATATCATGCTCATTTGTGTTCTAAGGCAGTCAAAAAAACTTTATATGTGATTCTATCATGCTCTTATGTGCTCTAAGGCAGTCAAAAAACTATATACGTGATTCTATCATGCTCACATGTGTTCTAAAGCAGACAAAAAACTGTATATGTGATTATATCATGCTCATATGTCTTTTAAGGCAGTAAAAAAAACTGTATATGTGATTCTACCATGCTCATATATGCTCTAAGGCTGTCAAAAAACTATATATGTGATTCTATCATGCTCACATGTGTTCTAAAGGAGGCAAAAAACTCTATATGTGATTATATCATGCTCATATGTGTTCTAAAGCAGTCAAAAAAACTGTATATGTGATTTTACCAGGCTCATATATGCTCTAATGCAGTCAAAAAACTGTATATATGATTCTATCATGCTCATATGTATTCTAAGGCAGGCAAAAAACTGAATATGTGATTATATCATGCTGATATGTGTTCTAAGACAGTCAGAAAAACTTTATATGTGATTTTATCGTGCTTATATGTGTTCAAAGGCAGTAAAAATATTATACTAAAATATTATATAAAAGGTTAGTATTGATAAACAAAATATACTGAAATAAATTACATCCAATGCACCTAAGTTAAGACAATCAAACTTATATGAAATCTAATGACATGCAATATATCGCATGAAACTTTCATAACTGAGAGGCACCTGCAATTGAAGTTCTTCTGTTCTGCAAAAAACTGTTGAACTCAGCTCGGAGAACATCGGCGATGGTTTTATGGAAGTAGTCACGCATTGTGTCCTTAACGATCTGACGTACATCATCACCGAAAAAATAGGATGCTTGGAGCTTATGTCGACGGAAGAAGTCTGTGAGCTGTGACCGGAGGAAGCAACGACAGGTGAGGTGTTCATATTACTCTCAAACCCGAACACACGACCCTTTTTGGGTTCACCTGCTGCAGTCACCCATGCTGCAGGATCAAATGATGGATGCTGAGTAGAGTCATCGCCATATCGCTCTACCATCTGTTGCTTATATACCTTCTACAAAATAATGTTTACAATATGTATTAATAATTAAGAATTACAATGTTTATGATAACTTGTATATTACAATGATTATTAATAGAATAAATACATACCATTGTTGTTCTTGCCTTCTCTGATACGAAGTCTCCATGGTTTTCCGTTTATGTATTTCAGTAAACACATCCTTATATGGTACAATGCCTCCTTTTTCTGCTTCCTATGAAGTTAAATGATAAAAGATTTAGTTAACAGGTTTGTAACAATACTTATAAAATTGATAATATATATTGATGAGTTACCATTTTCTTCAGGTGGCTCCTAAAAGTCTTAGATCCACCTGTGTGTAGATGGGCTTCGGGCATTTTCCCTCGATTTTGTGCAGCCTTCGCAGAGCGATTTCGAAATGCATCCCTTGCCCACTTGTCGTATATTCCATCTCAATAATCTCTTCTGATAGTAATAGGGCCATGGCCCTTTCACTGTAGTGGATCATCTATTCCGCCAGATACTTTTTTTGTCGCAGTCTTCATATTGTGCAGCATGTCTGCAAATCGATTGACAACCACCCTCTGCCATACTTGCATCATGTTCCTCCATCGTAGTCGCGAAGCGAATCGAAGCCTATATATATTTTCTGAAAGTTAGTAGACATGACTATAAAAAAATTTAAATATTAAACACATTAACTATGAGAAACAACTATATACCGTGAATGAGGACCACAATCTATCTATCACCTCTTTTGGATACTCTTTACATTTAGCGATCGGTCCTGGTAGATGTTGAAGAAGTGGATTTCTAATCTTGCATACTACTTCTTGTGGCTCAAACCTCGTTCTGCACATGAATTGGTACACAATAAATATCAATATAAAATATTTATAGGATATGCAATAAGTGAAAACAAAATACTTACGGTCGATTATCAATATACACTATTCGAATGAGTCTTCTTGTGTCAGACTTTGAAGACTCTGCATCCTGTGTTGGCTCCTGACTTGTATGATCAACTGTTGTAGGTGGGTCATGTACAGGTGAAACATCATCTGTAAAAAATTACGTTAGAAATTCTCAGAATGCGTATTTCAACTAATCAAGCATCCAATTAGTTAAATGATATACCTATCAAAGGAGACCGTGAAGATGAAGACTGAGTCTGACTACTACTGGATGAACAACCACTGTAAGCTCCATGAACCATATTCTAACAAAAAAAAATGTCATATAATACATTCAAATAATTCACATCAAGTATTACAATACATTCGAATAATTCAAATCATTGGAATACTTTCAAATCATTCACATCATCGCAATACATTCAAATCATTGATATCAAGTATTGCAAAACATTCAAATCATTCACATCAAGTATTACAATGCATTCAAATAATTCAAATCATTCACATCAAGTATTGCAAAACATTCAAATCATTCGCATAAAGTATTACAATACATTCAAATAATTCAAATCATTCACATCAAGTATTGCAATACATTCAAATCATTCGCATCAAGTATTACAATACATTCAAATAATTCAAATCATTCACATCAAGTATTGCAATACATTCAAATCATTCGCATCAAGTATTACAATACATTCAAATAATTGAAATCATTTACATCAAGTATTGCAATAAATTCAAATAGGGGTTTGTATTACAAGATTTTGCTCACTAGCTTGAGAATTTTTCCTCAACACTTGTTTGACTTTTATATGCTTCTTCTTCTTCTTCATCTTCCTCTTCATCTTCTTCATGTTCTTCTGCTTCATCTTTTTCTTCATTGTTTGCCCATCCACTTGGTATATCATTTGGATCACATTCTTCTATGAATGTTTCATCGACCAATGAAGATATGGCATGCATATCATGTACAATATCGTGACCATAAGAGAAGTCATATATATCATCTAATAGATAGTAATCGCTGTCTTCAGCTAACTTGTCTTCCTGTAACTGATCATACTCAGGGTATAGTTTGGACTTCACCTTGCAAACTGCCCACCATTCATTTGTTAGAAAAGTTTTAAAATATTAAATCTCGATGATTTTGTTTACTACCAAAAGTGTTTTGAAAAAGTTTAATCCCATATCTAAGAGAGAAAAGTTTTTTAAGAAGTTTAAATAGAGAGTTTGTTATCTATTCTTTACTTTGGTAAGCCTTGAGTCTTTAGGTATTTGTTGCGCATCGTGCAGCAACGGATGCGTCGTTCGCACACACGCACGCACGCGTGCATGCATGCACGTGCAAGGGCGCTTGAGGCACAATGTGGCGTTTTGATGGCTCACTTCGCACGCTCGCAGCGGTGCGAGGTGCATATGAGGTGAAAATGTCCGTTTTGGATTTTCGGTTTTGAAATATTTTGCCATTTGAAAGGTTTTAATAGCATTTATATTGAGTTTATGGTGCTTTGTGACTGTTGGACGGTTTTGAAGGCCTCTGATTGACAGTCAAAGGTGGGTGACCGTTCAAGGACCTTTTCATCCTATTTTCAAACCGTTTGGTTTATGGCCATTAATCTCATTTATCTTAAAACGTTTTGGCCTTTCTCACAAGTCTATAAATCTCTTACTTTTCCGTCTTTTGAATAATTGAAATTTTAGACTCTCCAGTTTTCTCCTTTCTTTCTTCTCGGTTTGGCTTGCAGAGTTCATGTGTGGGAGAGGTCATTTGTTCTTGCGAAGCAGTGACTCTCTTGAGGTTCAAGCCTAGTTGTATCCTGGGAACTCAGTCGTAACAAAACCTTTTTTCACATCTTCGGAATTCTCGAAGTGGGGCGATTGAAGTTCTAAAGATAGCTATCTTAAGAACGTGCCTCTAGGCTTGAGATCTCTTTTCTAAAATTCATTTGTCACAAGGTTGGACTAACAATTTTAGAACTTCAATATGGCCTCTGGTTCAATATCCAACTCCATCAATCTGCTTAGCCGTGACCTTGAAAAACTAGATCAATTTGATGGGTCAAACTTCAAGCGGTGGCAATCAAAGGTCTCTTTCTTACTGTCCGAGCTGCATATCGACTATGTCCTCAAAAAGCCCTGTCCCACTGTCGCTGCTGGAGAATTCGAGACAGAAGAACAGAAGAAAGAGCGAGAGAAGTGGCATACTAACAACTACCGATGCAAAGGGTATATCCTGAACACTTTAGCCGATTCTCTCTTTGACCTGTATTCACCATTGGAGTCGGCTGGAGAGTTGTGGAATGCTCTTGAGATCAAGTACAATGCTGAAGATGCTGATAACAAAAGGTTTATTGTAGATCAATATGTTACTTTTTCTATTGTTGATGATAAACCTATACTTGCTCAAATTCATGAGATGCAAATTCTGGCCTATAAGATCAAATGAGAAGGTATGTATCTTGATGATGACTTCCAAGTTGCTGTCATCATTGAGAAACTGCTGGATTACTGGAAAGAATATAGGAATCACCTAAAACATAAAAATGAGAAAATCACTTTAGATGGTCTTCTTAAGGACATCCGAATTGAGGAGGAGACTCACCTTCGTGACAAAAAGAATTTGAGTCCTAAAGAAGGTTATCCTAAAGTGAATTTTGTTAGTAACAAGGGTGGCAAAATTATGAAAACCTAGAAAATCAAAAAGAATTTCGTGAAAGGGAAAAAGTCAACTGATAAAAAGAAAATTAGTTGCTATGTTTATGGCAAGTTTGGCCATTTTGCTAGAGAATGCAGAAAACGGAAGAGGACTTGTTCTAAGCCAAATGAGTCAGAAGAGAGGCTTGTTGTGGTAATCTCTGAAACCTTTATGGTGGCTGCAAATAAGGACTGGTACCTGGATACTGGAAGCACTGTTCATATGGAAAACGACAAGAACTTGTTCAAGTCGTATGAAGTAGTGGGGGGAGGGATGCAATCTCTTTATGGGAAACTCTTCCTCAACTAAAGTGCTGGAAAAAGGGAGTGTGAAAATTAAGTTCACCTCCGGGAAAGTCCTAACACTTGATAATGTCCACTATGTTCTAAAAGTTCAGAAAAATTTAATCTCTGCAGATCTCCTGTCAAGAAATGGTTTTAAGATTGTTATTGAGTCTGAGATTGTAATTATGACCAAAGGAAAAATCTTTGTAGGAAAAGGGTTTGCCACTGGTGGTATGTTCAAGATGAGCAAAAATGAAGCTACTGCTTCTGTTTATAGTTGACTCCTATTTTCTTTGGCATTCACGATTAGAACATATAAATTCTCGTTGCATTCATAATATGAATAACTTTGGTCTTCTTTCTTCTCATGTTAGAATAGAACATACGCATAAGTGTGAGACATGCATTCAAACTAAGCTAACTAGACTTCCGTTTCCTAGCATAGAAAAGAATTATAAATTGCTTGAATTAGTGCATTCTGATGTGTGTACGATGGATAATGTTTTGACTCGTGGTGGCAATAGGTACTTTATTACCTTTATAGATGATTACTCAAAACTCTGTTATGTTTATTTGTTGAAACATAAATCTGAAACATTTTCCAAATTTCTTCTTTATCTAGCTGAAGTACAAAATATGTTCAAAACAAAGATTGTACATTTAAGAACAGATAGAGGAGGTGAATACTTAGGTGGAGAATTTGATAAATTCTGTGAAGATAATGGTAGTATCCATCAAACGTCAACTCCTAGAACTCCTGAACAGAATGGAGTAGCAGAAAGGAAAAATATAACACTTGTAGAAATGATGAATGCTATGCTTCTTAATACATGTTTGCATTCCAACTTATGGGAAGAGGCTATACTTTCTGCTTGTTATATTGTTAACCGAGTTCCTTATTCCAAATCTAAAAAATCACCTTATGAATTGTGTTTTGATAAGAAACCTAATCTTAGTTATTTTTGTGTTTGGGGTTATTTAGCATATGTTAAAATTCTAGAAAATAAAAGGAAGAAGGTTGGACCTAAAGCATTTAAATGTGCTTTTGTTGGGTATGTTGAACATAGTAAAGCATATAGATTTCTAGACATTGTTAATGATGTTATTATAGAATCTAGAGATGCATCTTTCATAGAATATAAAAATGCATTTGATTCTCTTCTTGATGGCAATCACATTACAGTAGATGAACATCCTGTTAATGACATGATTAAATATTCTAATGATTGTGCTGAAGAACCAGAAACTGAAGTTAGACAAAGTAAACACATTAGAAAACCAACTAATTTTGGTTCTGACTTTTATACATTTTTAGTTGAGAATGATCCTGTGTCTTTTCAAGAGGCAATGTCTTCTTAAGATACTGCCTTTTGGAGAGAAGCTATTAATGATGAAATAGAATCAATTATGTCAAACAATGTTTGGAAATTAGTGGATTTACCTATTGGTTGCAAAACTATTGGCTGCAAATGAATTTTCAAAAAGAAATTAAAAGTTGATGGTACAATTGATAAATTTAAAGCTCGTTTGGTTGCAAAAGGTTTTAAACAAAAAGAAGGTATTGATTATTTTGATACTTTTGCCCCTGTAACCAGAATATCTACTATTAGAATTCTGATTGTCATGACTGCCATATATAAGCTTCAAATTCATCAAATGGACGTGAAAACGACCTTTTTGAAAGGAGAATTAGATGAAGAGATATATATGGAGCAACCTGAAGGTGTTGTAGTGCTAGGGAAAGAGCGCAAAGTTTGCAAACTTGAGAAATCCTTATATGGATTAAAGCAATCCCCTAAGCAATGGCATGAAAAATTTGATAGTTTTATGGTACATAATGGTTTTAAAATTCATGATGCTGACAAATGTGTCTACAATAAAGTAGATAGTAGCTCAATTATTATTATCTGTTTATATGTTGATGATATGGTTATTTTGGGTAACAATAGTGAATGCATAAACCAAGCAAAAAGATTTTTATCTTCCTTGTTTTGTATGAAAGACTTGAGTGTTGCAGATGTTATTTTAGGAATCAAAATTATAAGAAATAATAATGGTATTATATTATGTCAATCACATTATATTGAGAAAATTCTTACAAAGTATGGATATCTTAATAGTTCACCAGCATGCACCCCATATGATCCAAATATGAAATTGACTCCTAATGTTGGTGCAAGTGTTCAACAATTAAAATATGCCAGTGTTGTAGGTAGCCTTATGTATGCAATGAACTGCACAAGGCCTGATATTGCCTATGCAATGAGTAAAGTGTGTAGATACACTAATAATCCTGGTCATCAACACTGGAATGCAGTGAACATGATTCTTAGATATCTTAAGCATACTTTAGACTATGGAATTCGCTATACCGAGTTTCCTGCTATTATTGAAGGGTATAGTGATGCAAGTTGGAATACTGACTTTGAAGATTACAAGTCTACTTGTGGTTGGGTTTTTACCCTTGGTGGAGGAGCAGTTGCATGGGGATCTAAGAAACAGTCCTGTATAACTCATTCTACAATATAATCTGAGTTTATTGCTTTAGCATCTGCTTGTAGAGAAGCTGAATGACTTAAGAATATGCTAGTAGATATTCCACTAGGTGAGAAGCCTATACCTACTATTTCAATGTTTTGTGATAGTCAATCAGCTATATGTAAAGCAGGTAATATGAAATACAATGGAAAGTCTAGACATATTAGTCTAAGACACAATTTTATAAGACAAATGATTGATGACAATATTATTTCATTGAAATATGTGAAGTCATGTCAAAATTTGGCAGACCCATTTATGAAAGGCCTTTCGAGAGATGTCATCACTTAAGGATACCCAACCTAGAGCGCTGGAGATCCCACATGCATAGGTTCAATGGAAAATGAATTGGTAAATGACAGATATTAAGCATATTTATGTAAGCCCATTGCTGATGTATGCTCATGAGTTGTAACTAATGTGAGGGTTGAGGTAATAGCTCTTAATGAGTTTGTAAGCCTTAAGGCTAGGGTGTGTGTTACAGTACACCTAGACAAACTCACCTATATGAGTGTAGAAGTGTGAGCCGTTTCTTATGAGATTTGACAATTCTCTAGAGCACTCATGAATCCAAGGAAGCATAAGGCTCTAAATGTGCCAACATGAAATACACACAATTAAACTTTTGGAAACCTATATATAATTGAAAAACTTTGTTAATAATATAAGGAGCTAAGTTCAAGGTAAGTCCACTTAGCACCTTGGTTAATTTATGTTTTCTTTCAAAAAGTGGGGGTTCAAGTCTTGTAGACACTCTCACTGATGCATAAGTGTCTATGCAAGCCAAATAAATTTTAAAACTAGTGGGGGATTGTTAGGAAAGTTTTAAAATATTAAATATTGATGATTTGTTTACTACCAAAAGTGTTTTGAAAAAGTTTAGTCCCATATCTAAGAGAGAAAAGTTTTTCAAGAAGTTTAAATAGAGAGTTTGTTATCTATTCATTACTTTGGTAAGCCTTGAGTCTTTAGGTAGATTGCGGACATTGCTGCGCATTGTGCAGTAACGGATGCGGCATTCGCGCACACGCGCACTTGTGTGCGCGCATGCACGCGCAAGGGTGCTTGAGGCGCAATGTGGCGTGTTGATGGCGCACTTCGCATGCTTGCAGCGGTGCGAGGTGCATATGAGGTGCAAATGTCCATTTTGGATTTTTGTTTTTGAGATATTTTGCCATTTGAAAGGTTTTAATAACATTTATATTGAGTTTATGGAGCTTTGTGACTGTTGGACGGTTTTGAAGGCCTTTGATTGACAGTCAAAGGTGGGTGACCGTTAAAGGACCTTTTTATCCTATTTTCAAACCGTCTGGTTTATGGCCATTAATCTCATTTATCTCAAAACGTTTTAGCCTTTCTCACAAGTCTATAAATCTCTTCCTTTTCCGTCTTTTGAATGATCAAAATTTCAGACTCTCTAGTTTTTTCCTTTCTTTCTTCTCAGTTTGGCTTGCAGAGTTCATGTATGGGAGAGGTCATCTGTTTTTGTGAAGCAGTGACTCTCTTGAGGTTCAAGCCTAGTTGTATCCTGGGAACTCAGTCATAATAAAACCCTTTTTCGCATCTTCGGAATTCTCGAAGTGAGGCGATTGAAGTTCTAAAGATAGCGATCTTAAGAACGTGCCTCTAGGCTTGAGATCTCTTTTCTGAAATCCATTTGTCACAAGGTTGGTCTAACATCATTTCTATCTGACTTTTTTGTACTCGGATATGAAGTATAATAAACTTGTTGAGCTTGCAAGGGTAATATGAATGGTTCATATGTTCCAAACCTTGATTTATGATTCACCTCCATAGTGCTTGAGGCTTTGTCGAGTTTTGTTGCAGTTGGATCAAACCAATGACACTTGACTAAAGTTACCCTATTATTTATACCTAAGTAAGTCAACTCCATTATTTTCTCTATAACACTGTAGTAATCATGTTCATTTTCACCGTAGCTGCTACCCTTGACACATACGCCACTATTCATCGTTGATTTGTTTATACCGTAATCTTTTGTATGGAATCGATAACCATTTATGATGTACCCATTGTAACATTGCACAACTTTGGTCGAACCATTTTCTAAATCAAATATTCTTTGATCTTTAACATCACCATGGCGAACCTACACACAAATATAAATAATGATTGTGATCACGACCAATTAAGTAACTTAGTGTTGTTTACAAGTACACAATTTATGTTAGCGTCCTTACCAATTGTTTCAACCACTCTACAAACTTAGTTTCACGTTCTTTTTGTACTTCTGCATCAGTGAGATGTGAAACTTCTCTTCGCAACTTCAGTTCAAATCCTCTGCAAACCACAAATACTTATATTACCAAACCATGTATGCATGTATAGAACATAAAAGGATTTATAATTGTGTTGCGTCTATATATACTTACTCGATGTATGGGTCGATCACTGAGCAATTAAAAATAATATAGATATGTGTTGCATCTTGCTCTCGATCTGTCAAGAGTCTTGATTAGCAAATACCAAATGCATGCCCAAGTGGTTGAAATATCGACAGCTTGTCAGCTACAGTAAAATGTCCTCCATCATCGTTATGAGGTGGGCATGTGTAACGTGTTGGAATGTGAGGTTCAAAGTACATAGATGAGAAATTTGAAATCCCTTCTAAAGTGTACGCCTCACAAATAGACCCTTCTACTCTTGCTTTATTATGAACCTTTTTTTTGAGGTCAAATATGCATCTGTCAAAAATATACATTTCAAATTTGAAATATCTGTCATTGAAGAGACAAATATAAGAAAACATATACCTTTCAAATGGGTACATCCATCGATATTGCACAGGGCTACCAACCCTTAGTTCATATGACAAATGTATGATCAAATGTTCCATAACATCGAAAAATGTTGGCGATTTTTTTTTCTAGCAGACAAACAGTGGTGATGACAGAGTCCTCGAGATTCTTTATATCAGATACTACGATTTCCGATGTGCACAATGTTCTAAAAAATCTACTCAACTCAGACAATACCCCCCATATAGGTTTGTCTAACATATCATGGAATGCTAGGGGTATCAATCGTTGCATAAAGATATGTCAATCATGACTCTTCAACCCTTATAATTGTCTATCGTCATTCTTCACGGCCTGAACAATGTTAGAGGCATATCCATCTGAAAATCTCAATTGTCTCAACCATTGACATACATGCTTTATTTGATCAGGTCCAAGCACGTACTTTGCCTTTGGTTTCCGAACTTTGCCATTATACTTTTTGAGTTCTAATTCTGGCCGTTTACGTATTACTTTTAAATCCATACGGGCCTTCGGATTATCCTTTGTTTTTCTTTTAACATTCATTATTGTATTGAACACATTATCAAACACATTTTTCTCCACATGCATCACATCCAAATTATGTCGTATCAATAAAGTCTGCCAATATGGTAGTTGCCAAAAAATAGATTTCTTTGTCCAATTGTGATCCTTCCAAAATCCAAGGAAGGGTGTCGGACTGCAGGCATCTGTTAATACATCTAGAAAGTATCATAATTTTCTTAAAATCTCTATGTCAGACAATCTTGTGGATGAACCTTCTATTTCAGTTGTGCTTGCTCTAAACGCATTCCTTTGTCATCGGAACAGATGATCGCTGGGTAGAAATCGACGATGGCACTCAAACCAGCAAGACTTCCTTCCATGCGTCAATCTGAAAGCTTTGGTATCCTCCATGTAGTACAGACATGCCAACCTCTTATGTGTGCTCCAACCAGATAACATACGACCTTCATATTTAAATTTTGTTTTTTGTGGGCATCATACGTGGTAACACCGTCATCCCACAGTACTTTTTGTTCATCAATCAATGGTCTTAAATATACATCAAGATTTTGGCCAGGTGAGGTCGGACCAGGGATCAGCAGAGACAATAAATGATTTACACACTTCATACACAAGTTTGGTGGAAGGTTGTATGAAGTTACAAATACTGGCCAGTATGAGTATGGAATTGATCTACCCCCAAATGGATTAAATCCATCTGTACATAAACCGAGTCTAACATTTCTCACTTTCATTGCGAAGTTCTGATGAGTACGATCAAAGTGCTTCCAAGCTTCCGCGTCAACAAGATGCGTGATCTTGTCTTTATCGTGTCAAACTTTATTTGCATGCTATTTCATGTGTTTAGCTGTCCTTGAAGACATATACAATCGTTGCAATCTAGGAGTGATAGGAAAGTAGCAGAGCGACTTGTATGAAACTTCTTTTGATCTTGTGCTACCATTGCCTCTTGTCTTTGGCTTGAACCGAGGATGCCGACATGACGAGCATAATATATTGTTTTCCTGATCCTTGAAATACAACATGCAGTAATTTGGACAAGCATCAATCTTTTTATACCCCATACCTAGAGCGTTGACCATAACCTTCGCACGATAGAAATTTTGTGGCAAATTCTCATCTTTGGGCAACATACTCTTCATAATCATGCACAAACGGTCAAAACATGATTGACTCAAATTATACTCGGACTTCAAATTCATTAGTTGAAGAACTGCAGACAAGATAGTGTGACTCTCGCAACCGTTTCAAAGTGACTCATCAACATCATTAAGTAAATCATAAAATGTACTAGCTGCGTCGCTTCGTGATTCTTCATCTACTGTAGTTCTTACATCACTAGTACTCATAGCAGAACCCAGTTCTGTTCCCGCGGCATCAAATATCAAATCCATATATGGATTATCATGCACCATATTCACCATATATGGATTATAGCTGAACCCAGTTTTGTTCTTGTTTCTAAATTCTTCTCCATGAAACACCCAATTCTGATAATCATTCACAAAACCCTTCCTGTATAGGTGATGTCTAACGCCATGAGGTTCTACAAATTGATTATTCTTACAAATCTTGTAGGGACACCTAATTCGACCTATGGGATCCACTGTACTGACACTTGCCGTTGCAAATTCAATAAAACTTTCAACACCATCTATATATTCATGCGATAACTCATTGTCAACTATCCTACGGTACATCTATTCACGGTTTGCAGTCATTTTGTTGTATGATGTTACAAATAATATCCTAACCAGTTAAAAGAGAACCATCAGAATGCTATGGTGAAGAAAATATCAAATTTATCATGCAATATATGATATCATACAATCACAAGAATTCTGATGCATGTATTGATAACTTAATATTTTCATGTGCAAACTATTTATGACACGATACATTTATTTGAAGCATGCTTTCATTATACAATTTCACATGGAAGTCATAATCAAATTGAAAGTAACTACATGCAGGCATGGATACAATCACATCAAACATTGCAATACATCGAAATCATTCATATCAAACAAATGTCAAACAAGTACCTGCAGCAAACACACTTTTGTTACGACAATAAAGCCATACATGATACTTCAAGTACAAGGTTTTGATGATGAGCAAGTGGAATCAACTGCATTTCAGCTAAGGCTATGAAGAAATTGAAGAATTCGATGAAGAATCTTTGAAGACTAGTGTGCAAATGTTTAATTCATTAAAAGTCTTAGATTCTTATAAGAGCCTTACTTAGAGTGCATATTTAGGTTGTATTTCACCTTAAAAGTCTTTAGAAAAACTTTTCTAAAAAGAACCCTCATGAAAATCTTTTTAGAAAACTCTTTTCTTAAATTTTCATGTTTATTAGTCGACCAATAGACTTACCAGTCGACTAATCCTTTCGCGCCATATTTTTCTAAAAAGTCATTTTTGTCAAATTAGTCGACCGAAGGTTTTATCAGTCGACTGGACAAAATGTCTGTTTTCTGGAAAATTAGCAGCAGTCGACTAATGGTTTTATCAGTCGACTGAACAAAACATGTGTTTTCTGAAAAAAAATTTAGCAGCAGTCGACTAATGCTTTTTATCAATCGACCGAACAGAATGTTTGTTTTTCATAAGATTTTAGCAGCAGTCGACTAATTTTTCTCAAGTCGACTAAGTTTCAAAAGTTTAGATTTTCAAACGGCTCGATTAACAGATCAGTCGACCGACGATAACTGTCAGTCTACTAATAACTAACTATTAATCGACTAACTGATGTTTCAGTCGACTAATTTTGCCGTTTTCCTGAAACTTCAAAAAGGCGTGTCTTTTCATTTTTCAAACATTTTGATCGTTCGAAATGGACAGTTTTGATACCCTTTCATACCCTCAACGTATGGAAAACTTTAACTATAAATATGAGTGCATTATACACTAAAAAACAACAAGAATTCAATCGATTTGAATCATTTACTTATTGCTTTTCACTCCTATTCATTCAAGTATTTGTTTTCTGACTCACGTGATATTTTCACTTCAGTTTTTCACTCAAATCACTTTGAGAGATAGTGAATTCGTGAGTAGAGTATTTCAACAACCTCAAAAGCCAATTGCATCTCATTTGCATTCAAAAGGAAGGCTCATAGGTTGTTTTGTAAGTTGTTACTTATTTTCTGTAAAAAGAAGGACTCCTTGGTGTAAAGGAGTTGTTTGCTTTCAGTAGGGTTGTTACTGAAAGTGAGACCAGTTATGGTCTGTGTGATCTTGTAGTTTATAAGGTTGATAGTGGATATCTCAAGCGGGTTTTGCTTGGGGACTGGATGTAGGTCGGGTTAGACCGAACCAGGATAAAATCTTGTGTTCTTTGTGTGTTTGCTTTGAGATTTGCAAAATCATTAAATATTCCGCAGACAATTTTTTAAAAGCACTATTCACCCCCCTCTAGTGCTCGTTGCCTAGATCCTAGTGCACTTTCATTTGGTATCAAAGCGCAGGTTTGCTATTACTTTGATTTGACCATCATCTAGCATGACAACTACAACATCTCGGCACAAAGAAGGATGCTCCTTTGTTCGTCCTCCTCTCTTCGACGGAACATACTATGGATACTGGAAAGTAAGAATGACAATATTCTTGCAATCCATGGATCTCGATATCTGAAGAGTTGTTTCAAAAAAGTATCAAACTCCATCAACTGATTTCAGCCGATGGACCGATGATGAAAAGAAGACTGCTTCACTAAATGCCAAAGCCATGAATGCATTATATTGTGGCGTTGACAAGGTAGAATTCAATCGCATCTCTCAATGCTCTACAGCAAATGAAATTTGGCATACTCTTCTAGTAACTCACGAAGGTACGTCAAAGGTAAAGAAATCTAAAATTGCTTATTTAGTTCATAAATTTGAATTGTTCAAAATGAAGCAAAATGAATCTATATCGGACATGGTAACTAGAATGACCGATATAACTAACACTTTGAAATCCCTTGGAAAAGAATATTTTCATAAGTGGATTTAGTCAGAAAGATTCTAAGGTGTTTAACTCCTGAATGGGAGAAAAAAACCACTGCTATTGAAGAAGCAAATGATCTCAATACTCTCACTCTTGAAGACTTAGTTGGTAACCTAATGACATATGATGTCCAACTTCAAGACAGACAAGAAGAAAAGCCTAAGAAGAAATCTCTTGCTTTTAAGGCTACTTCTGACTCAGAAAATTCAGAAGAAGATGAAGATGAAGATGAAGATGAAGATATTGCCCTCATCACAAGGCAATTCAGAAGATTCATCAAAAAGGGAAGATTTCAAAGAAAGACAAAGAAAGCAGATTCTTCCATTCCCAATGAAGTAAAGTGCTTTAACTGCAAAAAGGCAGGACATATCAAGAAAGATTGTCCTCTTCTCAAATTCAAGCACAAGGACCAATTAAAGAAGAAAAAGGCATTTCAAGCATGTTGGGATGATAGTGACTCCTCTTCCGATGAAGAATCAAATGAAGAAGTCGCCAACATGTGTTTTGTAGCACAAGAAGATTCGGTAAGTCAATTTGACTATGATGAGTTATTTGAAGCATTTAATGATTTATATGCTAAATTTAAGAGTCTTAGTTCTAAAAATAAAGAGTTAAAAACTGAAAATTTAACTCTTGACTCTCAAAATAAAGTGTTACTTCAAGAAATAGAAGATCTCAAGAAGGTAAATTCTTGCCAAGCACTTGAGATAAAAGAAATTGGAGTTAAAACCAATCTCTTACAAAAAGAAATATCTAGTCTTAAAGAAAAGTCAAATGATCTTCTTTCTATAGTGACCAAATTCACAAATGGTCAAGAGAATCTAGAAAAACTTCTTGGTTCTCAAAGATGCTCGGTTAATAAAACCGGATTGGGATATAGCTTCTTTGATACTCAAAATAGACCAAACTATGTGGTGAAAAATCAAAGACATTATTCTCAACCTTTTGTTCATAGAACTAAACTTTCTAGTTCTAATAGAAATGCATCTAGATATGATTATTCTAGACATGTTTATTCTAAATCCTTTTATAGAAAGAATATTTATTATCAAAGGAAACCAAAATCCAAATGGATATGGGTTCCTAAGACTAACTCTCATGGACCCGAAAATAGAAAGGGGTCAAATGCTCTGTTTTCTGATTTTGTTGTAGGTACACAACATAAGGAGCAAATGGATATTGGACAGCGGCTGTTCCAAACATATGACTGGAAGGCCGGAGTTATTTTCCACCCTCCAAAATAAGGATGGAGGAACCGTCACCTTTGGTGACAATAACAAGGGAAAAGTGATAGGTATTGGTAATATTGGTAATCCAAAATTTCCCTTGATAGAAAATGTTCTTTTAGTAGATGGTTTAATGCATAATTTAATATCTATCAGTCAATTATGTGATAAAGGTTTTCATGTTTCTTTTGAAAATGATTTATGCTTAATTTCTGATTTTCAATCTAAAAAGATCATTTTTAAAGGTAAAAGAAGAAACAATGTGTATGAACTATACCTAGATAAATTACCCTTTTTTAATGAAAAATGTCTTATTGTTTCAAATGAAATTCAATGGTTATGGCACAAGAGACTTGGACATGTTAACTTTAAAATTATTTCAAAGTTATCCAAGAATGATCTTGTAAGAGGCCTACCTAGAATACCATATAAAAAGGATCACTTATGTGATGCTTGTCAAAGGGGTAAACAAATCAAGAGTTCTTTTAAAGCAAAAGATATAGTTTCAACAAAACGTCCTCTTGAACTTTTACATTTAGATCTATTTGGACCATCTAGAATTCAAAGTTTGAATGGTAGCAAGTATGCTTTTGTTATAGTAGATGATTATTCTCGGTTTACATGGGTGATTTTTCTAAAAAGCAAAAATGATGTTTTTTCAGAATTTTCTAAACTTTGTAGAAGAATTACAAATGAAAAATCTACATCTATTATTAAAATTCGTAGTGATCATGGTGGTGAATTTGAAAATGAATCTTTTCTAAAGTTTTGTGATTTACATGGTATATCTCACAACTTTGCTTTTCCTAGAGCGGCTCCACAAAATGGAGTTGTTGAAAGAAAGAATAGAACTTTGCAAGAATGTGCTAGAACCATGCTTCAAGATAAAAATTTACCAAAATACTTTTGGGCTGAAGCAATTAATACAGCATGTTATGTCTTAAATCGTGTTCTTATTCGACCAATTTTACATAAAACATGTTTTGAATTGTATTATGATCGTATACCAAAGATCTCATATTTCAAAAATTTTGGTAGTAAATGTTTCTTGTTAAATACCAAAGATAATCTTGATAAGATTGATTCAAAATCAGATGAATCAATATTTCTTGGATATTCTTCTAGAAGTAAAGCATATCGTATTTTCAATAAAAGAACATCTTGTATTGAAGAATCTTTACATGTTGCATTTGATGAGAATTGTGAGCAGGTTATACCTCTAAGCGGAGGAGAAGAAGTAATACTTCAAGAAGAACCCTTGATAGAGAGTATTTCTCAAGAAAATATTCCTCTTCAACCGGTTTGGAAAGAAGTTCCTAATCATCCACATGAACAAGTTATTGGTGAAATAAAGAGTGGTGTCCAAACTAGAAGGCAGTTAGAAAAATATATTGCAAATGTTGCTTTCATATCTAAATTAGAACCAAAGAATATCAATGAGGCTTGTGTTGATGAATTTTGGCTTTTGGCCATGTCTGAAGAACTTAACCAATTTACTAGGAATGATGTTTGGGATCTACTTGATAGACCAAAGGATCATCCGGTAATTGGAACAAGATGGGTCTTCCGAAATAAGCTGGATGAAAATGGTGAAGTCATTCGTAACAAAGCAAGGCTAGTGGCACAAGGCTATAATAAAAAAAAAGGCATATATTTTTATGAAACCTATGCACCAGTGGCTCGATTAGAGTCAATTCGAATGATGCTTGCTTTTGCTAGTTACATAAACTTCAAGTTATATCAAATTGATGTTAAGAGTGCATTCTTAAATGGACACATCAATGAAGAAGTTTATGTAGAGCAACCTCCAGGCTTTGAAAATGAGAAATATCCAGAAAAAGTCTACAAATTGAAACGAGCTTTGTATGGACTCAAACAAGCACCAAGAGCATGGTATGAAAGACTACGAAATTTTCTAGAACAATCTGGTTTTTCCATTGGTCGGGTAGACTCCACTTTATTTATTAAAAATCTTAATTCAGATATTCTTATTGTACAAATTTATGTTGATGACATAATATTTGGTTCTACTAATGATTCGATTTGTAAAGAATTTGCTAAAGCTATGCAGGGAGAGTTTGAAATGAGCTTGATGGGCGAATTAAACTATTTCTTTGGACTTCAAATAAAGCAAACTGAAGAAGGAATCTTCATCAATCAGGCTAAGTATACAAAAGAACTTCTCAAGAGATTTGGGATGGACTCATCGAAATCAAGAAGGAATCCTATGAGTACAACTACTTCTCTTGATAAAGATGAAAATGGTAAAAGTGTAGATACTAAGCTCTACAGAGGTATGATCGGATCTCTATTATACTTAACTGCTAGTCGACCTGATATTATGTTTAGTGTTTGTATGTGTGCAAGATTTCAAGCTAATCCAAAGGAATCTCATTTAACTGCAGTAAAATAAATTCTTCGTTATTTGAAAGATACTTCAGATTTCGATTTGTTTTACCCAAAATCATCTTCCTTTGATTTAGTTTTATATAGTGATGCAGATTTTGCAGGAAGTAAATCTGATCGCAAAAGTACTAGTGGAACTTGTCATTTCTTAGGAAATTCCTTAGTCTCTTGGTTTAGTAAAAAGCAAAATTCAGTATCACTCTCAACAACTGAAGCAGAATATATAGCGGCTAGTTTAGCATGTTCACAAGTACTTTGGATGAAACAGACCTTAAAAGATTTTGGTTTGAATTACTCCACAATAACTATTTATTGTGATAACACTAGTGCTATAAATCTTTCGAAAAATCCTATTCAGCACTCAAGAACTAAGCATATTGAAGTTAGACATCATTTTTTAAGAGATCATGTGTTAAAAGGAGATATTTCGTTAAATTTTATTTCCACTAAAGAACAACATGCCGATATCTTCACTAAACCTCTTAAAAATGAAGATTTTATGAGAATTAGGAGAGAACTAGGTATTTGCTCGTTTTTGGATTTATAAAAATGTTGATTTTTGAACAAAATCTCAAAATCGCACTATATTAGTCGACCGATAAAATTCTAGTCGACTGGTGTTTTAAATTTTGGAATGTATCGCACCATATTAGTCGACCGATATATCTCTAGTCGACTGATGATATTTTTTAGAATGAGTCGCACATTCTTAGTCGACTAAATTTTTTTAAAATTTTTAAATGAAGAGACCCGATACCCCTTGGATTTTTAAAACACCCGTTCCTTTTAAAATAAGCATCGTTTCACTTCGTTTTCGTATCTTTTCGTTTTTCTTAAAAACGAAAACCTTAAAAATGAAAACCCTCTTTCTCTTTTGCCTCTCTTTCTTCCGAAAAACCCTCAGAGTGTCGTTCGATCCCATTTTCGCTGGGATTTTCTTACTGTAACAAGGAGACGCCGGAGTCTTCTGGTTGTGATCTTGAAACGCCGGAATCCTCCTGCAGTAACTGGCGCATCTTCAAAACACGTCGGAACCCTCTTGTGTGACAGTGCATTGCCGGAATCCCCTTGTGGTCGACTTCTCACTCGCCGTCAGCCATTGTATCCTCCTCTGGTTCTGTTTCACATCGCCGGACAGCGTTCTACTTCTGCCGGAAATCATTTGGAAGCCGATATTGTTTTTGGTAACTCTATTTTTTTAACCATGCCTCGTACGAAGTCTGCATCTGCAAAAGGTTTAGGTTCTCCTCCTCCTACACCTTCTTCAAGACATGTTTTTTCACTAAGATTACTTCGCAATCCTCTTCTCTATGATACTTTTGGATCAATTTCTGCACTACCTATTTTACCAGGCCAAAATATTCTATTTCACTTGTTTTCTCGTTACAAAATAAGAGAATTATTTCCTGGTATTTCACATCTTTTTGATGCTTGTGCAGATACCCTTCACTATTCTTTTCTTATTCACTTGTTTTACACGAATTTACAAATGGATCATGAAACTGGAGTTTTGTCCTCTCTTGTTTGTGATGTTGAAATCGAGTTTGATTCGAAATTACTTGGAGAAATTCTTGAAATTCCACCTTCAGACACTCTTTTCAACACTATTGAATTAAATGATGAAAGAGTTTTTGAACAAATTCTTCTTCCAGGAGCACCTCACTGCCCTCCTTTCAAAAATACTAATCTTCAAACTCGTGCACGCATTGCTGGACGAATCCTTGCCCACAATGTTCTACCAAAAACTGGTTCTTTTGATTATTATTCCACAGATCTATCTACGGCTCTTTATGTTTTATTTGGAAATATTTCTGTCAACTGGGCCAATGTGTATTTTACAAATTTGTGGAAACAAAAATCATTTCTTCCTTATGGTTGTCTTTTAACCCATATTTTTAGACATTTCAAAGTTCCTTTAACAAATGAAAAATACATTGAGCAAAAAGAGTTCTTTGATCAAACAATTTTTAAAAGAATGAAAATTAAATATCTGCCTCCTTTAAATGTTGATCAAACTGAACCATCTGATCCTAATGAACCATCAATTTCTGAACCTTCACCTTCTGCGACACCTTCATCTCATGCAAAAAGAAAGAAATTTTCGACAAGTCAAGACCATGATGAAGTTATGCAGAGACTGGAAGCTTTAGAGTTGCATCAACATACTTTTCGTGAAGATGTGACTCAACAACTATCTTCGATTCAGAAAGAGATTACTTCAATCAAGGATTTGCTTAACTCACTTTTCTAATCTTTGTTGTCTGAACTTTCATACTTTATGAGTTGTAATATTTTAAACTTGTATCTCTATTTTGCTTATGCTATTTCTGCCCTTACTCTTTTTTATTCTGACAAAGGGGGAGAAAAAGATGATAGCAATTACATTGCAGGAGATCTTGCATGAGAAATGCAAAATTAAGAGAAAAAGAAAGCTTTGAATGAATGTATTTCTAAATGCATGAAAAAATGATGAATGGAAATGCAAACCAATCAATATGTGATATATGTGCTTTAAATGTGCTAACTTTTAATGTTTTGCAGCATATTGATAGGGGGAGTAAAATCTCCATCTATGCATCTAAATGCTTCATCTTTGATTAAGTTTGTCATCATCAAAAAGGGGAAGATTGTTACGACAATGAAGCCATACATGATACTTCAAGTACAAGGTTTTGATGATGAGCAAGTGGAATTAACTGCATTTCAGCTAAGGCTATGAAGAAATTGAAGAATTCGATGAAGAATCTTTGAAGACTAGTGTGCAAATGTTTAATTCATTAAAAGTCTTAGATTCTTGTAAGAGTCTTACTTAGAATGCATATTTAGGTTGCATTTCACCTTAAAAGTCTTTAGAAAAACTTTTCTAAAAAGAACCCTCATGAAAATCTTTTTAGAAAACTCTTTTCTTAAATTTTCATGTTTATTAGTCGACCAATAGACTTACCAGTCGACTAATCCTTTCGCGCCATATTTTCTAAAAAGTTATTTTTGTCAAATTAGTCGACCAAAGGTTTTATCAGTCGACTGGACAGAATGTCTGTTTTCTGGAAAATTAGCAGCAATCGACTAATGGTTTTATCAGTCGACTGAACAGAACATGTGTTTTTTGAAAAATTTAGCAGCAGTCGACTAATGCTTTTTATCAGTCGACCGAACAGAATGTTTGTTTTTCAGAAGATTTTAGCAACAGTCGACTAAAAGGTTTTTCAGTCTACTGATGATATTATCAGTCGACTAACTTTTCTCAAGTCGACTAAGTTTCAAAAGTTCAGATTTTCAAACGGCTCAATTAACAGATCAGTCGATCGACGATAACTGTCAGTCTAGTAATAACTAACTATTAGTCGACTAACTGATGTTTCAGTCGACTAATTTTGCAGTTTTCCTGAAACTTCAAAAAGGCGTGTCTTTTCATTTTGCAAACGTTTTGATCGTTCGAAATGGACAGTTTTGATACCCTTTCATACCCTCAACGTATGGAAAACTTTAACTATAAATATGAGTGCATTGTACACTCAAAAACAACAAGAATTTAATCGATTTGAATCATTTACTTATTGTTTTTCACTCCTATTCATTCAAGTATTTGTTTTCTCACTCACGTGATATTTTCACTTTAGTTTTTCACTCAAATCACTTTGAGAGATAGTGAATTCGTGAGTAGAGTATTTCAACAACCTCAAAAGCCAATTGCATCTCATTTGCATTCAAAAGGAAGACTCATAGGTTGTTTTGTAAGTTGTTACTTATTTTCTGTAAAAAGAAGGACTCCTTGGTGTAAAGAAGTTGTTTGCTTTCAGTAGGGTTGTTACTGAAAGTGGGACCAGTTATGGTCTGTGTGATCTTGTAGTTTACAAGGTTGATAGTGGATATCTCAAGTGGGTTTTGCTTGGGGACTGGATGTAGGTCGGGTTAGACCGAACCAGGATAAAATCTTGTGTTCTTTGTGTGTTTGCTTTGAGATTTGCAAAATCATTAAATATTCCGCAGACAATTTTTTAAAAGCACTATTCACCCCCCTCTAGTGCTCGTTGCCTAGATCCTAGTGCACTTTCAACTTCAATATCCCGCTAACTAATACCATGCCTAGCATGAAATCCGTACTCCAAAAATAAGAACACTTCTATTCTCATACATTAAAATCATGCTCAACATGATCTCCAAACTCCAACAAAGCAGTCTTAGATATCAACAACTAAGTGAGTGTGTGAACAGTAAAGTGTTGCATACAATAAATTAAATAACATGTGATGAGCTTGCATCACTTACTCACCACAGGTATTTACCCAATTTGCATTGTTTTTGTCACTTACTTACCACGGGTGGCGGGGCACAAGCGAGTTTCGTTGAGAAATCTGCAAGAAACATTGTATTAAAATGAAGTCACTACCTGCTGAAAAAAAAACCCGAGGCAAGGTCGCCCTCCTGCCGGAAAAGCAGGGGGTTGGGGGGAAACCCCTTGCCCGAATAAAAAAATGGCAGGAGGGTGTCCCTCTACCGAATAAAAAAAGAGGCATGAGAGCAACCCCTACCGAAAAAAACAAATGAGGCAGGAGTCGCCCCCCTGCCAAAAAAAAAGAGACACGGGGGTGACCCTCTGCCCGAATAAAAAACTGAGGTAGGGGGGCAACCCCCTGCCGGAAAAAAAAAGAGGCACGGGGGCGACCCGCTGCCCGAATAAAAAAATGAGACAGGGGGGCGACCCCCTGCCGAAACAAAAAAATGAGGCAGGGGGTCGCCCCCCTGCCAGAAAAAAAAGTGGCAGGAGGGCGACCCCATACCGGAAAAGCAGGGGGCGACCCCCTACCCGAATAAAACAATGAGGCAAGGGGGTCGACCCCTGCCCAAATAAAACAATGAGGCAAGGGGTCCACACCCCCTGCAGGAAAAAACAAAACGCCGTAGGGGTCGCCCCCCTGCCGAAAAAAATAAACGAGGCAAGAGGGTCGACCCCCTGCCGAAAAAAAATAAAATGCGGCAGGGGGTGACCCCCTGCTGAAAAAAATAGAACGAACGCGACAGGGGGCGACCCCCTGCCGAAAAAAATAGAACGCGGCAGGGGGCGACCCCCTGTCGAAAAAAATAGAAGGGGCAGGCGCCCCCCTGCTAGAAAAAAAAAGAACACTTTACCTGCGGCGGGCGGGGTGCGACGGGCGGCAGAACGGGGGGTGACGGGCGGCGGACCGGGGAGCGACGGGCGGCGGGCCGGGGAGCGACGAGCGGCGGGACGGGGAGCGACGGGCGGCGGGCCGGGGAGTGCGTCGGTCGGCGGGGCGATGGGCCAGGCAGAACGAGGGTCGACGGGGCGACAGGCCGGGGAGTGCGTCGGGCGGCGGAGGAAGGCGTCAGGCGGCGGGGCGACGAACCGGGGAGTGCGTCGGGTGGCAGAGGAAGGCGTTGAGCGGCGGAGGGCGGCGTCGGGAGGGCGGGAGAGATGAAACATGAAAAGAGAAAAAATGACTCTAGTTAGGGATTTACGCGAAAATTAGCGACGACTTTAGTGACAGAATTAGTCCGTCGCCAAGCCATCGTAAATTTACAGGAGTCGTTAACGACAAAATATTTTCATCGCGGACGTCGTCGCTAAGTAGCGACAAAAAACTTTCGTCGCCCAATCTGTCGCTAATCGTTGTGTGTGTTGCGATAAAAACGGGTCGTCGCTACATAGCGACGAATTTAGCGACAGACGGTTTTCGATCGCTACATCCGTCAATATTACAAATCTTAGCGATGGATTATTTTCTCTCTTTAATCCGACGTAAAGTTGCGCTGAAAAAAATCCATCGCTACTTCGCATTTTTCTTGTAGTGGATCCATGTCTTAATCGGACCTTCGGGTCCGGACCTGGGTCTTCTTATTTGTCATCGTACACGGACCCTATAAGGTTTGGTCCCAGTCGGGGGTAAACCTGACCGGTTGACACCTTAATTGTGATGTTAATTATTGGCAAATATAGTTTTGATGTGATTGTTACTATGGTGGCTCGATTTTATCTGGACTAATTTATTGCCAGTCAGAGAGTCAATGGTATATCATTAACGGTTTTAATACGCTCATGATGACATTTCCAAGCTAACTCCACAAGAAACTTAGTCCGGAATATGTTGGAAATAGTTCGTTTTCAAATAAACTAGAGATTATTTTGATACCTCTTTTTCTTTTAACGCCAATAGAGTTGTGAAATAGATTTTATTTTCTTGAATATGACGTGATAGAGAAGGAAGATTATGTCAGCATATAAAGAGAAAATATAAAGATAGAGAGGTTTGCGTATACAATTAATGTACTGCTTTTTTTTTATTTAGAAAAAATTGCATCCAGCACTAAGACCTGGTCACGCTGGCTTACCTATGCTTGTCATGCCAGTGGCTTAAAACTTTGAGGTTAAGACCTTTGCCCCCGTGACCTATGCTGGACATCAGGTTGCGCAGAAAGGCGACACTCATGAAAATCAAACCTTGACTGCTGGTCTAGTGGCCAAGGCTCCACCTCCCTACACCAACGCCCCCTGGGGCTACAATTAATGTGTCATAATTCTGGTCATTTATGCTATAAATATAATTGGCCATTTAAAGTTAGTTTGGATCAACCAAAAATTCCTATATGACCACTTGGCCATTGATGTGGCACATAGAGTATTCTCAATACATCTGCATATGGGTCAAAATCCCTTGATATTTGCCCTAATTCCTATAACTGCTTAGCGATCATATAACATATATATTGTTCCCAAGACTGCTGCATACAATACAAACAACTTGGAATCCCGGAATCTCTTAGGTGATCCGTTATGTGCCACACATGACCACATGACAGCATTTTAAGTGTAGCTGTGGTGCCCATGAAATGTTGTCACATGATTGGTTAAGGGCACACAAGCGATCACATAAGGTAGAATGAGATAGCTGGATGGTTAGTTCGTGCTATCATAATCAAAGGGGTCTCTGGTTTCCAATCCGAAACTGCTAATCGATGCAGCAAATTAATTCTAACAGTTAGCCATCCAGAAGGATTTTCTCCTTTTCTTAGAAATTTTTAGAAAATTGTAGTTGGATATGGGGCTTTGCATCCCACATCCAACTCGGAAAAGAACCGGAGCCCATTCTTGTCCAAAAGCCTAAAACATGTAACTGGTGAAGAATTTACACTTCATATCCAAAATCACTCCTCAATCTTATTAAGGTACATCGAAATATGTAAGATCCGGTAATATTCTTATATCTGATCCATTTGTGAACTCACCCATGACCCAACGACCAATGATGTAAGGTAAAGTGTCAAGCACATCATGTCCTCCTTAATTCATGTAGTATGCGTTGATAAATCTTGCAAAGGCATTATTTCTTATTTCCCATGTTCGGAACCCTAACACCTAGGGTTAGATTTTAACATTTTTAACCTATTAGGGTATCCCCCAAAAAGATTAATCTGAACCATCAACCATGTAGGGAATGCAATTGACGCAGATTTTTTTTAAAATTTTTAATCAATAAAGACTTAGTTTTTGATATTTTAATATTAAAAATAAATTTTATTAAAATAATAATTAAAACCATAAAAAATACTAAAATATTATTAAAATATCATCTATACGTGTCCATGTGTCCGAGCATGGACACCACCAAATTTCGTGTCTCTGTGACACAGGTTGTATCTAGTCTAGTTAGAAGCGATCACGGTTCATCACTTGGCATGAGAACCATGGTTGGAAACCCAGCAGGAGTATCCTTTGCTGTAAGGTTAAAGCTGGGTATGCTCAATGATGGGCAGGGGGATATCAAAAGCAGTGTTGTCAGTAACGGCCGATACTTATAGTATTGCCAGAAAATCATACGATACTGACCTGAATTGGTTAATTTTTAATAAATTTAAAAATAGTTTAAAATGAATTTTTAATATTATTTTAATACCTTTAACACGTGTTGCATTTTGATTTAATATTTTGTAATTGTTTTTGGCCAATTCGGAAAGATACATTTGAGAATTAGTATATGTCGATTCACCTGAATAGTTGGCCAAAAGATGGCAGGTCCGATTCTGGTACTGTCAGCACTGATCAAAGTCCTACCAATTCAAGGGTACCAATTAATTAGGGCATCCACATCCAATTTGGCCTGGATCAAGGAGACATGGCAAATATGGGTAAAAAACTATTTTGTTTTAAAAACTAGAACTCAAAACACAAAATTTCATGTTTTAGTAAGTCAATGGCACAAGCTTATTTTTTCAATAAGCCAGTGAGACGTGATGATCCTTTCTTATCGTCGCAAGCCTTTCTATCGCTCTGTCACAGGCATAGAATATTTTGCAAACCAGCGATGCGCCAAACTGCTCAATCTAAACAGCCTAATGGCCAAAGGCTATGCCCCAACACTTTTTCAAGTGCTTAATCATTTTATTGGCCCGCACTACCTCGTGCGCAACTGCCTAGCAAAAGCTGATCCAACACATTTTCGAACGCGAATTTCATCTAGTCCATATCGCTTAGTACATAACTGTTGCACGCTATAACAAAACCTCGTCATTAAAGGAACAAGACTTTGCGGGCCCCAGTCCAAAGATCAGTTGATGATTGAACACCATAGCGAAAAGCATCACCCAAACTCATTTGCCGGTGCCTAGGCATTCACTTGCCTAGCCCCGAGTCACCATACTCGGTTGAAATCACCTAATGTGATCTCTAAGAGAATTAGCCCTAACCCACAACATGCACTCTCGTGCATCCAACCGCTACGTGTGGGACCCTGCAAGTTGAGAAATCCTTAACCAAATCTCTAAAGGAAACATCTTCCGATCCGTTGACACTGCTTAACCAAACAATGCTCCACGTCTGTGCTACCATGCAGTGATGCACTAACGATGATACAGTTGTCTATCGCGTGCCATGCTACCACATCACGTCACTGATCAAGCTAACGCACACCGTATGTTCCTACACTCGATGCATTTTTTACTTAGTAGAGCTTCACACACCAACTTGCCTTATTTTAAAAGAGTGGTTTGATACATTCTCCTCCACCCAAACCAATGCCGTCCTCGATAATGCTGGTGTAGGTAAGAACATAGTCTTCATAGATATGTCAATTTTCTTTTGTATTTATCTTTGGTTTACTCTTTTTCTCCACCCTACTCATCTTATTATGGTTTATATGCACCATCTTCACAACCTTTAACACGTCAAGTCTCATTCTTAATGCATCTTCGATCTCTTAGACAACGATCTTCTGTTTTATCAACATCGAACATTCTCTTCTCGTGAGACCCCAATGCAGTCTCATGCACAAACAAGTCATTCTCACCCGCATGACAAACTTGCCATCTTCATGCTCATGGCTTAGGTGCCTTCCAACCCTAGCAAGGGCAATTCCAAGCCCTTTATGGTTCTTGTAGAGAAAAATGACCACCAATGCGTGCTGCAAGGATATCACCTCCCTTAAGCACTAACTTGCAATTTTTTAACAGTCCAAACTAGTCCTCAAGTGGGGAACGCCTACTTGCGTATCACCCTCAAAGTGGTTCTTCAAAGTGTCTTCTTAGTCACTTGTCCTCACAAAGGCACTTTGTCTCAACACTGCAACTCCACTGCAGGAGTCAGCACGTTGTAACTCTCATCCAAAGTTAGTGAAATGTTCCTGCAGGAACCGACGAACAATGAATAACAACTTTTTTTTGCACACACAATTCATAGAGGATATTGGCCAACTCAAATGACCAAAAAATGAGTATTCTGCTCAACCTGGACACTTTGTAACTCCCCTGCAAGAGAATTGACTATTTTATAATAAATATAAAAATAGTTTAAAATTAATTTTTAATATTATTTTAATAGCTTTAACGCATGTTGCATTTTGATTGACATGTAATATTTTTTAATTGTTTTTGGCCAATTCAAAATGATTCACTTGAGAATTAGTATCGATCGATTGACCTGAATAGTTGGCCAAAAGATGGCAGGTCTGATTTTGATACTGCCAGCATTGATCAAAAGTCCTACCCACTTAAGGGTACCAATTAATTAGGGCATCCTCATCCAATTCGGACTCTACCAAGAAGACATGGCAAATATGGGTAAAAAAAATATTTTGTTTTAAAAATAGAACTCAAAATACAAAATTTCAGGTTTTAGTCGAATCTAAGTTAGTGTCACATGCTTAATTTTTCAATAAGTCAGTGCAACACAATGGTCCTTCCATACCGCCGCAAGCCTTCCCACTACAAGAAAATAGGTGCTTAGCGACGACATTTAGAGACAGAATTATTCCGTCGCTAGTTAGCGACGGATTAACGAGAGAAACACATCTGTCGCTATAATCAATGAAATTTATGAAAATAGCGATAAAATATATCCCGTCATAAAATCCGTCGCTAATTAGCGACGGATGTTGCGACAAAACATTTTGTCATAATGGGCGCACCATTTAGAGATGGATTTTGCGATAAACAATTTTCCGTCGCTATTTAGCGACATAATATCTTCTATCGCTATGTTCGTAAATTTGATTTACAGCGGCTTAGCGACGGAATTAATCCGTCGCTATTTGTCGATAAACCTAACCCAGACTTCTTTTCCTTTTCTTCTTTCATTGCTCCCGCTCCCACCGTTCGCCGTTCGCCCGCTCTCGCCATTCGCCCACTCTCGCCATTCGCCGTCCCGCCGCTCCCACCGTTCAGGTATTACGGGGATCGCGAGCACCGACAGGGGGTTAACCCCCTGCTGGAAAGGCAGGGGGTTGACCCCCGTTCCAGCAGGGGGTTAACCCCCTACCTTTCCGGCAGGGGGTCGACCCCCTGCCTGTTTCGGCAGGGGGTTAACCCTCTGCCTTTCCGGCAAGGGGGTAGACCCCTTGCCGGGGTTAACCCCCTGCCAGAACAGGCAGGGGGTCGAGCCCTTGCCGGAAAGGCAGGGGGTTAACCCCTATGTTCCGGAAGGGGGTCGACCCCCTGCCGAAACAGCAGGGAGTCGATCCCCTGCCGGAACAGCAGGGGGTCAACCCCCTGCGGTTTTCGGCGGGGGGTTTACCCCCTGTGTTCCTGTATGGTGTCGACCCCCTGCGGTTTCGGTAGGTCATTGGGTACTGGGCTTCTCAAGGCCTATGCAAAATGTTTTCATTTGCCTCAGCTTTTTTTTTTATAGTTAATTCATTTTAAAACATTATTTTTTGCAGATTTTTCAACGGAACCCGCTTGTGCTCAGCCACCCATGGTAAGTAAGTGACAAAAACAATGCAAATCGGGTAAATACCCATGGTGAGTAAGTGATGCAAGCGTATCACATGCTATTTAATTTATTAGATATAACACTTTATTTTTCACACACTCACTTAGTTGTTGATATTTAGGGTTGCTTTGTTGGAGTTCGGAGATCATGCTAAGCATGATTTTAATGTATGAATATGGAAGTGTTCTTATTTTTAAAGTACGGAGTCCATGCTAGGCATGGTAGTAGTTAGTAGAATATTGAATTGTGTTTGTTGCAGGTACATGTTTGCCATTTATTTGATATGAATGATTACGATGTATTGCAATGTTTGATGTAATTGTATTCATGCTTGCATGTAGTTACTTTCAATTTGATTATGACTTCCATGTGAAATTGTATAATAAAAACATGTTTCAAATGATTGTATCGTGTCATTAATAGTTTGCACATGAAAATATTAAGTTATCAATGCATGCATCATATTTCTTGTTATTATATGACATCATATATTGCATGATAAATTTGATATTTTCTTTATCATAGCATTCTGATGATTCTCTTTTAATTGATTAGGTTATTATTCGTAACATCATAAGAAAATGACTGCAAACCGTGAATGGATGTACCATAGGATAGTGGACAATGAGTTATCGCATGAATATATGGATGGTGTTGAAAGTTTTATTGAATTTGCAACGGCAAGTGTCAGTACTGTGGATCTCACAGGTCGGATTTGGTGTCCCTGCAAGATTTGTAAGAATAATCGATTTGTAGAACCTCTTGACGTTAGACATCACCTATACAAAAAGGGTTTTGTGAGTGATTATCAGAACTAGACGTTTCATGGAGAAGAATTTAGAAACAATTTTGATGCATGGGTGAATATGGTGCACGATAATCCATATATGGATTTGATATTTGATGTCGTAGGAACAAAACTGGGTTCTGCTATGAGTTCTAGTGATGTAAGAACTGCCGTAGATGAAGAATCACCAAACGATGCAGCTAGTAGATTTTATGATTTACTTAAAGATGCTGATGAGCCACTTTGGAACGATTGCGAGAGTCACACTATCTTGTCTGCAGTTCTTCAACTAATGAATTTGAAGTCCAAGTATAATTTGAGTCAATCATGTTTTTGACCGTTTGTGCATGATTGTGAAGAGTATGTTGCCCAAAGATGAGAAATTGCCACAAAATTTCTATCGTGCGAAAGTTATGGTCAACGCCTTAGGTATGAGGTTCAAAAAGATTGATGCTTGTCCAAATCACTGCATGTTGTATTTTAAGGAGCAGAAAAACAACATATCATGCCCGTCATGTGGGCATCCTCTGTTCAAGCCAAAGTCAAGAGGCAGTGGTAGTACAAGATCAAAGAAAATTTCATACAAGTCACTCCGATACTTTCCTATCACTCCTAGATTGCAACGATTGTATATGTCTTCAAGGACAGCTAAACACATGAGATGGCATGCAAATAAAGTTTGACACGATGAAAACAAGATCACGCATCCTGTTGACGCTGAAGCTTGGAAGCACTTTGATCGTACTCATCAGAACTTCACAATGGAAGTGCGAAATGTTAGACTCGGTCTATGTACAGATAGATTTAATCCATTTGGGGGTAGATCAACTCCATACTCATGCTGACCAGTATTTTTAACTCCATACAACCTTCCACCAAGCTTGTATATGAAACGTCCAAATCTTTTGTTGTCTCTGTTGATCCCTGGTCCGACCTCACCTGACCAAAATCTTGATGTATATTTAAGGCCATTGATTAATGAACTAAAAGTACTGTGGGATAACGGTGTTACCACGTATGATGCCCATAAAAACCAAAATTTCAACATGAAGGTCACTGTTCTATGGACAATCAGTGACTTCCCTGCATATGGTATGCTATCTGGTTGGAGCACACATGGGAGGTTGGCATGTTCGTACTGCATGTAGGATTTCAAAGCTTTTAGATTGACGCATGGAAGGAAGCCTTGCTGGTTTGAGTGCCATCGTCGATTTCTACCCAGCGACCATCCGTTTCGACGACAAAAGAATGTGTTTAAAGCAGACACAACTGAAATGGAAGGTCCATCCACAAGATTGTCTGACATAGAGATTCTAAGAAGATTGCGATACTTTCCAGATGTATTAACAGATGCCCGCAGTCCTACACCCTTCCGTGGATTTGGGAAGGATCACAATTGGACGAAGAAATCTATTTTTTGGGAACTACCGTATTGGCCAACCCTATTGATACAACATAATTTGGATGTGATGCATATGAAGAAAAATGTGTTTGATAATGTGTTCAATACAGTAATGAATGTTAAAAGGAAAATGAAGGATAATCCGAAGGCCCGTATGTATTTAAAAGTAATATGTAAAAGACCAGAATTGAAACTCAAAGAGTATAATGACAAAGTACTGAAACCAAAGGCAAAGTACGTTCTTGGACCTGATCAAATAAAACATATATGTCAATGGTTGAGACAATTGAGATTTCCATATGGATATGTTTCTAACATTGCTCGGGCTGTGAAGATTGACGATGAACAATTATATGGGTTGAAGAGCCATGATTGTCATATCTTTATGCAACGATTGATACCCCTAGCATTCCATGATATGTTAGACAAACCTATATGGGGGGTATTGTCTGAGTTGAGTGGATTTTTTAGAACATTGTGCGCATCAGAAGTCATAGTATCTGATGTAAAGCATCTTAAGGACTCTGTCATCACCACTGTTTGTCTGCTAGAAAAGATATTTCCGCCAGCATTTTTCGATGTTATGGAACATTTGATCATACATTTGTCATATGAACTAAGGGTTGGTGGCCCTGTGCAATATCGATAGATGTACCCATTTGAAAGGTATATATTTTTTTATATGTCTCTTTAACGACAGATATTTAAAATTTGAAATGTATATTTTTGTTAGATGCATGTTCGACCTCAAAAAAAAGGTTCGTAATAAAGAAAGAGTAGAAGGCTTTATTTGTGAGGCGTACACTTTAGAAGAGATTTCCAATTTCTCATTTATGTACTTTGAACCTCACATTCCAACACGTTACACATGCCTGCCCCATAATGATGATGGAGAACAAGTAACTGTAGCTGTCAAGATGTTGATATTTCAACCACTTGGGCATGCATTTGGTAGTTGCCGATCAAGGCTCTTGACAGATCGAGAGCAAGACGCAACATACATCTATATTCCTTTTAATTGCTCAGCGATCGACCCATACATCCAGTAAGTATATGTAGACGCAACACAATTATAAATCCTTTTATGTTCTATACGTGCATACATGGTTCGATAATATAAGTAATTGTGATTTGCAGACGATTTGATCTGGAGTTGCAAAGAGAAGTTTCACATCTCACTGATGCAGAAGTACAAAAAGAACGTGAAACTAAGTTTGTGGAGTGGTTGAAACAGTTGGTAAAGAAGCTAACATAAATTTTGTACTTGTAAACAACACTAAGTTACTTAATTGATGATGATCACAATCATTGTTTATGTCTGAGCGTAGGTCCGCCATGGTGATGTTAAAGATCAAGGAATATGTGATTTAGAAAATGGTCTGATCAAAGTTGTGCAATGCTACAATGGGTACATCGTAAATGGTTATCGATTCTATACAAAAGATTATGGTATAAACAAATCAACGATGAATAGTGGCATATGTGTCAAGGGTAGCAGCTACGGTGAAAATGAACATGATTACTACGGTGTTATAGAAGAAATAATGGAGTTGACTTACTTAAGCATAAATAACAGGGTAACTTTATTCAAGTGTCATTGGTTTGATCCAACTGCAACAAGACTCGACAATGCTTCAGGCATTGTGGAAGTGAATCATAAATCCAGTTTTGGAACATATGAACCATTCATATTAGCCTCGCAAGCTCAACAAGTTTATTATACTTCATATCCGAGTATAAAAAAGTCAGATAGAAATGAATGCTGGGCAGTTTGCAAGGTGAAGTCCAAACTATACCCTGAGTATGATCAGTTACAGGAAGAAAAGTTAGAAGAAGACAATGATTACTATCAATCAGATGATATTTATGACTTTGCTTATGATCACGATGTTGCGCATGATATGCATGTCATATCTCCATTGGCCGATGAAACATTCATAGAAGAATGTGATCCAAATGATATACCAAGTGGATGGGTAAACAATGAAGAAGAAGAAGAAGAAGAAAAAGAAAAAGAAGAAGAAAGTCAAACAAGTGACGAGGAAGAATTCTCAAGCTAGTGAGTAAAATCTTGTAATACAAACCTCTATTTGAATGCATTGCAATACTTGATGTGAATGATTTGAATTGTTTGAATGCATTGTAATACTTGATGCGAATGAATGAGTTTTATTGTAATACTTGATGTGAATGATTTGAATTATTTGAATGTATTGTAATACTTGATGTGAATGAATGAATTGTATTGCAATACTTGATGTGAATGATTTAAATTATTTGAATGTATTGTAATACTTGATACAAATGATTTGAATGCATTGCAATACTTGATGTGAATGATTTGAATTATTTGAATGCATTGTAATAGTTGATGCGAATGATTTGAATGCATTGCAATGCTTGATGTGAATGATTTGAATGCATTGCAGTACCTGATATGAATGATTTGAATGCATTACAATACTTGATGTGAATGACTTGAATGTATTGTAATACTTGATGTGAATGACTTGAATTATTGTAATACTTGATGTGAATGACTTGAATGTATTATAATACTTGATGTGAATGAATGGGTTGTATTGTACTTGATGTGAATGATTTGAATTATTTGAATGTACTGTACTACTTGTTGCGAATCATTTGAATGTATTGCAATACTTGATGCGAATGATTTGAATGTATTGTAATACTTGATGCGAATTATTTGAATGTATTGTATGACATATGTTATTTGTTAGAATATGGTTCGTGGAGGTTACAATGGTCGCTCATCCAGTAGTAGCCAGGCCCAGCCTTCATCTTCACGGGCTCCTGTGATAGGTATATCATTTAACTAATTGGATGCTTGATTAGTTCAAATGCGCATTCTGAGAATTTCTAACGTATTTTTTTACAGATGATGTTTCGCCTGTACACGACCCACCTACACCAGTTGATCACACAAGTCAGGAGCCAACACAGGAAGCAGGGTCTTCTCAGTCTGGTACAAGAAGACTCATTCGAATAGTGTATATCAATAATCGACCGTAAGTATTTCATTTTCAATTATTGCATATCTTATAAATATTTTATATTGATATTTACTATGTACAAATTCATGTGCAGCACGAGGTTTGAGCCACAAGAAGTAGTACGCGAGATTAGAAATTCACTTCTTCAACATCTACCAGGACCGGTTGCTTAATGGAAAGAGTACCCAAAGGCGGTGTTAGACAGATTGTGGTCCTCATTCACGGTATACAGTTGTTTCTCATAGTTAATGTGTTTCATATTTAATTTTTTTTAGTCATGTCTACTAACTTTCTGAAAATATTTGTAGGCTTCGCAACTACGGTGGAAGAAAATGATGCAAGGAAGGTATGGCAGAAGGTGGTTGCCAAGCGATTTGCAGACATGTTGCACAATATGAAGACTGCAGCAAAAAAAGCATCTGGCGGAATAGATGATCCACTTCAGTGGAAGGGCCATGACCCTATTACTATCAGGAGAGATTATTGGGATGAAATGTGCGATAAGTGGGCGGGAGATGCATTTCGAAATCGCTCTGTGAAGGCTGCCCAAAATCGAGCGAAAATGCCTGAAGCCCATCTACACACAGGTGGATCTAAGACATTTGGGAGCCACTTGAAGAAAATGGTAACTCATCAATATATAATATTAATTTTATAAGTATTGTTGCAAACTTGTTAACTAAATCTTTTATCATTTAAGTTCGCAGGAAGCAGAAAAATGAGGCATTGTACCATATAAGTATGTGTTTGTTGAAACACATAAATGGAAGACCACAGGAGACTTCGTATCAGAGAAGGCGAGAACGACAACGGTATGTATTTATTCTATTAATAATCATTGCAATATGCAAGTTATCATAATGTTATCATTAATTATTAATGCATACTTTAAACATTATTTTGTAGGAGGCATATGAGCAACATATGGTAGAGCGATATGGCGATGATGCTACTCAGCATCCATCATTTGATCCTGCAGCATGGGTGACTACAGCAGGTGAACCCAAAAAAGGTCGCGTGTTCGGGTTTAGGAGTAATATGAACACTTCACATGTTATTGCTTCTTCTAGTTACGACTCACAAACTTCTTCCGCCGACATAAGCTCCAAGCAGCAACCTATTCTTTTCGGTGAAGATGTACGTCAGATCGTTAAGGACACAATGCGTGACTACTTCCATGAAACCGTCGTCGACGTTCTCCAAGATGAGTTCAACAGTTTTTTGTTGAACAGGGAAACTTCGATTGCAGGTCCCTCTCAGGTATAATCACATATTCAGTTTTTTGACTGCCTTAGAACACATATGAGCATAATCGAATCACATATATAACTTTTTGTTTGCCTTAGAGCACATATGAGCATGATAGAATCACATATAGAGTTTTTTGTCTGCCTTAGAGCACATATGAGCATGCTATAATCACATATAAAGTTTCTTGCCTGCCTTAGAGCACATATGAGCATGATAGAATCACATATAAAGTTATTTGACTGCCTTAGAATACATATGAGCATGCTATAATCACATATTCAGTTTTTTGACTGCCTTAGAACATATATGAGCATGCTATAATCACATATTCAGTTTTTTGACTACCTTAAAACACATATGAGCATGCTAGAATCATACATTCAGTTTTTTTACTGCCTTAGAACATATATCATTCATGATAGAATCACATATAAAGTTTTTTGCTTTGCCTGCCTTAGAGCACATATGAGCATGATAGAATCACATATAGAGTTTTTCTGACTGCCTTAGAACACATATGAGCATGCTATAATCACATATTCATTTTTTTGACTGCCTTAGCACACATATGAGCATGATCGAATCACATATATAGCTTTTTGCCTGCCTTAGAGCACATATGAGCATGATAGAATCACATATAGAGTTTTTCTAGCTGCCTTAGAACACATATGAGCATGATATAATCACATATAGAGTTTTTTTACTGCCTTAGAACACATATCATTCATGATAGAATCACATATAGAGTTTTTTGTCTGCCTTAGAGCACATATGAGCATGATAGAATCACATATAAAGTTTTTTTACTGCCTTAGAACACATATGAGTACATGATAGAATCACATGTAGTGTATAATTTATTTCAATATATTTTGTTTATCAATATTGACTGTTCTTTTCTTGTGTAGGTTGCTAGCGATAATCAGCGTAGTGAAGCTGAAGGGACAGATCAAGGCAATGAACAAGAAGATGCACAAAATCTTGGCGATGATTAGATTAATGTGTTGAAGAAGTTCTATTTTTTTTTGTTTCGAAATCGTAATTGTTGAATTGTAAATAATTAAACTTGTTAATTTTAAAGTGAAATGATTAATTGTTGTAGATTCCTTTTATATGAAATTTTATGTGTACTTTTTTTTTATTTACAGGAAATATAAATTGTACAGGAAATATAAATTGTAGCGTTCTCGATATTTAATTTTCAAATAAAATTTTTTATTTTTTTTCGTGTTTGCAATGGATTATTGACGGATTTTTTCGTCGCTATACATAGAAATCTAGCGACGTCTTAGCTATGGATGTAAATCCATCGCCAAGCCGAGGTCGCCGTTTAGTACCGGCGGATTTGCGACGAAATCCGTCGTTCGTTATTCCATCGTAATTAGCGACGAAACTGGCGACAGATTTATTCCGTCGCCAGTTAGAGTCGAAAAATTTGTGACGTAAGTTGTCCATCCCCTCTTCGTCGCTAATCCATCGCTAACCCGATTAGCGATGGATTAGCAACAGAATAGCGACGAAATGAGGTCGTCGCTAATCCAGTGCTTTGTTCTGGTGTCCTATCGCTCTTTCACGAGCATAGAATTTTTTGCAAACCCGCGATACACCAAACTACTCAATTTGAATAGCTTAACGGCCAAAGGTTGCACACCAACACTTTTCCATGTGCTTAATTATTTCATTAGCTCTACGCACCACTTCGTGCATAGCTGCCTAGCGAAAACTGATCAAGCACATTTTTAAATATGAATTCCATCTAGTCCATGCCGCTTAGAGCATAGCCATCACATACCAGCTATCACTTTTGAAAGGGTCATAAACTTGCCTTAGCCTTATGTGCCATGAAAAGTATTGTGACTCTATGCGTACTCTATAGAAAAACCTTGCTACTGAAGGAACAAGACCTTGTAGCCTTTAGTCCGAAGACCGGTTGATGATTGAACACCATAGTGAAGAGCACCACCCAGACTCATTCACTGGCGCCTAGGCATTCACTCGCCTTCCACCGAGTCACCATACTTGGTTGAAATCACCTAATGTGATCCCTGAGAGAATTTGCCCTAACCCATACGCACCCCCATGTGTCCAATCGCTATGCGTGAGACCTTGCAAGCCGAGAGGTCCATAACCAAATCTCCAAAGGCAACATCCTCTGATCCGCTGACACTGCTTAACTAAATAATGCTTCACGTCTGTGCCACCATACAACGATGCACTAACAATGATATAGTTGTCTATCGTGTGTCATGCTACCACCCTACATTACCGATCAAGCTAACGCACACCACACATTCTTATACTCTATGCATTTTCTACTTAGTAGAGCTTCGTACTGCAACTTGCCTTATTCTGAAAGATCGGTTTGATACATTCTCCCCCACCCAAACCATTATCATCTTCGACAATGTCGGTGCAGTTAAGAATACACTCTTTACAGATATGTCAGTTTCCCTTTATACTTATCTTTGGTTTACTCTTTTTCTCCAACCTACTCAACTTGTTCTGGTTTACATGCATCATCGCCGTAACCTTAACACGACAATTCTCATTCCTTAATGCATCTCCAGTCACTTAGACAACGATCTTCTGCTTTATCAACATTGAGCATTCTCTGCTCGTGAGACCCTAGTGCAGTCTCCTGCACAAACGGGTCATTCTCGCCCGCACGACAAACTTGTCGTCATCATGCTCATGGCTGGGGTGCCTTCAAACCCCAACAAGGGCAATTCCAAGCCTTTTGTGGTCCTTGCAGAGAAAAATGACCACAAATGCGTGTTGAAAGGATATCAACTCTTTTAAGCACCAACTTATTATGATCATCGCAAAATTTTTCCTCTCTTGTGGTTTCTTTCTCTTCCTTCTCTTTCCCTCTTCTAACCTCTATTCTCCTCCTTTTTGAAAGGAGTAAAATAAAAGAAAGAAAAGAAAGAGAGAAGAGAAAAGAAAGAAAGAGAAAAGAGGAACTCTTTTGCGGGTTTTCACTTGACCTTAATTTTGAAATTTTTTGAAATAACTCGCCTCCGTTTTTGAAATATTTGCGGGAAAAATGGAGAGACGGGATCCGCTCGTCGGTACGAGGTTCAACCGTTCCTGGCGCCTTTACCAGGGGTAATCAAACCAAGGGTCAAATTTTATGCCTTTTTGCTTTGCAAAGAATTTATCTAAGTATTTATCCTAAGTCTAAATGCACAATGAATCATGCTTGTGCAATATGCAAAGATGTATGCTCTTTTTGAAAATATTTTGAAGAATTTCCAAGTGAATCTGATAAAGTGAAGAAATGTTTTCTAACTTAGAACTTAAGATTAAAGTTCTAAGTTTTTAGAATAATCAAGAGCTCGGGAAAGTAAATCTGGATTTTGGAAAGTGATTTTGAAGTTTTGAGAGAAGAAAGGAAATTTTCAAAGTCATAAATGGACTTTGAATCAGAGTAGAAATGAAAATGGAATTGAATTCTAACTTTGGAGTTTGAAATCAGAAGGAAAGATAGAATTTGGGAAATCTGAATAAAATTGAGAAATGGAATTGATTTAAAAGTTGGAATTTCAAGATGAAATCCGAATCCAAGATCTGGATTCTGAATAGAGTTTAAAGTTTGAATTTTGAGTTTAGAATCTGAAATGGGAACTTGACTTGAAATCTGAAATGAAATGGAATTGATTTTAAGGTTTGGATTTAAAGTGGAATTTGGATTTGGAATTTTGAATGGAATTGGATTCGAGGTTTGGAATCCAAGATGGTTTTTGGATCTGAAATCTGAGATCCAAGATAGAGTTGGACTCTGGACCCTAAGATGGAATTGGATCTGAAGTCTGAGATCCAATGCAGGATTGGATTCTGGATCCTAGAATGGATTTGGATCTGAAGTCTGAGATCTAATGAAGGATTGGGTTCTGGATCCTAGAATGGATTTTTGGATCTGAATCTGAGATCCAATGAAGGATTGGGTTCTGGATCCTAGAATGGATTTTTGGATCTGAATCTGAGATCCAATGAAGAATTGGGTTCTGGATCCTAGAATGGATTTTTGGATCTGAATCTGAGATCCAATGAAGAATTGGGTTTTGGATCCTAGAATGGATTTTTGGATTTGAATCTGAGATCCAATGAAGAATGGGGATCTAGATCCTAAGTGGAATTTTGGATCTATAATCTAAGATCCAATGAAGAATGGGGATCTAGATCCTAAGTGGAATTTTGGATCTGTAATCTGAGATCCAAAGGTGGATTTGAACTCTGGATCCTAAGATAGAGTTTGGATCTAAATCTGAGATCCAAAGTAGAAGTGGAATCTTGGAACCTAGAATAGAGTTTGGATCTGAATCTGAGATCCAAAGTAGAAGTAGAATCTGGATCCTAGAATAGAGTTTGGATCTGAATCTAAGATCCAAAGTAGAAGTAGAATCTTGGATCCTAGAATAGAGTTTGGATCTGAATCTGAGATCCAAAGTAGAAGTAGAATCTTGGATCCTAGAATAGAGTTTGGATCTGAATCTGAGATCCAAAGTAGAAGTAGAATCTTGTATCCTAGAACGGATTTGATCCAAGATTCTGGAATCCAAGATGAAATGTGGATCTGAAGTCTAAGATCCAAAGTGGGATTGAATTTATACTTGGAAATCTGGATCCAAGTTGAAATTGGAATTTAACTTTGGATTTGGATTATGAAAAGTCCAAATAGGACCTTTTAAAGATGGATCTGGGTTTTAGAAACCCAGATTTAAATTTAAATTTTGAGATTCAAATCCAAACCTTGATTGAAGATAAGAGGACGGATTTTGATTTGAAATCAGAAGATAACTTCAAAGTTGAATTGAACTTTGAAATTGAACTTTTGGATTGAATTTGGAATTTTGGAGTTTGAATATGAAATGATTTTGGAATTTCAAAGTCAAATTGGAATTTGAAATTGAATTTTTGAATCTTGAAATGAGATAGAATTGGATAAGAAGAAGAAACACCTGGAATTTTGAAAAAAAGGAAATTTTGAAAATATGATGCAGTTCTATCCTAAATGATGAATGCATTTAAAGAATTTTTGAAATTGGATTTTTGAAAAGCTATTCCATTTTCCAAATGAATTAAAACAAGATTGAAGATATAATACATCCTTGACTATGGTCATTGAATGTATTATATAATAATCCATATTTAAATTCAGGAGAAGAATGAAACCCATTTGGTGCTTTTATAGAATTTAAAATGAAATGAACTCTCAATATACCCTGACTATGGCCGTTGGTATATATTTTGAGTTAATTTTAAGTTAAATTCTGATAAAAGAAGAAAATATTTAAGGAAAATATGATGAATTTGGAAAGTGGATCCAGTGTTATTTTGTAAAAGATAAAGATGCTAAGTTTTGTCCACACCCTGACTATGGCCATCGATGTGGATCATCAACTTAGTATCAATTACCTCTTACAAAATGGTGCACGTGCCATTCGTGTTTCACCATTGTGAGAATTTGAGAAATAAAGGCAAAATGCATGAAAAACAAGTAATTCATGATATCTACAATGCTCATTCATTCTACCTAAAGCAGGAAATGTAAATTTTTATTCAAACTTAGCTATTACAACTTGAAGCTTGAATTGAAATTACAATTTCTAAAAAAAATGGCACTTTTCATACATTTTCCTGCAAAAAAAAGGGGTTAATATATGGCAAGAATATAAAAGAATTCAAGAGGTTATACTGAAGCTAAAGTACCTATGAGGATGCATGTATACTAATGAGGGTAGACTGCATAAAAGTTCATGCCCACTTAATGGGTATCGTAGTGAGTGGTGATATGCACAACTATCTAAGTGTGATGTTAAGGGAAAGAGGGTGGTGGTGAGTATAATTTGCAGGAAATAAAAGTATATGGCAGGTAAAAGGTATGAGGATGTTAGGGATAAGAAAAACCTAAAGAATCAAAATGCAAATTCATAACTAAAAAAAAGGATCAGCAACACGGAGACCTCCACAACATGCTAAAACCGAAGAGGATTTCCAAAATGAATTGCGGAAGAGAAGAAGACTGTCAAATAACAGGGGTTGTTGTTAATGATATGGTGTTACTGTATGTAGATGATGAAATGGGAATACCCAAAATGTGCATGGATATAAAGATAATAATTTGTTTGTGGTAATTAGTGCAAATGTACAGCAGTGAGGTACTGCTATGAAGAAGGTGATACAGCAAATGGGCATACAGGTGGACATGTATTTGCAGGGGACTAGCGGGAAGATGATATGCTGTATGGTGTCAACAAGAATATAACCTAAAGGAGCACAAGGTAACAACACTTGTTAAACCGAAAATTCATCATGAAACTATGGTGCTGTTAGAACAATCAACATGTGCAGGATGATATGCAGGTGAAACTATCCAACGAGTTTATCATACCTAGAATGGACGTGATGATTGTAGATGGGATGAACCTGCTGACTGACTTCCTGGAAACTAATCAATTATCTGGATTTCAGAGATATCCATAATGTTCAGAAATTTTAGATATTCCTGAAACTGTTATGGACGTATTAGTTGCAACTAGAAAGGATGATGATAATGTTGTGGTAAGGGACTGACTGCAGGGGGCTTGAGGTGACGCAATGGCTGGAACTTGTGCTGTTGTAGGTGAATAGTGCCTAAGAGGTGTCGGCATGACAGGACCATGACCTTTGTAAGTAGTAAAAAAAAAAAGAGAAACTAGAGTTGCTAATATATTTGAGCCAATTTGATCTTTTCACCCCTGTGACTCTGATCACACCTATCAGAAGACCACTGGCAGCGCACCGTGGGCATATAGGCTTCCTCTGCTTCTTAATTGATCTCAGCAACACTATTTCCAATTTCTAGCTTCAACTTTTTAACAACTCCCCATCAATCCTTTCTACTTATGAGCATTTGGGAAAACAATTCGGATGAATTTAACAGGTCTGGACCCATCATCTGAACTTATTCCCCCATCTTAAAATCCTCTGAGCAACTCCACGAATCTTCGGATTTCCAGAAGATGTGTTAACATAAGATGAAATTAAGTGACGAGGTTCCAAAACTCTAGGTAGAGCGTCTGATCCCTAAATACCAGGATTTTGCAGAAGAATAAAAGAAAAGAGTGACAAAGTCACGATCATAAAACAAGATTTAGGCTATATGCAAGCAAATACATCCTGATAAAACCTGTATATAAATGAATCATTCCCAATAGCAGGTACATGAATGCACAATTCTATAGAACCCCAAAAAAATCTCTAGAAATCATGTTCATATGACTACTGAAAGATGGCTTACTCCAGGACAATCTTATATCAGTAAGTATCATTAAAATGGAACGTTACAGAGACTGCCAATGAATATAAGAAACATTTCAATCTCAGATGGTTAAAAACAACTGAGGTTACCATCTAATCTGTAAATAAAATTTAGATCTCCTGAGCTTCCTAGCAGCCTCCTGCTACGGTTTGGACCTGTTACCTGTGGGGAATCTGATGCAAAGATGACCTAAATGATGGGATGAAGGGTGGGGGTTCTTGAGCAGGACATGTCTGAATCAATTCCTGTGAATATACTGAAGGCTTGAAGACATAGTGCAGGTCGGACCTGATGGTCCAACGATGTAGGAATGGCATGATGCATGGTGAATACTAAATTTCATAAGTAGAGGCAGACTACTAATGAAATCAATGAGATGTTAGATAGTCATCGCACTAATCGGGTGTTACCAAATGCAGGTGCATTGGAAGACCATAAACAGAATCGACTATTCTGGGTGTTTCTCATGGCTAAAACTGGACAAGAGAGCAAGTAGGATGAAACAAAAGAATCCCCCTTGATAAGTACACTAACAGGAATCAAAACGCACTTCAGAGGCATGGACTTAACGAATGCATTTAGTGAGAACTCAGGTCATCTTATCTCACGTGGTGGGTTAGTCATAAGCACTGATGATTCAAACCCAACGTAGAGAATCAATTAACAAATCGATTTTAGACATCAGATCTTTAACAGTTTGGTCAGTGAATTAGGCTCTGACATCAAGCTCCTCAAATTTAAGCAATAAACTGACTTCTGCTGCTCTTGCGCACAGAAGAACGGGGATGAAATAAAACAAGAAACGAGATAATAGGGATGAAATAGATATCGTGTTGAGAATCAAAACAGATATTAAAGTTTGAAATAGATCACAACAAGAAAAGAGCATAAATCAAAATAAAACAAAAATAAAAGCAAGAAGAAGAAAACCGAAACAGAAATCTTATTGAAATGGAAACCATAGTTAAAACAAAATTGGGATGACGATATGTGAATCAAAAGCATGGGGAAAGTAGATCACATCCGGCTTCAACAGCGAATCAGGGGATGGATCGGATGTATACAAAGATATAAAGAAACATGCAGAATATCAAATCTCGGAATGAATGACATGAAGCGACATACAGAAATAATCTTGTGTGAGCATACAGGAATGTACAAAGGAAATGAGCGTATATTGGAATCACGAAGAGCACAGAACTTGTTAAGAAAGTAAAAAAGGAGAAATGTTGGAATAACAGAATCATTCCCTTGCTATCGCATGTCCGTAGATCGGATTTGTTAATGAGCAAACCGATGCTACAAGGATGCTTCCATGGAGGTAAAAGAGGAGGAAAACCCAAAAAAAAAAGGGTAGTAGGAGTGGAAATACTGACCTCTATGAAATCCCTGTGATAGAGTCGACCTTCGGCTCCTTGCAGGAGAGAGGCTTTGAAGCAGGATTATTCTGCAGTATCTTGCTTTGACACCTTAGGATGGAGGGGTGTTGATAGTCGAGGAGAAGAAAAACTCCAGCAGAGAGGCCGATGAAGGTGGACGATGTCAAGGATGCTTCAGAGGGAAACCTCGACTGGAAGAGAAATCAATGGGAGAATCGGATGAAGTTGATGGGTTGCTGTACGCAATGCTAAGAAATGGATGGATGATCCGATCACCAGATGGGGGGTCTCCTCTTAAAGGGAAAAAGGATGGTTCGAGAGGGAGGTTGTTGAAGATTGATGGAGGAGAATCCAGGTCTTCTGCAGATGTGCGATGGAGAGAGGAGAAGAGGGAAGCGCGGGAGGGTTCCGTTACAACTTTTTCCTATTTCACAAAGGTGGTTCCTCTTTTACGAAATTTTGAAAGATGGTTTAAGAAATGAGGTTTTTGGAAAAGTTGTCTTTAAAAGTTTCAAAAGTTTTGAAAATCACTCGTTTTTCTTGTAATTCATTTTTTTTTTAGTTTTTAGTTTATTTTTTCAAAAATCCTAGGATTTACGAGAAAATAAAGATTTAAAATTAATTTTTTTTTGTGTTTTTGTAAAATATTTACAAAAGAGAATTTTTCTGAGAATTTTAAAGCTATTTTGAGAAGATTTCTTCAGAAATGGGTTTTGATCCGGATTTTGAGGAAATATGGATTTAAAGTACTGGATTCGAATCCAGAGTTGATTTCGAATATATCAATATGGATTTTAATTCAGAAAATCTGAAGAATGATCAAAATTTAGCTTTGGTTTTCTCAGAAAATGAAACCAGGGGCAAAAGGGTCATTTTATAAAACTTTTGAAAATTTGGGGTGTTCACACTTATGTTTTTTCAACGATCCAAACTAGTACTCAGGTGGGGAATGCCTACTTGTGTATCACCCCCAAAGTGGTCCTTCAAAGTGTATTCTTAGGCACTCGTCCTCACAAAAGCACTTTGTCCCAACACTGCAACTCTTCTGCCGGAGCCAGCACGCTGTAACTCTCATCTAGAGTCAGCAAAACCTTCCTGCAAGAATCGATGAGCCACGAATGACAAATTTTTTGTACACACAATCCATAGAGTATTTGGCTAACTCAAGAAACCAAAACAACAAGCATTTTGCTCAACATGGACACTCCGCTAACTCATAATCTTTAAAGAGAATGTAGAAGTTTAGTTGAGTCTTCCATACCCAAAGGTGCAAATCCATCTAGCCGAATGCAACGTGCATTCTTTGCATGCACAAGGCAGACGTCACGCTCCACCTTTGAGCCTAACGCACAACTGGCAGAAATCTTTTGGCTTATCTATGCTCCCTTAGTCAACGAAACATAAACCTTACACTTCTTTTTATCATGATCAAGATGTCCCATATCATCCTGCCAACATCTTGCTTCTATGTTCGGTCAACAATACTTAAGCTGAGAAAATTTGCGTAACCAAGATAAACCATCATTATCCTCTTCAGTGTCGTACTACATGAACAACAAGGTCTCCATGAAACTTTCTACTCGGATGTCAATTTGTCACCAACTTACTTTTTTAATAAACCAATGTGATGCGACGATCCTTTCGTACAACTGCAAGCCTTCCTATCGCTTTGTCACAGGCATAAAATTTCTTGCAAACCCACAATGTGCCAAACTACCCAATCTAAATAGCCTAACGATCAAAGGCCGTACACCAACACTTTTTCATATGCTGAATAATTTTATTGGTCCTGCGTACCACCTCGTGCACAACTGCCTAGCGAAAGCTGATCAAGAGCATTTTCAAATACGAATTTCATCTAGTCAATGTCGCTTAGTGCATAGCCGTCTCATACCAATTATCACTTGCGAAAGGGGCACAAAGTTGCCTTAGCCTTGCGTGACATGGAGCGTATTGCGACTCCATGTGCACGCTATAACAAAACCTCACTATTAAAAGAACAAGATCTTGTGTCCCCCAGTTCGAAGACCAATTTATGATTAAACACTATAGCGAAGAGCACCACCAAGACTCATTCGCCGGCGCTTAGGCATTCACTCGCCTACTCTCGAGTTATCATACTCGGTTGGAATCACCTAATGTGATCCCTGAGGGAATTAGCCCTAACCCACATACACCCCCGTGTATCCAACCGCTACGCGTGAAACCCTGCAAGCCAAGAGGTCCTTAACCCAATCTTTAAAGGCAACATTTTCTGATCCGTTGGCACTGCTTAACCAAACAATGTTCCACGTCTGTACCGCCATACAACGATGCACTAACAACGATACCATTGCCTATCATGTGCCATGCTACCACTGCACATCACCGATCAAGCCAACGCATACCGCGCGTTCCTACACTTGCCCTATTCTAAAAGATTGGTCAGGGACAGTAAGAACCATATAAATAAATAATCATAACTGCCCCAAGGGGTTTGGCATAGTAGGGTGGGGCCTTGGCTGCTAGATGAATTGTCATGGTTCGATTCCCACAGGCATCGCTCCTCTCTGCACAAGCAACACATAGCATAGGCCCTAGGGGCAGGAGTCCTAGCCTCGAAGTGTTACGTTGTTGGCACGACAACTGTAGGTATGGAAGGTTGAGCCCGCGCGACTAGGTCTTTGTGTCGGGTGTGATTTCTTAAGGTTATAAATCCAAAAAAAGAAAACCATAACTAAGCCTGGCAAGACCCCACCCGACCCGACTGACCATTTAACCTACCTCTTTAGCTGCCCATTTTGTAAACCGAAACATAAAGTGTGGCTTGTGGAGCATACATAAATACAAGTTAATAAATAACCACTCAATGGTCTTCCCAAACCCAGGATTTCTCATGCATTCCGAGTAGTGCTGGAAAACAAGCCCAGCTGCTCATGGCATGGTCATTGGCTTACAAAGAGATGTTCAAACTTGTGAAATAGGCTTGGCAAGTTGAATATGAACAATGCACATGGGGTTGACTTGTGCATGCTAGAAATTTTATTTTAGATATATTTTACATCATATATATGCTTAAAACATAGATTAAAGTATTTGGTTTGCAAAAAACAGGTTTAGTCATAAAATCTTATTATTTTAGCTCTGAGACTATGCATTTTTTTTGTAACCCCATATTTTTCAGCTCTAAAACAAATTTTTTTTTTCTGTAGACAAGCCAACTCAAACTCAGATTGTTTAACTCAGACTCATTATGAGTTCGAACTCTGCTTCTTTAACTCAGACTCATTATGAGCTCGAACTTGGCTCATTTAACTCTTACTCATTATGAGCTCAAACTTGGCTTTGCTCAGCACAAGAATAAGCCAAGGTTGAACACTTGATGCTCGGCTCATTTACCAGCCCTAATTTTGTGTTTTGGACTTGGAACCACCTACCTCTTTAAAGACAGACCTAGTACCAGTTTTGCCTAAGTCTGACCCAAATCTAACCCGCTTTCAACCCTCTTATCAATGTGCGATCAATGATGGGGTTTTCCCTTGCCCCAGCAAGAAAAAAAGAATCTTATCTGGCCTTGTGACCATATGTGTTAACTTAATCATGACTGTTTTGCAGTTATATTTGAGACAATGGTAGCATCAGGAACTATTATAGGGATGTCAACAGCATGGGTTTGGGCCAGATATCCGACCTACCAAACCCATTTAGGTGGATATCGGTTTGGATTAAGTATTATGCTTGCCATCAGACTCGGATTCAGCTTGAGTTACAGCCCGAATCCAGATCTGAATCAAACTCTGATTAGGGAATATCCAATTTAGTCGGTTTTGGTGAATCGACATCGAAACTGAATTCGAACTTTTTTTTTCACTTCTTAATAAATTTCCATAAAAAAATGACAAGTTAGGAGTTGATATATATATATATATATATATATATATATATATATATATATATATATATATATATATATATATAGAGAGAGAGAGAGAGAGAGAGAGAGAGAGAGAGAGAGAGAGAGAGAGGAGAGGGTGGTGTATGTTCGCCCCCGATGATTCACTGAATTCCACGTCTGTGATCGGGGCTTTGAATGAGCACCACGTATACAAGCACATGGGGCTCGTATTCCCGTGTATGTTGACATAACTTTGCATCGAACTCTGGTATTGTTGCAAAGACTTAAGTACCCTTTCTTGCTATTCTTCTCATAAAGTGATGGTTTGAGAAAATGATAAAAATGCCCTTCATTCAAAAAAGAAAAAACAAACAGTTCAAAAAAAGGACAAACATGTCCTCCATCCAAAAAGTCGAGGATGATGTTGACTCTTAAAAGTCTTCTTCTTCTTTCTCTGTCCAAAAAAAGGACAAACATGTCCTCCATCCAGAAAGTCGAGGATGATGTTGACTCTTCAAAGTCTTTTTCTTTCTCTGTTCAAAAAAAGGACAAACATGTCCTTTATCCAGAAAGTCGAGGATGATGTTGACTCTTCAAAGTCTTCTTCTTCTTTCTCCGTAAAACACTGTAAAATCCTCTCTCTCTAGAGAAGAAATCAAGGGAGGCAAAAAGTTCTTCCTGGAGAAGGCCATGAACATCAACCCTCTCACTCTCTCTCCCTTCTCTCTCTACTTCTGTGCACATCCAACAGACGATCCTACATTGCTTCATCGCCATCTTCTTCTTCTTCCTTCTTCGTAAAACACTGTAAAACCCTCTCTCTCTCTGGAGAAGAAATCAAGGGAGGTAAAGAGTTCCTCCTGGAGAAGGCCATGAACACCAACCCTCTCACTCTCTCTCCCTTCTCTCTCTACTTATGTGCCTGATTTAGAGTTTTTGCCCTTACAGGAGGGGGGTCCGGGGGCTCTCTCTCTCTAGAGAAGAAATTTTTTTTGGGCCTTCCAACAATGATTTGTAGTATTATCGGGCTTTCCTACAACAATTTGTAGTATTTTCGGGTCTCCAACGAAACACTAAAGTGATTTACAGAAGACACTACGAATCGCTATAGTGATTTGTGGAAGACACTACAAATCGCTATAGCGATTTGCGGAAGACACTACAAATCGCAAATCGCTATAGCGATTTGTAGTGTCTTCCGCAAATCGCTATAGCGATTTGTAGTGTTATTCAGTAAGCAAATCGCTGTAAATCGCTACCCGAATTAGGACCAACTTGTTAGGGCCATATCTCCCTAACCGGAGGTCATATTCCAAATCCGTAAAAAGTGGTGTCTTCGTTATTGAGTCTAGTTTATTTCTATAAATTTTCAGCGATTTTTATTTTCATTTTATTCTCCATTTTAACTTCAACGATACATTACAACCACAATCATCAAAAGAAAGATTGCCCAAGCTAAGAGTCTTGAGAGAGTAGAGGAGGGCCTCACCACCCATTGAACAACAAAAAATACAACGACTCAACTTCAAGTGCAGTAAGGACCCAGAGTCGAATAAATTTAGAGGCAACTCATCAGTAAGGACCCACAACAGTCAATGTGCAGGTCAGTCGGTGCTTGATGGAGCAATGTAGGATCTTCTAATGGATGTGCACAGAAGCAAAAATAGAAGGGAGAGTGAGAGGGTTGATGAGCCCCCGAACCCCCCTCATGTAAGGGCAAAAGGCCATGAAGACGCTGGGAGGAGCCCTCAGACCCCCCTTCTGTAAGGGTAAAAACTCTGAATCAGACTTCATAACTCTTCAAGTTGAATGATGCTACCCACACTGGGAGAAGCTCTCAGACCCCCCTTTCTGTAAGGGTAAAAACTCTAAATCAGACTCCACAACTCTTCAAGTTGAATGATGCTACCCACGCTAGGAGGAGCCCCCAGACCCCTCTCCTGTAAGGGTAAAAACTTTGAATCAGGATCTACAACTCATTTAGTTGAATGATGCTACCCACGCTGGGATGAGCCCTCAAACCCTTCTCCTGTAAGGGTAAAAACTCTGAATCATGCTCCACAATAGTCAATGTGCAGGTCAGTCGGTGCTTGATGGAGCAATGCATGATCTTCTAATGGATGTGCACAGAAGCAGAAATAGAAGGGAGAGAGAGAGAGAGTGAGAGGGTTGATGTTCATGGCCTCCTCCAGGGGAGATTTCTTTCTCGGATAATCCTGCAGTGCAGAGACTGGGTCTTAAATAATCATCTTCGGGGCACTTAAGTCTTTACAACCACTCCTTTTCAAGAATCGTCATTTTTTTTGGCACCAATGGAGGAGAGGGTACTTAAGTCTTTGCAATCACATCAAACTCCAATGCTAATTAACGCTGACAAACATGGGAATACGAGACACACATGCTTACATACGTGGTGCTCTTTGGGACCCCCGAACATGAGATGTAGCTAACTGCCCTGTTCAGGGGGGAACATATAACCTGCTTTGGAGAGAGAGAGAGAGAGAGAGAGAGAGAGAGAGAGAGTAATGGTCCGTGCTTAATGATGCTGAACAAGTTTTTCAGGGTTTTTTTATTTTTTATTTAAATTCTGTCCGTACAGATGGGATATATGTACTTGATTTTATAGAGATCAGCTCTTGAAGTGTTCTATTGGAACACATGGGTGGGTTTTTATAACGTTCCAAAAATCAATGATTCAAAATCTTTGTAAAATTTTTAGGCTCTAGATATCGTTTTTTCATCAAAAACACATAATCCAGGTGTGGATTCCTCTTAAATCGATCATGCCCAACACATTTATAGTGTTGGAACTGCGAAAAAATATACCCAAAGAGCAGAAAAACACATTTAGCACTGACCCATTTTCTCTCTCTCTCTCTCTCTCTCTCTCTCTATATATATATATATATATATATATAGAGAGAGAGAGAGAGAGAGAGAGAGAGAGAGAGAGAGAGAGAGAGAGAGAAGCAATATAAAAGGAAAGAACACTATTTTTTCATGAAGAAAGAAAAGTAACACTACGAACCCTTGAGCAGTTGGTTAACATGCAACCTTCAAACCATGCATTTCCTTGAACTAAAAGACAATCCCCTTTTGACTATTCTATTCCTAAGGGCTTTCAATCACCAGATTAGAAACAATTGACAGATAAGTCTAATAAAACAAAGCAATAAAAGAATAAAAACAATGGTTGTTGAACTGATCAGATTAATGTTCAGTTGCAATTCTGGGGCAATCTGATAGAGGGGTAACTGAAGAGCCCAGTGATGAATCCACTGGCCATCCACTGGTAGGCCTTCTCAGTAAGATGAATGCCATCCCAATTCACATATCTGGTTGGATCTTCACATGCTTTGATCCCTGACTCCCCACAGGTGGCCCCAAGGTTGAAGTTGTATGGCTCTCCCTTACCACAGCAAGCCCTCAGTGCACTCTCATACTCTGGCAATTAAACAAAGAGAAAAGTTAAAAGAAAAAAAACAAATATTAATTATCAATTCATTTGTGTTAATCAAAATAAAGGAGAGTAAAATTAAACATTAGCATACTACAAATTCACAACACTAAGACTAGGCAAAGATGGAGCATAGATCAAAGTTAGAAAGAGTCAATCCAGTCTTGGGTGACCTTAATCAGTATCAAACCAGTCAAACTAGTTGAATAGGTTCGAGCAGTTGGATAAGTAAAGCTGGGAGGTTCTCATTGTAAAAGATAATGCAACTATGCAAAAAAAAAAAAAACATGATTGAGTTGGCTAAGTCACCAACTTGAATCTGGGTTCAAAGTTGACCAAGTCTTCCGTTGATCTCAGATTCAAGCTGGTTCAGAGCCGACATAGCCAACCTATCAATACAAGAAATCAAACCATATATGACCACCCCCCAGTTTGCAGAACATACCATTATCAAATTTTTCTTATTGTAAAAAACTGGACAATCAACAGGTAAAGTTTAATAGAATCATAGGCATTACCGAATTGGCTGGGGTTTCTGAAAAAGCCCACAGCAGCATTGTAGTAATCAGCATAAATGATCCTTGCATGTGGGTGCATCTCTCTTAGCTTTTGGAGCGCATCTTGCAGGTGGGAGTTGTGGTAGACTGCAAAGTCGCTGTAGCTCTTGAGGCAACCGATCTGAGGGTCGTAATCCGATGTGTTTTGCGACCGGAAGATGGTCCCGTAGCTCATCGAATAGCCGATGGGAAGGTTTCCTGGAACCTTCAGCTCCACTGCTCCTTGTTTGATCAGTCTCTGCATTTCATTAGGTTGGTTGGTGCATTGTAGTTTGTTCAGTAGTCAAAGGCTTGAAAAGGTTCAAACCAACTTGGTCCTGCTCCAGTCAGTTGCTTAGACCATAGCTTAACATTGCTCGATAGAGTCAGTTTTTTCTTTTAACCAATTAAAACCAAATTTTCTTGATATTTGTGGCAATGCCAAGATAAACTTTTACAAAACCCTTTAAAATTAAATGGCAAATAGAGTTCAGAAATACAAAGGCCGGTAAAAAATAACAAAAGTGAGAAGATATAGAAACCAACCTGCACAGCATCGGAGATGGTGTTCACTACATTACACACGTAAGTTTTGACCTCATCAATGCTCTTCCCTTGAAAGAAGGCGTAGTTGTAATCGTTCCCTCCAATCTCTCCAACCAGAAATAGTGATGACTTAAGGTAGTGATGACACTCTTTTATCACATGCATCAAATGAGAAACCTACTAATTATTAGTTTTTGAGGCATTCCCATCACGTCTGATCCATTCGATTGATGCAGAATATAAGATTTTCCCTCTTTTCTCCCTTCTGTTGTCGGAAGAACAGGAAGCAAAATTTTGAAAAAGTTGGTTATTAATTTAATTAGCTAACAAGAGCAATGGGAAGGTAGGAGCTTGTCGAACAAGCCGAGTTGAACGTTTAGTGAGTTGCTGGTGTTAAAAAATAACAAACCCTAAAATTGTGAGCTTAACAAACCCTGCATACGTTGAGTCACACATTATAGACGGTCTTTAGGCCCGATTTATGTAATCTAATTCGGTTGGATCATGTGATATCTCATATAGTATGGTATATTATGTGGAAAGACCTGTTCTGTTTATAATTCTGTAATGGGCTGAATTGAATACAGACTCCTAATTAGATACACATTAGGTTATGGTCCTCAAACCTTATATAATGACTATCTTTTAGAGACTCTTCATAACCATCAAGAGAAAACAATCACTCTCATAAGGTTTAAAGAAAGGAATAGAGTCAGATATATACATTCTGAAAGATCATACCCGTCAACGATCTACCAGAGTGCTTATAGATTTAGGTACACTTTCGCATTATGTTTTGTTACAGTTTTGATTTCAATAGTTTAGCGAGAACATGTAAATCAGTCATCTTTAGTTTTTAATGGATTTACAAATCCAACAATTGGTATCAGAGTTATTGTTCCCGTTGAATCGTTAAAAACATGATTTTTATATTCTTTCCTATTTCTTTCAGTGATGATCCATCGTGATCGTCAGATCACCACCGTGCGGCAAAGGGTTTTCCCCATTCAGCTTGCCAGATAGGAGGCCCGCCAGGCCTTTCCTTTCTCTGCGGATCGGATGGAAGGGCAATATGGGCCCTTCTCCAATTTTTTGATCGTTAGTCTATTGTCGGGTGGTGAAGGGCTTACCCCTATTTGGACTACCGAATGGGAGGATGCCTGGTCTGATCGCCAGACGGGCGTCTGCCTACTTCGATCACCGGATGACTCAGGCGACCTAACGATCAAGTTTGGCATAGTTCTACAGAGCACCAGTCGGGGCCCTTCCCGTATGCCCCATTATGGAGGGCATACAAAAGGGCTGTTTGGCTCTCCCCTATTTTTCTTTCGGTTGTCAGATGATAGGAGGGGTCATTGGCTGCTTGATTCATAGAGCAATGAATGACGACCCTCATAAGGATGTCTGACGGTGGAGTGCCCTAGCTGACACGATCGCTGAAGGACGGTGGGTGGTGGAGGTCCCTCTTTCTTTTGTTCGCCGAACGATGAAGGATGAATGCCATTCCAGTTTTTTTTGGGTCTGCCAGCATTCGGGCTAGATTTGGTCGGTGCCTGTGATCTTCACAGGTCGGCGGCTATTGCGGTTTGATTCGGCCCCCTGTCATTGAGATTCAACCCTCCGGCGATGAGTTTTGGCGACCGTTATGGGTTTTCGACGATTCGTTCGGGCCTCATTCATTACAGATGAATCACACTGCAGCTAACCCGAGATGAGGCAGATGAGCTGGGCCAAGCAAAATGACTTTTAGGTCGATTCAATGTCTATTAGCCGACTTAGACAGGCCAGAAAATTTGGTTATCGTCTAGGTCGATTCAGTGCCTTCTTCAGCCTAATTAGTCAGGCCAGGGCCGATTCAACGCCCTCTTCAGCCGACTAAGCTGGACCAAGGCGGTTTGATGCCCTCTTCAGTCGGATCAGCCGGTCCAGGGACGATTTAGTGCCCTCTTCAGCCAGCTAAGCCGGGCCAGGGCGATATAGAGCCTCTTCAGCTGGCTCATCCAAGCCAGAGTGGTTTGATACCTTCTTCAGCCAGCTCAGCTGGGCTAGGGCCATTTTGGTATCTGTACACAAGACTGGATCGGTCCTATGTATTACTGGGTACAGGCTTCTTAAGTGACCCAAACTGGCTCAAGTCCCATTGGGAGATAGGGGCTACTGACTAGTTCAGTCCCCCTTTGGTTTTGGGGGTTGAATTGAGTCAAGCCACACAATTATGCGGGTTGATCCTGGATGGGCTCGACCTGATGGTGCAGGCTTGTACTCGGCTATGGTGCTGACCCGTGCTGAGTCAGACCTGATGTGACCTACAGGTGGGTCCAACCCATTCCTATTGATCGAACCTATGCGCAAGCCTTAAAAAAATAATAATAAATAAATAAATTTTATTAGGTTTTTATTATTTGCAAAGGCTATTCGGTGTGCATCATGAGTCATTTTGGTGGGCATTTTTCGGTTATCTTTTTATGGCCCATTCATGTCATGATTGTGCTTAATTTATGTTCATATGCATATATTGACATATTTAAACATTGTTATTATTTAGAATTTCGAGTCCAATATTCTAAATTAAATTAGTTGAATCAATATGTTGCCAAAGTAACCTCGATTGTGTAGATTTATTCATTTTGGAATATTGTGATGTTTATATATTTGCAGTTCATGCAAATATTGATCGGCTTAAAGAAAGATTACTATTTAGCCGAGCCCAAATATATACTTTTAATAATAAATATAAGATGATTATTCAGTTTTTCATGTGAATAATGAGTTGGTCCAAAGAAATGCTTATTGTTTGATAAGATTAATTATCCATGTTTGATTACTGTATTGAGAGTACTATTTACAAGTTGATGTTTATGTCCAAAGACTAAATGTCAATGTTGTGCTGGATATCTTGTGATGAGGTTCACTATGGTTTAAATATGTTATTTTATGTTATTGCACATGAAAATGTATGTTAATCATGAACTTGTTTGTTCTTAATTCAGTTAATACCTCTGCTTCTACGATATTTGCAAATATTAATTTCATCCCTGTTTTGAGCATTTTCAATTTCAAAAACTGAAAAGAGAATGTCATGATTGTTCTTGGATGTATAGATTTTGATCTTGCACTACGAGAAAATCAACCTCCTACTCTTACGGATAGAAGTTCCACTAAGGATAAAAGGAACTCTGAGCGGTGGGATCGATCTAATCGCATGAGTCTCATGATCTTGAAATATGCAATTCCTAAATCCTTTAGGAGCACTATGTCCGAAGAGGTGAATGCCAAACGTTTCCTTTAAGAAATTAAAAAATATTTTATAAAAAATAAAAAGACTAAGACAAGTACTATTCTTTTGAGTCTTATCTTAATGAGGTACAAGGGCAAATGAAATATTAGAGAGTACATTATGGAAATCTCCCATCTTACTTCAAAACTCAAGGTACTTAAGTTAGAGTTGTTTGAGGACTTACTCATGCATTTGGTTTTGATATCCCTTCCTGCACAATATAGTCAATTTAAGGTCAGTTACAATTGCCAGAAGAAAAAATGGACTCTTAATAAGCTCATTTTTCACTGAGTGCAAAAAGAGGATAAGATGAACCAAGAGAAGATTAAAAGTGCACATTTGACAGTATCCTCTAAAGACAGGTTTAAGAAAAAGAAAAGGATTAAGGAAACTGCAATTGACTCTCAATCACAGAAGAAACAAAAAAGACATTAGAACCCAAAGTCTAATTGTTTCTTTTGCAAAGAGGATGGTCACATGAAAACTGACTGTACCAAGTATCATGCCTGACATGAGAAAAAAGGTACGCTTCTTGCTTTGGTTTGTTCTGAAGTTAATTTAACTTATATGCCCGAACACACTTGGTAGATAACTTTTGGTGCTATCACTTACATAAGTGTGTCTTTACAAGGTTGCTTAAGTTATCGACCGTCAATTGATGCTGAAAGATTTAACTATATGGGTGATAGCAAAACAGTTAAAATTGAGGCAATAGAGATATTTAAGTTACCTTTAAAGACTGAAAATTATTTAGATTTGAAAGAAATATTTATTATGCCATCTTTTAGGCAGAATTTGGTTTTATTTTTATTTTAGACAAATATGGTTATTCTTTCTTATTTGAAAATAATGAAGTTAAATTGTTTCTCGGTTCAAATCTTATTGGGACCAGTTCTTTATCTATGGCTGATAACTGTTATTTGCTTGATATTGTTGTCTCATTTGATGAAACCTTGCATTTAAGTTTTTGTGATACAAAACACAAATTAATAAATGAGAATTCTGCTTTATTATGGCATAAGCGCTTAGGTAATATTTCTAAACAAAGAATTGAAAGGTTTGATTTCAGTGACTTTCACTGACAAATGAGATTCTTGATTTCCTTAATTTTACTGACTTTTAGGTTTGTGTTGAGTGTATAAAAGAGAAATGAACAAACATAAGGAAATTAGGTGCATAAAGGAATAACCAAGACCCCATATGAATTGTGGACAAATAGAAAGCCTAGTATGAAACATTTTCATATTTGGGGATGTCCAGCTGAGACTAGGCCCTACAGACCACATGAAAAGAAACTGAATTCTAAAACGGTTAACTACTATTTTGTTGGGTATTCTGAAAGATCCAAGGGCTATAAGTTTTATGATCTTGTGAATAAGTCATTTTCGAAATGCAAAACACTTATTTCTTTGAGGGTGCTAAGTTTGGGGGGAGTGATAAAGTAAAAAACATTGTTTTTGAAGAAGCGACTATTTCTCTTTTTACAATTGTGGTTGACAATAACCAAATTTTTATTCTTGACATTGTTTTCACAAATCTAGATCAAGGTAATATTTTAGATCTTCCTATCCAAAATCAAGTTGTTACTCTTGGAGTTCAAACTCAACAACCTCAAGAAACACTTCATGAACAAGTGTCATTAAGAAAATCCACTAGAGAGAGAAGAAAGGCAATTTCAGATGATTATATTATCTAACTACAAGAACATGAGGGTAATATTGGCTTAAGAAAAGATGATTCAATCAACTTTCGTCAAGTCACACAAAGTTCTAACTCTAAAAAATAGATTGATGCAATGCATGAGAAGATTAAATCCCTGAGAGACAATGACATGTGAGATCTTGTCCTATTACCTGAAGGTGCTAAACCCATTGATTGTAAATGAATATTTAAAACCAAAAGAAATTCAAAGGGTAGTATGAAAAGATATAAGGTCCCTCTTGTTGCAAATGGATTTACTCAAAAGGAAGGCATTGATTACACATAGACTTTCTCTCTAGTTTTCACGAAAGACTCTTTTAAGATTATGATGGCACTTGTGGCTCATTATAATTTAGAGCTGCATTATATGGATGTTAAGACTGCATTCTTTAATGGTGATATCGATGAAACAATATACATTGTCCAACTAGAATATTTTGTCTCAGGCGACGCCAAAAAAATGGTTTGCAAATCAAAGAAATCCATCTATAGACTTAAGCAAGCTTTTGGTTAGGAGTATCATAAATTTCATCAAGTTGTCCTCTCATTTAGCTTTAAGATGAATGTGGTTGATGAATACATATACCATAAGTTCAGTGTGAATAAATTTATTTTCTTGGTTTTGTATGTGAATGACATATTGCTTGCCAATAATGATATAGTCATATTGCACGAAACCAAGAGATTTTTGGCAAAAAAATTTAAAATAAAAGATTTTTGTGATGCCTCTTTTGTATTAGGGATCCAAATACATCAAGGCCGTTCTCGGGGTATTCTTGGATTATCTCAAAAGAGCTATATCGAAAGGATTCTAGATAGATTTGGCATGGAGGATTGCAAACCAAGAAAAACTCATGTTGCTAATGGAGATAAGTTTAGTCTCGCTTAGTGCCCTAAACACTAGTCTGAAATTAAGGATATGAAACAAATTTCTTATGCATCTGTTGTGGGGAGTTTTATATATGCTCAGGTGTGTATGCATCTGAATTTAGCGTTTATTGTTAGGATGTTAGGCATATATTTTAGTAACCCAGGTATGGATCATTGAAAAGCGACCAAACGGGTTATGCAGTATTTACAGAGAACAAAAGGTTACATGCTCACATACAGGAAGTCAGATCAGTTGAAGATAATTGAGTATTCTGATTCTGACTTTGCGGGATGCCAAGACGGTCACAGATCCACGTCAGGTTATGCTTTTTTGTTGGCCGGGGGAGCTATTTTCTGGAGGAGTGCTAAGCAGATACTCATTGCTTCTTCTACCATGGCAACAAAATTTATAGCTTGTTACAAGGCATCCAACCATGAAATATGGCTACGTAATTTTGTCACAGGGCTGTGAATTTCGGACAATGTTAAAAAACTGTTGAAGTTATTTTATTACAATAATTCGACAGTGCCATATTTCAATAATAAAAAGAGTTCCTCAAAGTCAAAGCATATTGACATTAAGTTCCTTGTAGAACATATTGACACAAACTCCATGATTCTGGATCCGCTTACTAAAGGTTTGTCACCCAAGGTCTTTTATGAGCATACTGCTCGAATGGGTGTTTTGTCATTTTATGATATGATGGTTTAATGGGAGTTTGCATTTGGACATTCTATGATATAATAAAGTTCTTCAGTATAAAGTTAAAGTTTCGGTTTTATTCTGTACTCATTTTGTTGTGATCTCACTAAAGTCTAAGGAAGGACCAATTGAAAATAGGCATGTTTGGTCATATTGTATGTAATTTTTATGCTTCACATCTATACTTGATTCATGTCATTTGGTTATATCGATATATGTGATCATTGTTGGGTTCAATTATATTAATTTATAATGAAGACCACTTTAGTTTTATGTTACATGATTAATGGACTGGATTGGTAGACATATCAATTGATAAGACAATATTTTTTAGCTCATAAGAATATAATGTGTGATTATAAGGTTATATATGTGGCCCAAGTAGGAGATTGTTAGAAAAATCGTGTGCGCCTACATACGTTGAATCATACATTATAGATTGTCTTAGGTTCATGCCCGGTTTATGTGATTTAATCTGGTTGGGCCATGTGATATCTTATATGGTATGATACACTATGTGGAGAGACTTGATCTGTCTACCATTCTGTAATGGGTTGAAATGGACACAGACTCCTAATTGGATACACATTAGGTTATGGTCCTCAAACCTTATATAATGGCCCTCTATTTGAGGCTCCTCATAATTATCAAGAGAAAATAGTCCCGCTCATAAGGTTTAGAGAAAAGAATAGGGCCAGATATACAGGTTCTGTAAGATCATACCCGTTAATGATCTACCAGAGCGCTTATGGATTCAAGTACGCCTCCGCATCAAAATCTGTTTTAGTTTTTATTTCAACAGTTTAGCGAGAATATATAAATCAGTCTTCTTTAGTTTTTGATGGATTTACAAATCCAACAACTGGTTCACAAAGTATGATACATCAAGTGTTGTAGCTCTACTACTGCAAAATTGACTACACTGGTGTAATCTTTGCCCTCAGGATCGGTCAGATATGGAAGAAGAAGTGGAAGACCAAATGCCTTAGCTGAAAAGGTATAAAAAATTACAGTGATATCTATGACTAAAATCATAAACACCGCTACCGTGACTCAATGCTAGACACAAGGTAAGTCTTTATCTAAGTAAAAATCAGACTCCAAATATTTACGACCTTATATTCATGCATGACGCGATTAAGGTCTAATAATAGAAAAGATTGGCTCCAAATATTTAGCACCTTATTCATGCATGGCAACCAAATTCATCCTACTTGATTTTTAGATTCAATGAAGAAACCCAGTAAGCAAATTAATTGCTAAGGACTATTAGTAGATGCCAATCATATCATGTACAAGATTAGTAATATATCAGCAAGATTATGATATCATTAATTTTTTTTTTATGATGAGGAGCCCTCGCCAAGAACCGAGCCACTTAAAGGACCCATGCCCCAGCAAGGCAAACTTTGGGTGGGGCCATGACCACCTTGTCTTATGTGGCCCGCCTCTAAAAGCTACTGACACAGCATGCACCAGCGGGATTTGTTCTTGCATCTTGATATCAATGCCTTCACAATCACTATGCCGGCCATGTGGGCGACTCCCACATTGGTCATGGTGTCGTGAATTGGTACCATATAAATTTTAGAGCACAAGCTTGGCAACAAAGGAAAAGTAAATTGCGCCATATTCTTTAAGTGTAAAAAGGAGGGATGCACACGATCCTTGTTGAGCTGAGGTTGGGCTGGCTTGGCTCGGTTCATGAAAAAAAACAGCCCAAACCGAGCTTAAACAACGATGGTTCGGGATTGGCTAGAGTACGAGCTGAAAACCTTTAATTTAAAATTGTTTTAATTTTTTTTTAAATTGTGAAAAATGCCTTTTTTGAAAGAGATGCAAACGGTCTCATGCCTCTTCCAATGAATTGTCCACTAAGGTAAGATCCTTCTTTGTGTTATGAATATGAACAAAATACATAGATATATAAATCTAATTTTTTTATATAACTATGTGAACTAAGCCTAATTGAGCTTGTTTGAGCTAGACCACCCATTTAAGCTTGACTCGTTTATGTGTATCAAGCCTGAAAGCTTGTTCAAGCTCAGCAAATTTATTTTTCAAAAGAGTTCAAGTCGAGCTTAAACTAGATGAGCCTGAGCTAACTCGGCTCATTGTGCATTCTTAGTAAAGAGTGACTGTGGAAGTAGAGAAGCACAAAGACAATACCTATGAAGTCGACCATCAACCTTCCATTGGAGCATTGTCCAGTTGGGTGGCCAAAGAAGGTTTCTCCGTAAGGAAATCAAATGCTCCAAGAACTTATTCCTATAAAAACAAGCATATATATTACATCTGTACGGTTAGAATTTTGAAAACAATACTAAAAATCCAATAAAACTTCTATTGAGGAGGTTTGGGAGGTTTCTTCATTGATGAGGTTTTCGAGAGAGAGAGAGATAGAGAGTGACTAGAATATGATAACTGAAAATATGAGAACTAATGTGTGAATCATGATTTTCATGGATTTTTTTTCTCTTGAATTTAATTGTACGGATGTGATCTACAAGCTTGGTTTTATAAGAACCGGCTCTTGAATCATCCAATTTTGAAGTGTAAATGAGATTATTTTTGTAAGGCTTTAACATCAATGACTTAATCTTAATAAATATTCACGCATTCAAAAATTTTATTTTTTCATCAAAAATACATGATCCAATGGTTGATTTCTAGCAAATTCAGAGGACAAGCACATCCACGTTGTTAGATTTGCAAAAAAAGTGCTGAAAATGTCCACATATATATATATATATATATATATATATATATATATATATATATATATATATATATATATATGTATGTATATATATATATATATATATATAAAATCACTAGAACATGAGAACTGAAATTATGAGAACTAATGTGTAAAGCATGATTTCATGAATTTTTTGTTCTTTTCTCTTGAATCTAACTGTATGGATGTGATCTGCATGCTTGGTTTTATAAGAATTTTCTCTTTAATCATCCGATTTTGATGCATAAACAAGATTTTTTAAGGATTTAAAATCAATAGCTCATAATCTTCCTAAATATTCAAGCATTCAAAAATCACATTTTTCGTAGAAATTACACAAATCCAATTGTTGATTCCTAGCAAATTCACCATGCCAAACACATTCACATGGTTAGATTTACAAAAAAAGTGTTGAAAATGCTCATATTTATAGTTTTTATATTCTTGTTCTCCCATTTTACTAGGGCTAAAAATATGATTGAAATGAGCATATGTGGTATATGTATCCAAAAGATGAGATAGTATGGTGGGGAGAACTATATGAACCTTTCGACCATACTATCTATTGTATGAAGATATGAAATCGAAAGAGATTAATCTACAATCAATCTACAATATGTATCAACATACATGTAACGCCCCAAAATCCCAACTTGGAAAATCCATTGAATTTTTTTAGAGTAAATTTTTTTAAAAAAATATTGCGCAAGCGAAAAATCAAAACGGGAAAAGAGTTAGAAATTCTGAGCGGGTTACAAGAGGAAACAACAAGTAGAAACAACACATTTTAATTTATTTACAAAAGTGAGATCGACAAATATATATTCATTTCTTTACAAAATGTCTCTCAAAAAGATGAGACATTCCCCCAAATAACTGCCAGAATCGCGAGAAGTTTAGAAGTGTGGGATCCAAGTCTCGCAGCACATCGAGCCCCATCGCACAACCTGTCAATCACCTATATCCCCATAAAACGAGGTCAGACCTCTTGCGAGGTGGTGAGATAAACCATTTTCAGGAAAGCATGAACATGATAGCAATTATAACATGAATCAAAAGCACGTAGCATAAACAAGCAACCAATGTATATGTGCATGTGAGCATACACGTGCATCGTATGACAAGTACGAGTGTTAACAAAAGTAACAATATCAAACAATGTGCATCATGATGAAATAGTCAGAAACATTTAACCAAAGCAAGACATCTCTAAAAACATACCACAAGATACATAATAGTGTCCTCTTGCTTACTCCTGCACGTACATGATAGGAACTCGCACAGGTAACGGTCTTCAATCTACATTCTTCAAGGCGAACCAATTCGTGAACTGGGCGACCAGGCAGCTATCATAATTATGCTTATCTAGCAATATTCTCTCCTTTCGAGGTACTTAGGCCCATCTGACCTTGTGTTCCCCACAGAGTAACACAAACACTGTATAAAGATCTAGCCCACTCAAACACGTGCTTTACGATAAAGTCAAGAGGAGCTTTTCACCGATGAAGGTGACATAACACCATTTAATGTCTTAAGGGTATTAAGATTTGTGAGCTCACTCACGAACGTGGGTCAATCGCCCAATGCAACTCATATGGAGTTCAACAATATCGATTGGAAAACATGTTAATACCCTAATGTGGTGTTTGATCTCAAACCTTTGTCTGGACACATCAAGTATGTAGTGTGCGACATGCATTAGTGTAAAGCCAAGAGGTGAATTACCGCATATATATATGTCGCGTACGACCCATAGCACATTCATGTCAATATGTCCAAGTGTGAATGTAATTGCGCAACATGAATCGATATATAAGCCAACTACACATTTTCATGTAATATTTTAAAATTATGACGAAATAAGCATTTGCAAATGCGCATCACATCACATGTCTTTTTGCATCGTATTTGGTGCCACTAAGTGCAAGACAATTCGCATAATTGCAACGCATTCCTTTCACTTCACCACCCCTCTTATGCATTTTAACAAGGGATTCTCATACACGTGTCATGATGTGCCAAAGTGCAAGTGCGCAAACACGCAATATATTCTAAATTCCCTTGTACAATCATTAAACGTAAATGATAATATTTACATATCTCATTTCCATTCACAACGTGTAATTATGTGCAAGTGCCTAGTGACATTGGTCAACCATAACAATACGCAAGTGATCGCGCCGCTTTTCCGATATTTGCAATGATGACAATTGAAACATAGTGAACCTGTGTCATATTGCATGAATTTACGCATTGCATTTGGTGACAACATACTCAAGGGCAATTCGCTAAGCGCATCTCATGGTGATGTCATTCGCATCCAATCCCACAACGAAGTTCACACACATGTGTCATGATGTGCAAGTGGTATACTTCACATTAATTTTGCAGAAAATCACATTAGTGCTCATACATACATAATCGAACATGGCGCTTGCAAAACAAACTAAGGAGAAACTCATGTAGCACGATTGCGACAGTCTAAAAGTGGTGCAACCACCCACAATGGCCACAAAAGCTGTTACGACGAGAGTGAACTAGGTGGGCAACAAGCTGCCACTTGCTGTCCACCTCTTTGCTGCCGCAACATTGTAGCAGGGATGCGTCAAAAATGCCAACAAGGCCAGCACAGCATGCCCAGTTTGAGGCAAGCCTGGCCAACCTGAGGCAGCCCTGACCTGACCCGTCATGGTGTAGGTCGCAGCCGGGCCAACAACCCAGGTTTGGACAACTAGTCAAGGCCTGTGCTGGCAACACAGTGTATGCACAAGCCACAAGCATGGTCTAGACAGACTTGTCCAGACCGGGTATGGTGCTGCCACACCCGGCAACTCCAACTGAACCAAACTAGGTTCAGTTGTTGGTGGCCTGGGTCTGGACCGACCGGTTCAGACCCACACCAGGGTGCTCGGGCCCTGAGCCATGGTCTAAACCGTGGTGTCCAGACTTGAGGTGATGCTATTGTACCAATAAAAAAATTAAAGAAGAGGGTGTAGGCCTGCGACCAGCTCTCCTGTTGCAACCCAGTTGCAGTAGGCTACCGGGCGCCAGCCACGATGTCGATGCAAGTGGAGGTGACCCCATCCGAGGCTCTGCTCGGTCCAAGGTGACCTCGTGACAGGTCTGGACCAAACTTGGTCCAGACCATGTCAGGCCGGAAGGAACAAAAGAGCTACAACAGCTCGGGTTGAGGCGCGGCTGTAGCATGGAAAGGGGAGAAAAAAGGAAAAAGGGGTCAGCCTCCAAGCAAAAGAGAGGGAGGCAGCAACCCAACCATTTTCCCTTTCAGCTAGAACTTCACATAGTAGCAGAAAAACCGTGGGAATCCCTATCTTAAGGGGGGAAAACGAAGCAAACTAAGAAGGAAATGCACCATGCAACGTGCATGTGTGAGCATAGTAGTGCAAAGGAGAGCATACGATGGATAAAATTTTTAAAATATTTCTAATCTGCCACAAGAACCCCTTACATGCAATGGATACAAGGTTGTTTGGGCTTCATGGATGAACCACATGCTAAACCTTCAAACCGATAACATGAAAATGGAAAATCTCAACTTGGTTTGGTAGAAGGAGGAGAAGAGACGTCTCTCTTTGCTTGGAATGGAGGAGCTTCCACAAAATCGATTCACACACACCACAAACATTCAAGGAAACTCAGTTTCTAGAAGATAAGGGAGAGGAGAAAAGAGAAAGAGAGGAGAGAGAGGGAGCAAAAATCGCTCCTTGTTTCTCTCTCTTCTCTTCTCAAAAAGTTTAAATACTTAGGATTTTAAAATCAATGGTTGGAATTTAAGATCCAAAATGGATGGTCAAGATGTATGTCACACCCTTCTAGGCGGTGGCATACTTGAAATATCTCGTTCTAGCCTTCCACATGCCCAATAGGCTTTTATCATTTGAATCTTCTTTTTCACTTTTTTGAAATTGCCATGGGACGCAGCCCCATGCTCCCCTTGGAAGCATGCCCCCTCCTCATGATGACACCCAGAATTATTATAGGATTGCCATAGGCGCCACCCACTTGGCCAATCCACACTTTTTTTTCAAAAATTCTTATTTCCCTTACCTTCTTGCCAACGCCCAGCTTAGTCACCCCCCCCCCCTAGCTGGTCAAACATGCCCAACTAGGGTCTAGGTCCGAGCTCTCTGGGTCGAGCCCAACCAAACCACAATCTGATCTTGCTTTATTAAAACTTTTGCATAGAGTTATATTTTTTGTTTTGAAAAGGCTTTGTCTAACTCCAGTAAGGCTTAAGAATTTCTCAAACCTCAATCCCTTATCGAATGAAAGGGTTTAGATGGTTTAGAGGTCTCGTTGGTGAAATTAAATTAATTATATGTTTTTAAACAAAACTTAGGTATAATTGCGAATAATATATATATATATATATATATATATATATATATATATATATATATATATTTATATATATATATATATATATATATATTTATATATATATATATATATAGAGAGAGAGAGAGAGAGAGAAACATTTGTTTTAGGGTTTCCGATACACACACACACACACACACACACACACACACACACACACACACACATATATATATATACATATATGAATGCGCACACCTACATATGCATATACAAATACATCGATAGTTGAAATTATGAAATTCCATCATGTATTGAATAATTTCTTAGAAAATTTCCAGGTCTTATATCCTACCCTCCTTAAAAGGGATTTCGTCCGCGAAATCACAACATCGAACAACAGAAAGGTCAAGAAATTCTTCTCATACTCGCTTTGTCTCTCATGTGCATTCTTTGATGCCATGGTGTTGCCAACACACTTTGACCAACAGAATGGTTGCATTATGTAAAATTTGATCTCGATGATCGACGACCTAGACAGATTTCTTGATTATCGTCATGTCTTCTCTTTCAATGGAGCCTAATCAATATATACTAAGTCTCCAGTCGACTTCTTCAGACCAAACTTAGCGATATGCCTTGGCAATCTTTCAAAATTCTTGATTGCACGATGCACAATTCAACGGTGCCACAATATAATTTATTTGTACAATATCACAATATATTCTTTGAATCACCTCAAGCGACACCACATAAGGCCACTATCGTTAGAAAATCACCATTCTAGATGACCAACATTAGAGAATTACCACTCTAACTACACTATCCGGAGAATCACCACTCTGATATCATGAACGAAGAGCCATCACTCGAATGACATCGTTAGAGAAGCACCACCCTAACGGCATTGCTGAAGAATCACCACTCCAGCCACTTCAATTAGGGAATCACCACCCTAATGACATCGTTAGAGAATCACCATCCTAATGGCATTATTGAAGAATCACCACTTCAACAACATCATTAGGGAATCACCACCCTAATGGCATCATTAGAGAATCACCACCCTAACGGCATTGTTGAAGAATCACCACTTCAGCCACTTCAATTAGGGAATCACCACCCTAATAACATCGTTAGAGAATCACCATCTTAACGACATTGTTGAAGAATCACCACTTCAACAGCATCATTAGGGAATCACTATCCTAATGACATCATAAGAGAATTACCACCCTAATGGCATTGTTGAAGAATCACCACTTCAACATCATTAGGGAATCACCACCCTAATGGCATCGTTAGAGAATCAACATCCTAACAGTATTGCTGAAGAATCACTACTTCAGCCACCTCATTAGAGAATCACCACCCTAACGGTATCATTAAAGAGTCACCACTTCAACCATTTCATTAAAGAATCACCACTCTAATGACATTGTTAGATAATCACCACTCTAACAACCTTCATTAGAGAGCCACCACTCTAATGACATTGTTAGAAAATCACCACCCTAATGGCATCATCAGAGAATTACCACTCTAATGGTATTGCCGGAGAGTCACCACTTTAACAACCTTTATTAGAGAATCACCACTCTAATGGCATCATTAGGGAATCATCACCCTAATGGCATCGTAAGAGAATCATCACTCTAACAGCATTGTTGGCATCACCAGGAATCACCATCCGAGCTAAACTCATCACACCACAAGCCCCTCAGACTGTGGCTGAGAACAAGAACTCCCACAAGGCTTTTTCAAAAAAAATGTCACCATGAAGATCGGCATTATGTTGTCTTCATATACGACTCTCTTAGGTGCCGACTGCCATCATTGACAACTCACAAACAATTTGCTAAGCGCACAACTGCATATTCTCATCACCAAGAACAACTGGGGATCTACAGTTTCCTCCAACGGGAAATTCCAAGGTTCAACTGGCACAAACAAGGCTTTAACCTTCTGTCCAAAAGATCACTTTCAAAAATACCCTTCAACAAGGATAGGGTTACGAATGGTTGAGTTTTTATGAATGCTCTTTTTAAAAGATAGTTTTCAATAAAATCTTTGGAAAATCGTCAACCAAAAGTAAATAACCGACTTTCCACAAAAGTGGTAATCACAGGTCGAATCCACAGGGAACGAGAATTACTCAATTATTTCTAAGGAATTAAATTTATTAATCACAAATACCAGTCAACAAGTACAATTCTAATAACAATTATAAATTAACACTAAAATAAATAGAAAAGCACTTCAATCTTCTGTTGCACGCCAAGGGTAATTCTATCTTTTCGCCACTTCTCAAATTTTTGCACTTGGACAAGAATCTTTGGAATTTTTTTATGCTTTTCAACCTAATAACACAACAAAATGCAAGGTTAGTAAATAATTTAATGAAAATAAACTAAAATGTAAACTAAACCTAATTCTGAAGAACTTAACACAAGCAAAACCTAATTAACACTAAAATAACAAATAAAATATTAAACTAATTCTAAAATTAACTAATATAAGTCTAACTATGCTGGATGATGCAGATGCAGCAATTAAAATGCAGAAACTAATAAAAATAGACCGAAAATGACTAAACTAGTGAAATTACAATCTTACCCCTAAATAGTGCAAAATAGACTTCTGACAGCTTTTCGTAAACTGGCTGTTTGATAGGGCAAACGAAGTCCAAATTTCCCTAAATTTGGTCTATTATGTAACTGACAGATTCAAAAATTTGACAGTTTTACAAAATTAAAAAATGATATCTGAAACTCCAGATATAAGCGTTTCAAAACCAGGGAAAATCTGGATATCGCAGGTCCCGAAATTTTAAAATCCGAAAAAGCTGTTTTCACAAAACGCTTAAAAATCAGACCAAATCAACTCGGATTGAGTTGAAATTTGGTCTGCAGACAGTTAACACACCAATAAAGTGAATAAAAAAAGAATTTTTAGAAAAATAAAAAATTTTGCACATGAAATAACGAGTGTGCGACAGGGCAAAAATCGGGTTTCAAGTTCAATTCACTATTCACTTTAGAAGTCTATCTTTAACACTATGGATGCAATTAACACACTAACACAGACCTAAATGCTGTAAAATGATTCTTAAAATACAGCAAATGAATGCAATTAACTCGCTACATGAAACATTAACTTAGCTATGCAATGCACGATTAAATCTAACATACACAACAAATCCAATGTAACTATTCTAAATATGCAATCCCAAACACATTATCTAAATGATTAAGCTACTATACTCTAAAACAATAACTTAAGTTAAGTGCTGCACTAAAATATAAAAGAAGCTAATAAAGACTAAATAAATAAGCACTTATCTAATGTTACTTAAAAGTAAAGTTAATTCAACAACTACGAACCAAAGAAGGGCGGTTTAAGGTTTGACATGGACTAGGTTCACGCCCCACCTAGATGAATCAACTAGGTTGACTTAATTAGGTAATGACTAAAATAGAAACCAAAAAATTAAAACCTAATTAATTAAAAAAATAACAATGAACACTAAAGACTCTATACACCTTACACGCCTAATGTATTAAACACTAATTAAGACCTACCTAATCAATAACCTACTTACTAACCTAAGGTTAATACACAATTAACTAAAATAATTAAAACCTAATTTATGCTAGCTCACTATGGACGGTTAGAGAAAGGTCCCTTAAATAACGAGTCACGAATTTGGGAAAGCCAACACCCTCCTTAATTGCAATTTAAAAATTAACTTGGAAAGTGAGATAGGAGAAATCGCCCAACCTAAAAAGATATACTTTTCCTTAAGAGCTTTCTAAATCAAATGAGGAAAGTGAAGAATGTAAAACCGTCCAACCCAGGGGACCACACAGTTTTGACTTTCTAGAATTTTAGAACAATCAAGATCCTTTCTCAAAACCGTGGCTACTCTTTTGGAAAGTAATTAAAAATTTCAAACTTGGTTTCTAAAGATATAAAATCTAACTTCTTATGCTGGACACCCACCTTCAAACCTTGCTTAAAATGTACTCCATGAATTTGAAGGTCTCAAAGTTTACCAAATTTGAATTCCACACAAAATTACTCAACTGCCCTCTTTGACACAAAACGCCAACCCTTAATTAATTGACTTAACTTATACTAATCTAAGTATAATATCCTCTAAACTACAAAATGAATGGTTATGAATAGACTAAAAGATATGGATAAAAAAATCTAAGTAAGCAAACCTTATCTAATCTATTCAACTTACCAATAAAAAAAAACGTCTAAAACAAACAAGTCCTAATGCATTGAACCTAGACACCATAATGGACTTACCTAATTCTAAGAACCTTCTAATTAAAAATCAAGCTTCAGCTGGACCTCTAATGGCAGACGTCCAACTGAAGAAGAAGACCCTAAAAAAAAACACCGATCTTTATCTCACTAAGGAAATCGATAGAAAATATTTATAAAGCTTTTTTTCTTTAAAACACACTCAAATGAAGATTCAAACCACCTAATTAACTAAATTAATATTGAAAGAATGCTAGAACACTATCTACTGGAATTTCAGCAAACACAAAACAGAAACACAAACTAAACCAATCAACAATACAACAAACGAGACATGACCTAACTCAACAACCACTCGAACTTGACAATCCTAATCTATGACCAATGACCCAATACGAACACCACTAGTTTGCTGGACTTTCTTGAACAAAATAAATACTGGAACAAACACTAGTGCTGAATGAAATACAGAATTACGAAAATGCAAAACAAGAAAATCGGCTAGATTAGATCTAGCTGATGGAGCTCTAATTACACAAATTCTCCAACACGAACCACCCAACACACTTAAAATAACCCAAATTTAACTTTATAATCAAATTATGCTGGGAATGTCTGTAACAAAATTCTGATTACACGTTTTATCGGCAGGGAAAAATTTCAGCACTCATGCACAATGCAACACCAAGATCGTCTAGATTGAATCTAATCGAATCTTGGGTTTTGACTCGAACAAGACACCAACATAAAGCCAACGACAACCTAGACTGAATAGTGACTGCAAAACATTTTTTTTATGCTAAACTAATACCGAAAACTGAAGAATAAAGGAAGACAAAAATCGGCTAGAACTAGATCTAGCTGATTCTCACGGTTTGGGGCTAACACGATTGAAAATTAAGACTCTAACACCAAAAATGAAAAATAACCTAGATCTACCATGCTGGTCTGTGCACGAAAGCTACACTAAGGCTGGAACAATAAAAACACAGCACTCGAACAGAAAATAAAACAAGAAAAAAAATAGCACACACGATTTGGGTTTTAACTAGAAGAAAGGGAAGAAGAAGACCTACCTCCAGGGCGATCCGACGATTGTGGGGGAGAAGAGAGCAGAAGATGGCTTTGAATTGGCATCCCGGATTGTTCAATGATGCTGGAACGTCATCTTGAGCAGGGATTTTTCAGCAGCACCACGTTGGAGATCCACCGAGGATGGGAAAGGAGTCTATTCGCGATCGGAGGGCTTAGAAAACCGGATGGAGGTAGGGCCGACTCATCTTGTTGGAGTGTCTTGCACTTCCATGCAAGATAGATGTTCTCCACCTCTGCTGCACCTGCAAAAACACAACAAACAATGGTTAGATTCAGCAAGGGTGAAGAAGAAACGAAAGAAATGCAAAGGGAGATAAGACAATGCTTGGATTTCAAGCATGAACTTGATCTTCAATGGAAATGGAGTGGAATGGAAGATGGGGAAGAGGGATGGAAAAGATTCACAATGGGGGCGCAAACTCCAAAGCCAAAAATGTCTAAGGCTGAGTGAAAAAGTATATTTATACTTTTGGTAATTTTCAGAAACAATGTTATAAAAGAAATATTTTCTCTGCGCCACTTTCTGAGGGGTTTTCTGAAAATATTTTCTAAATGGGTATGGATATGCGTGTGGGTTGGATTTGGGCTTTTTAAAGATTGATCCAAGGTCCAAAACAGCCTAATTGGGCCGGATATGGATCTGATCCACCTCAAAATTCGTGCCCAACACTAAAATAGCCATAACTCTCTCGTTTTAACTTTGATTTTTCTGAAATTCGAACCACAACCCCTTGACTTCCAAATACATCTAAACATAGGTTTTAAACCTTAAACTCACCACAAAATGCATGAATAAATAGCTAACATGATGTGCATTTCATGTATTATCAATGAACATATCCAACGTAGTTGGAGAAACAAAAGGAAACACTAACCTAGAGTCTCATCAGATGACCCTTATCAAAACCACATCATCTTAAATATGATTGGTGTAATAGTTTTGATATTCGTTATGATTCATCAATCATCTCCACTTAAGTAATGTGGAACGAGAAGATGAAGTATGCAAATAGTCTCTTGGTTTAGGTCAAGTACTTCAACTCTCATAGGAGTTGACACGAACTAGCTTGGAAAACCACATCCTCAAGCATAACAGTGTTACCTTTTCAGAACTCTACACCAAACTTCAACTGGCACTTAATCTCTAAGTGTCCTCTCATACCATAATAGGTGCATAAACTTAGTTCACAGAGACAAATTTGCCCCCACATGTTCTATCTTACATCTCGTACAAAGAGGTGATCGATTAGCAAATACTTGCACACCTCACATGATAGTCTGAACCGCTTGAATTCTCAAGAAAGTTTATAAAGATTTGGGAAAATCATGAATGAATGAAAATTCTGAGAAAATGGAGAGAGTTCTTAAGAAAAGAGGAACATTTGAAAAGGAAAATATTTGTCAAGAAAACTCTCACTTTGAAAATTGTCTTTAAAAAATGATGGAAATTCATGGGAAAACTCTTTGGAGAAGGAAAATCAAAACTTAGGAATTTGAAATCCTAAGAATATTGTCCTTCAAATATCTGAAAATCAATTTTGAAAATAGTTGAAATTCGAATCTGGATTTAAAATTTTGAAATCGAGAGTTCTGTACCTCGAAATGACATGTTGTGCAGTGCAGTGATATGAAATATTCATGCAATGACATGTCTTATGAAATGTAATCCTGAACCAGGATTTAAAGATTCTCGTCTCCTGTTAGGAGTAGAATTTTGAACATCTGAGCTAAAATAGAGAAATTTTGAGAGTTACAGATGAAATTTGGACTTTTGCGGGTTCCAGGCTCAGAAAAGGACCATTTTGCCCTTCGGCGATTTCAGAGGCTGGATGATGATGCTTGGTGGAAATGTCGGGGAGGTGAGTGAAAATTTGGGGTGTTTACAGTCAAGTACTTCAACTCTCATAGGAGTTGACATGAACTAGCTTGGAAAACCACATCCTCAAGCATAACAGCGTTACCTTTTCAGAACTCTACACCAAACTTCAACTGGCACTTAATCTCTAAGTGTCCTCTCATACCATAATAGGTGCATAAACTTAGTTCACAGAGACAAATTTGCCCCCACATGTTCTATCTTACATCTCGCACAAAGAGGTGCTCGATTAGCAAATACTTGCACACCTCACATGATAGTCTGAACCGCTTGGTTCAGGCTCTCGATGCCTTGAGCCTAATCATATAAGGCTTCAAGCATCAGGTCATATTTCGCATACGACGACAACCGATAAAATATATATAATTATCTAACTATGCATGAATAAACAACGAAACAACAATCAATAAAATCTACTAAGTCAGGTATACTTATAGTGCGATCATCGATGCTTGCAGAGTCTTGAACCACAGTTCTAAAACACAGCTCTGATACCTGTGTTGTAATGCCCCAAAATCCCAACTTAGAAAATCCATTGAATTTTTTTAGAGTAAATTTTTATTTTGAAAACATTGCGCAAGTAGAAAATCAAAAGGGAAAAAGAGTTGAAAATTCTGAGCTGGTTACAGGAAGAAACAACAAGTAGAAACATCACATTTCAATTTATTTACAAAAGTGAGACCCACAAATATACATTCATTTCTTTACAAAATGTCTCTAAAAAAGATGGGACATTCCCCCAAATAACCGCCAGAACCGTGAGAAGTTTAGAAGTGTTTGATCCAAGCCTCGCAGTACATCGAGCCCCATCGCACAACCTGTCAATCACCTATATCCCCAAAAAATAGGGTCAAACCTCTTGCAAGGTGGTGAGATAAACCATTCATAATATACCATTTTCAGGAAAGCATGAACATGATAGCAATTATAACATGAATCAAAAGTACGTAGTAGAAACAAACAACCAATGTATATGTGCATGCGAGCATACACGTGCATTAACAAAAGTAACAATACCAAACAATGTGCATCATGATGGGACAATTAGAAACATTTAACCAAAGCAAGGCGTCCCTAGAAACATATCACAAGATACATAATAGTGTTTTCTTGCTTACTCCTGCGAGTACATGAAGGAAACGTGCATAGGTAAAAGTTTTCAATCTACATTCTTCAAGGCAAACCGATTTGTGAAATGGGCGACCAAGCAATTATCATAATTATACTTATCTAGCAACATTTCCTCCTTCCGAGGTACTTAGGCCTATCTGGCCTTGTGTTTTCCGCAGGGCAACATGAACAACATACAAAGATCTAGCCCACACAATCACGTGCTTTACGACAAAGTCAAGAGGAGCTTTTCACCAGTGAAGGTGATATAACACCATTTAATGTCTTAAGAGTATTAAGACTCGTGAGCTCACTCATGAACGTGGGTCAATTGCCCAACGCAACTCATATGGAGTTCAACAATATCGATTGGAAAATATGTCAATACCTAATATGGTGTTTGATCCCAAACCTTTGTCGGGACACATCAAGTATGTAGTGTGCAACATGCATTAGTGTAAAGCCAAGAGGTGAATTACCACATATATATATGTCGCATACGACCCATAGCATATTTGTGTCAATATGTGCAAGTGTGAAATGTAATTGGGCAACGTCAATCGATACATAAGCCAACTACATATTTTTATGTATTATTTTAAAATTATGATGAAATAAGCATTTGCAAATGCGAATCACATCACATGTCTTTTTGCATCGTATTTGGTGCCACTAAGTGCAAGGCGATTCACATAATCGCAATGCATTCCTTTCACTTTGCCACCCCTCTAATGCATTTTAACGAGGGATTCTCATACACGTGTCATGATGTGCCAAAGTGCAAGCATGTAAACATGCAATATATTCTAAATTTCCTTGCACAACCATTAAACGTAAATGACAACATTTTTGTATCTCATTTCCATTCACAACGTGTAATTATGTGCAAGTGCCAAGTGACATTGGTCAACCATAACAATACGCAAGTGATCGCACCCCTTTTCCGATATTTGCAATGATGACAATTGAAACATAGCGAACATGTTTCATATTGCACAAATTTATGGATCGCATTTGGTGACAACATACGCAAGGGCAATTCGCTAAGCGCATCCCATGGTGATGTCATTCGCATCCAATCCCGCAACGAAGTTCGCACACATGTGTCATGATGTGCAAGTGGTATACTTCACATTAATTTTGCAGAAAATCACATTAGCGCTCATACATACATAATCAAACACGGTGCTTGCAAAAAAAACTAAGGAGAAACTCACGAGGCATGGTCGCAGTGGTCTAAAAGTGGTGAAACCACCCACAACGGCCAGCAATGGCCACAAAAGACGTTGCGGCGAGAGCAAACTAGGTGGGCAACAAGCTGCCACTTGCTGTCCACCTCTTTGTTGTCGCGACACTATAGCAGAGAGTGCCGAAAATGCCAATAAGGCCAGCACAACAGGCCCGGTTTGAGGCCAGCGTGCAACAGCCCTGACCTGATCCGTCATGGTGCAGGCTGCGGCCAAGCCAACAACCCAGGTCTGGACAACTGGTCTAGATCTGTGCTAGCAGCACAGTGTATGTGCAAGCCACAAGCACGGTTTGGATAGACTTGTCCAGACTGGGTATGGCGTTGCCACACCTAGCAGCTCCAACTGAACCGAACTCAGTTCAGTTGCTGCTCGCATGGGTGGCCTGGGTCTGGACCGACCGGTTCAGACCCACGCAAGGTGCTCGGGCTCTGACCCATGGTCTGGACCAAGGTGTCCAGACATGAGGTGATGCTACCATACCAATAAAAAAAATGGAGAAGAGGGTGCAGACCTGCGGCCAGCTCTTGGACGCAGCTCTCTTGCTGCAACCCAGTTGCAACAGGCTATCGGGTGCCAGCCATAGTGTCGCTGCAAGGGGAGGTGGCCCCATTCGAGGCCCTGCTTGGTCCAGAGTGACCTCGTGACATGTCTAGACCAAACTTGGTCTAGACCGTGTCAAGTCGAAAGGAAGAAAAGAGCTACAACAGCTTGGGTTGAGGCACGGTTGTCGCATGGAAAGGGTAGAAAAAAGGAAAAAGGGGTCAGCCTCCCAGCAAAAGAGAGGGAGGCAGCAACCCAACCATTTTCCCTTTCAGCTAGAGCTCCACACGGTAGCGGGAAAATTGTGGGAATCCCTATCTCAAGGGGAAAAAATGAAGCAAACTAAGAAGAAAATGCACCATGAAACATGCATGTGTGAGCATGGGAGTGCAAAGGGGAGCATACGATAGATAAAAATGCTAAAATACTTCTAATCTGCCATAAGAACCCCTTGCATGCAATGGATACAAGGTTGTTTGGGCTTCATGGCTAAACCACATGCTAAACCTTCAAATCGATAACATGAAAATGGAAAATCTCACCTTGGTTCGGTAGAAGGAGGAGAAGAGAAGTCTCTCTTCGCTTGAAATGGAGGAGCTTCCTCAAAATCGATTCACACACACCACAAACGCTGAAGGAAACTCATTTTCTAGAAGAGAAAGGAGAGGAGAGAAGAGAAAGAGAGGAGAGAGAGAGAGGGAGCAAAAATCGCCCCTTGCTTCTCTCTCTTCCTTTCTCAAAAAGTTTAAATACTTAGGGTTTTAAAATGGATGGCTTGGATTTAAGATCCAAAATGGATCGTCAAGATGTATGCCACACTCTTCTAGGTTGTGGCATACTTAAAATATCTCGTTCTAGCCTCCCACACGCCCAATAGGCTTTTATCATTTGAATCTTCCTTTTCACTTTTTCGAATTTGCCATGGGGCACATCCCCATGATCCCCTTGGAAACATGCCCCCTCCTCATGATGACACCTAGAATTATTACAGGATTGCCATGGCTGCCGCCCACTTGGCCATTCCACACTTTCTTTTCAAAAATTCTTATTTTCCTTACCTTCTTGCCACCGCCCAACTTAGTCAACCCCCTCCCTAGCTGGTCAAACACATCCAGCTAGGGTCTAGGTCCGAGCTTTCCAGGTCGAGACCAACCAAACTGCAATCTGATCTTGCTTTATTAAAATTTTCGCATAGAGTTATATTTTTTTTTTGAAAGGGCTTTGTCTAACTCCAGTAAGACTTAAGAATTTCTCAAACCTCAATCCGTTGTCGAATGAAAGGGTTTAGATGGTTTAGAGGTCTCATTGGTGAAATTCAATTAATTATATGCTTTTAAACAAAACTTACGTATAATTGTGAATAATATATATATATATATAGACATTCATTTTAGGGTTTCCTATATACATATACACATATATATATATCTATATACAAATGTGCACACCTACATATGCATATACATATGTATATACAAATACATCAATAGTTGAAATTATGAAATTCCATCTTGTATTGAATAATTTCTCAGAAAATTCGTGAGTCTTACAATACATGTGGGTGCAAATCCTTAAATTCATTATCACATATTATAATATATATATAAATCACCATCCGATATTGGAATAATTCAAAGCAGTCAAAACCCTGAAAGGTCTGCTTTTCTCTTGTTTGCACTCCCTGAGCCGGTGTATGCTTAGAAGAATGATTCCAAGGTTCGATCTGATACAAACGAAATAAGATGGCAATGGTTTATATTACGGAAGAAATACATGTACATGTGATAGTAGATATTCTATAGTTATATATGGAAAGACATGCATACAACTACATTGATCTTAGTAAAATGTGCTTTAGATGCACATGGTTCCAAGTTAATGCCAGATAAGAAAGATTTAGGGTATAGTTTCTTGTGCAATGGTCTTGGACAAGGTGGTACTTTTGATATTTCAGCTTGGGACACATTTTATTTGGCAGTTTTAAGGATGTCAAATACCATTGGATGGGTCACTATATATATATATATAGAGAGAGACTAGAATATGATAATTGAAAATATGAGAACTAATGTGTGTGCCATGATTTTTATGATTTTTTTTCTTTTTCTCTTGAATCTAACCATATGGATATGATCTACATGCTTGGGTTTGTGAGAATACGCTTTTGAATCATCCGATTTTCATGCATAAATGAGATCTTTTTAAGGCTTTAAAATCAATGGCTCATAATCTTCATAAATATTCAAGTATTCAAAAATCACATTTTTTCATGAAAAATACATGATTCAATGGTTGGTTCCTACAAAATTGAGATTTCAAGCACATCCACATGGTCAGATTTGCAAACAAAGTGCTGTAAGTGCTCATATTTGTAGTTCTCATATTCTGGTTCTCATTTTCCGGTGACTAGATAATCACTAGAATATGAGAACTCAAAATATGAGAACTAATGTGTGAGCCGTGATTTCATGAATTTTTTGTTCTTTTCTCTTAAATAAATCTAACCATATGGATGTGATCTGCATGATTGGTTTTATAAGAACCTGCTCTTAAATCATCTGATTTTGATCCATAAATGAGTTTTTTTAAAGGCTTTAAAATCAATGGTTCATAATCTTAATAAATATTCAAGCATTCAAAAATAACATTTTTCATGAAAAATACATGATTCAATAGTTGATTCCTAACCAATTCACCATGCCAAGCACAACCACATGGTTAGATTTGCAAAAAAAGTGTTGAAAATGCTCGTATATGTAGTTCTCATATTCTAGTGACTCTCTCTCTCTCTCTTTATATATATATATATATATATGTGTGTGTGTGTGTGTGTGTGTGTGTGTGTGTGTGTCTTAAATCAAATGAGCAGAATGAATATGTTGTATTCAAAAGATGCGATAGTACATTGGGGAGAACTATATGAACCTTTCTACCCTACTATATTTTGTATAAAGATAAGGAATTGACATAGATCAATCTATAATATGTATCTACATACATGTGGATGAAAATCCATAGATTTATTATATATATATATATAAATCACCATCCAATATTGAAATAACTCGAAGCGCCTGCGCTCCCTAGACAGGTGTATGCTTAGAAGAATGATTCTTGGGTCCAATCTGATACAAACATAATAAGATGTTATGGTTTACATTATGAAATAAATACATGTATATGTGATAGTAAATATTCAATAGTTATATATGAAAAGACATGCATACAACTACATTGACCTTAGTAAAAGGTGCTTTAGATGCATGTAGTACCAAGTTAATGCCAGATAAAAAAGATTTCAGGTATAGTTTTCCCTCTGATAGTCGAGAAAAAAGTGGTACTTACACTACAAGAATTCTACAGGTTAGCATCGGACGCTATCCGACGCTAATCCATCGCAAATCTGTTGCTGAACTATTTAGCGATGGATAGCATCCGTCGTAATTTCTTAGTCACTAATTAGCGACAGAACTGATTTGTTGCTACTTTCATCACTAATTCGTGATGGATTAGCGAATATCATGATCCATTGCTAAATAAGCACTGATTTGGTTTTACGACAGATACAGATTCGTCGCTAAAATTTAACGACGAATACGTATTTGTCTCTAATATTCATCACCAATTTAGTGACAGATTAGTGATGGATTACATTCCATCGCAAAACATCGACTGATTCAGTTTTTTAGACAAATAAATATCTATCCCTAAATTGGCAATGAATATTATTCATCGCCAAATACCGTCGCCATTTTGCGACTGAATTTTTTTAGAAAATCCATCGCTGAATATTGGTGATGGATAATATCCATCTCTAATCCATCATAAAATTTTTAAAAAAATAAAACAATTTTGTTTGAAATATAAATATCGAGAAAAAAATTTCTCGTTATACAATTTATATAACCTGTGTATAAAAAACAAAGTACACATAAAAAATACATATACAAAGTAGGTAAAACAAATTTAACATAAGTTATAAGTGAAACAAATTTAATAAACGAGAATAATCCTTGTCAAGTTATAAATAGTTACAAGTGAACATATACAAAGAGTTCGGTTTGAAACAACAAGTACGTGAAACAAATTCAATACATGAAGCTAATTTGCCCCAAGATTCGGAGCATCATCCTCTTCATTGTCTCGATCTGCCCCTTCATCCATGCCTCCATCAAGTCCTCTACACTGATCATCTCCAGCATCCTATAGGAGAACCGAAATGTTAGTATTGATAAACAAAATATAATGAAATAAATTATATGCAATGTACCTAATCTATGGCAATCAAAGTAACATGGCTGAATGACACATAGACTAGCAATAAAGTGAACATTAACATAATTCAGAGGTTTTAAAAAAAAATCATAGTGATGAAATCATGCTTATATGTGTTCTAAGGTTGTCAAAAAACTTTCATAGTGATTCAATCATACATATATGTGTTATAAGGCAGTCAAAAAAATTTCATAGTGATTCAATCATGCATATATGTGTTCTAAGGTTGTCAAAAGAATTTTATAGTTATTCAATCATGCATATATGTGTTCTAAGGCTGCCAAAAAAATTTCATACTGATTCAATCATTTATATATTTGTTCTAAGGTTGACAAATTTTTTTTATAGTGAATCAATCTTCCAGATATGTGTTCTAAGGTTGTCAAAAAAATGTCATAGTGATTCAAGCATGCATATATGTTTTCTAAGGCTGTCAAATAAATTTCATAGTGATTCAATCATGCATATATGTGTTCTAAGGTTATACAATTTTTTTTATAGTGATTCAATCATGTATATATATGTTCTAATGCTGTCAAAAACAAATTGTAGTGATTCAATCATGCATATATGTGTTTTAAGTTTGTCAAAAAAATTTCATAGTGATGAAATCATGCTTATATGTGTTCTAAGGTTGTCAAAAAACTTTCATAGTGATTCAATCATGCATATATGTGTTATAAGGCAGTCAAAAATATTCATAGTGATTAAATCATGCATATATGTGTTCTAAGGTTGTCAAAAAAATTTCATACTGATTCAATCATTTATATGTGTTCTAAGGCTGACAAAAAAAATCATAGTGATTCAATCATGCATATATGTGTTCTAAGGCTATCAAATTTTTTTTATAGTGATTCAATCATGCATACATGTGTTCTAATGCTATCAATAAAATTTCATAGTGATTCAATCATGCATATATGTATTCAATCATGCATATACGTATTGAAATCTAACAATATAAAACTAATGACATGAAACTTTATGCCTGAGGGGCACCAAAGCTCATGTTGAAGGCAGACGAAGTTCCCCTATCCCGAAAAAAAGTTGCACAACTCATTATGGATAAGGCTGGAATTGACTTCATGTAAAAAGTCATGCATTGTGTCCTGAAGAAGTTGGCGGATACCATTCCAAGAAATAGCAGGGTCAATCAGATGCTGAGAGTTGATATTGGCGGAAGAACTCTGAGAGCCCTAGCTGGAGGAGACAACGATTAGTGTGGTGTTCATATGACTCCCAAACCCAAACACACAACCTTTTTTGGGTTCACCGGTTGCAGTCACCCATGCTGCAGGATCAAAAGGTAGATGCTGAGTGGAGTCATCGCCATATTGCTCTACCATCTGCTGCTCATATGATTCCTACAAAGTAATGATTACAATATAAATTAAGATGTAAGAATTAAGAATTATAATATTTATGATAATGTAATTCATGGTAACTTGTATATTATAATGTTTATTAATACAATAAATACATGCCATTGTCGCTCTCGCCTTCTTTGGTACGAACTTTTCTGTGCTCTTACATTTATGTGTTTCAATAAACACATCCTTGTAAGGCACAGTGCCTCCTTTTTCGGCTTCCTGTAAGGTTAAATGATAAAAAAAATCAATTAGAAAGTATGCAGAAATACTTATAAATTTGACAATATATATATATATATATATATATATATATATATATATATATTGATAAGTTACCATTTTTTTCTGGTGGCTCCCAAAAGTCTTAGAACCACCAGTGTGTATATGAGCATCAGGCATCTTCACTCGGTTTTGTGCAGCCTTTGCTGAGTGGTTTTAAAATTCATGACTTGCCCACTTGTCGCATGTTGCATCCCAATAATCTGACCAGATAATAGAAGGGCCATGACCCTTCTACTACAGTGGATCATCTATCCCACTAGTTGCTTTTATTGTTGTATTCTTTATATTGTGAAGCATGCTGGCAAATCGACTGGCAGCCACCTTCTGCCACACTAGTCTTATGTTTTGATCTTCCTTCACAATCACAAAGCGATTTGAAGCCTATAAATAATTTTAAAAGTTAGTACACATGACTATAACAAAAAATTAAATATGAAACACATTAGCTATGATAAACGATTATAGACTATGAATGAGGACTATAATCTATCCAACATCTTCTTCGGGTACTCTTTCCATTAAGCGACTGGTCCTAGAAGATGCTGAACTAGTCACTTCCTAATTTCTTGAATCACTTCTTGTGGCTTGAACTTCACTCTTCATATGAATTGGTACACATTAACAATCGACTATCAATATACACTATTTATAAGATAAGTATTGGATAAGTGACAATGAAATACTTATGGTCGACTATCGATATACACTATTTCAATTAGTCATCGTGTGTCATACTAAGAAGACCCAGCATTCGACGTTGTCTCGTGATGTGTATGAGTCGTTGGTGTAGGTGAGTCATGTGCAAGCAAAACATCATTTATAGAACAATGAGGTAGAAATTCACACAATGCATATTTAAACTAATTAAGTATACAATTATTTAAATGATATACCTATCAAAACATTACGTGAAGATGAAAGTTGAGACTAGCTATCACTGAGTTGAAATCCTATAAAGATGATTAACAAGTAATAATTTTTATGTCAACATATAAGCAAAAATATAATGAATACCTATATTTAAATATAACACAAAGACATCTACCTAATGTTATCCCACGACCTCCACTTGGTCTTCGACCACTCGGTGCTCAACCACTGTGACCTCCACGAACCATATTCTAACAAATAAAAATGTTATTTGGATCAGTTAAATAACTCTTGATCTTAGCATGGATATGACATATGCATGAAATGTAAAGATTTAAAGGTCCTATATGAATCAATTTTTTAACTATGCATGAACTGTGCATGTGCATGCTAAGTATGCATGAAATGTAACATGATATGCAAGATATAATGTTAAAATAGATGGTGCATATGAGAAAGTGATGTGGTATGTATTATGAGATGTATTTCACTAGCTCGAGTATATTTCTTCATCACTTGTTTAACTTTCATATTCTTCTTCTTCTTTCTCCTCCTCTTCGTCCTCTTCGTATTTTTCTTCATTGGGTGGCCATCCACTTGGTATATCATTTGGATCACATTCTTCCATACGTGTGCCATCAAACAATAAAGATGTGATATGCAGACCATGTGTGACATCGTGACCATAAGAGAAGTTATACATATCATCTGATTGGTAGTAATCACCCTCTTCAACAATTTTGTCTTCCTGTAACTGATCATACTCGGGGTATAGTTTAGACTCCACCTTGCAAACTGCTCATCATTCATTTCTATCTGACTTCCTATATTCGGATATGAAGTATAGTAAAATTGTTGAGTGTGCGATGCTAATATGAATAGTTCATATGTTCCAAACCTTAATTTATGATTTACCTCTACAATGCCTAAGACTTTGTCGACTCTTGTTGTTATGGGATCAAACCAATGACACTTGAATAAAATTACCGTGTTATTTATGCCTAAGTAAGTCAACTCTATTATTTCTTCAATAACATCATAGTAGTCAAGTTTATTTTTACCGTAACTGCTACCCTTGACACACATGCCACTATTCATCATTGACTTGTTTACATCATAGTCTTTTGTATGGAATCGATAACTATTTATGATGTACTCGTTGTAACATTGCACAACTTTGGTCAGACCATTTTCTAAATCACATATTTTTCGGTCATTAACATCACCATGGTGGACCTACAAGCATAAACAATGACCGTAAACACGATCAATTAAGTAACATATTGTTGTTTACATGGAAAGAATGCATGTCATCATCCTTACCAACTCTTTCAACCATGCTCTAAACTTATTTTCATGTTCTTTCTATACCTCTGAATCAGTGAGATGTGAAAGTTTTCTTCGCAACTCTCGATCAAATCGTCTGCACTTAACAAATAATTATATTACCAAACCATGTACGTAGAGAACTTAGTGTAACATATTATGTATACTTACTCAATGTAGGGGTCAATCTCTAAGCAATTAAAAAAGATATAGATTTGTGTTGCATCTTGCTCTCGATCTTCTAAGAGTTTTGACCGGCAACTGCTAAAGGCATTCCCAAGTGGTTTAAATATTGATAGTTTGTCAGTCACAATAACTTGTTTTTCATCATCATTATAAGGTGGGCAAGTGTAACGTGTTTCAATGTGAGGCTCAAAGTACATAGATGAGAAATTTGAAATCTCTTCTAAAGTGTATGCCTCACAAATTGAACCCTCCACTCTTGCTTTATTCTGATCCTTTTGTTGAGGTCAAACATGCATCTGTCAACAATATATATCTCACAATACAATAAATTTTCAATAGCATTAAAGAGAAAAATATAAATAAAAATATACCTTTCAAATCGGTACATCCATTAATATTGCACAAGACTACCAACCCTAAGTCCATATGGCAAGTGTATGATCACATGTTCCATAACGCCGAAAAATGCTAGTAGAAATATCTTTTTTAGCTGACAAATAGTAGTGATGACAGAATCCTCGAGATTCTTTACCTCAGTTACTATAACTTCCGATGCACAAAATGTTCTAAAAAATCTACTCAACTCGGATAATACCCCCCCCCCCATATAGGTTTGTCTAACATATCATAGAATGCTAGGAAAATCAACCATTGTATGATGACATGACAATCATGTCTCTTCAACCCATATAATTGTCCCTCGTCTATCTTCACAGCCCGAACAATGTTAGAGATGTATCCATCTGAAAATCTCAATTGTCTCAACCACTGACATACCTGCTTTACTTGATCTGGTCCAAGCACGTACCATGCCTTTGGTTTCAGTACTTTGCCATTGTACTCTTGGAGTTCCAATTATGGTCTCTTACATATTATTTTTAAATCTATACGGGCCTTCAAATTATCTTTCATTTTTTCTTTGACATTCATTACCATATTGAACACATTATCAAACACATTTTTCTCCATATGCATCACATCCAAATTATGTTATATCAATAAGGTCGGCCAATATGGTATTTCCCAAAATATAGATTTCTTTGTCCAATTATGATCCTTCTCAAATCCAAGGAAGGGTATCAGACTACAGGAATCTATGAGTCCATATGGAAAGTATCACAATTGTCTTAAAATCTCTATGCCAGACAACTTTATAGGTGGACCTTCTATTTCAGTTGTGCCTACTTGGAACCAAATCCTTTATCATCAAAACAGATGGTCGCTGGGTAAAAGTCAATGGTAACAATCAAACCAGCACGGCTTCCTTCCATGCATCAATCTAAAACATTTTTTATCCTCCATGCAGTACGGACATGCCAACCTTCTATGTGTGCTCCAACCAGATAACATATCATACGTAGGAAAGTCACTAATTATCCATAGAATAGCAACATTTATATTGAAGTTTTGTTTTTTGTGGGCATTGTACATGAGAACACTATCATCCTATAATATTTTCAGTTTATCAATCAGTGACCTTAAATATACATCAAGATTTTGGCTCTGAGACGTCGGACAAGGGATCAATAAAGACAAGAAAAGATTTTGATGCTTCATACACAAGCTTGGAGGAAGGTTGTATGGGGTGACAAATACTGGCCAACACGAGTATGAGGTTGATCTACCTCTAAATAGATTAAATCCATTTGTACATAAACCGAGCCTAGCATTTCTCACTTTCATTGCGAAGGTCTGATGAGTACGATCAAAGTGCTTCTAAGCTTCTACGTCAACAAGATGTGTGATCTTGTCTTCATCATGTCGAACTTTATTTGCATGTCATCTCATGTATTTATCTGTCCTCGAAGACATATACAATCGTTGTAATATAGAAGTGAGAGGGAAGTAGCGGAGTAACTTGTATGACACTTCTTTTGACCCCGTGCTAGCATTGCCTCTTGTCTTTGGCTTGAACCGATGATGCCCACATGATGGACATGATCTGTTATTTTCTTGATCTTTAAAATACAACATGCAGTGATTTGGACAAACATCTATCTTTTGATACCCCATACCTAGAGCGTTGACCATAACCTTCGAACGGTAGAAATTTTGTGGCAATTTTTCATCTTTGGGCAACATAGTCTTCACAATAGAGCACAGACGATCAAAACATGATTGATGCAAATTATACTCTAACTTCAAATTCAGTAGTTGAAGAACTGCAGACAAGATAGTGTGACTCTCGCAACCATTCCACAATGGCTCATCAACATCACTAAGTAAGTCATAAAATCTACTAGCTGCATTGTTTGCTGCTTCTTCCTCTATCCCAGTTGGTACATCATTAGGACTCATAGCAGAACCTAGTTCTAGTCCTGCGACATCAAATATCAAATCCACATATGGATTATCATGCACCACATCCACCCGTGTATCAAAATTATTCCAAAATTTTTTACCATGAAGCATCCAATTCTTATAACCACTGACAAAACTCTTCCTGTATAGGTGATGTCTAATGCCATGAGGTTCTACAAATCGATTGTTCTTACACATCGTGCAGGGACACCTGATCCGACTGATGGGATCTACTGTACTAACACTTGTCATTGCAAATTCAATAAAATTGTCAACACCATCCATATATTCAAGTGACACCTTATTATCAACTATCCTATGGTACATTCATTCACAGTTTGCGGCCATTTTATCCTATAATGTTATGGATATTATCTTCACCAGTTAAAAGAGAATCATAATAATGCATCGATGGAAAAAAAGTATCTAATTTATCTAATAACTCTTGTTTAGTGATTGTTGATGAGCATTTTTTTTGTTTCAGTTAATGCGTAAATTTTTTTCTTCTCTCTACCATAAACATGCTTAACATAAAATGCAATTTCATGAACTATTATACATGCATTGATAATTCAATATTTTTGTATGTAACACCATCACATCATATTTATACACATCACAAGGATATTTAAAAAGATGAAATCATATTCATAAACATGATACATTTAATTAAAGCATGTTTTCATGATACAATATTACATGGTAAGCATAATCACATCGAAAATAACTTCATGCAAGCATGGATAGTCATGTCAAATATTACAATACATTCAACCATTCATTTCACAACAATGTCAAACATGTACCTGCAATAAACATACTCCAATATCCTGCTAATTAATACCATGACTAGTATGAAATTCGAACTACAAAAATAAGAGCAATTTTATTCCCATACATTCAAATCATGCTCAACATGATCTCCAAACTCCAGCAAAACAATCTTAGATATCCACAACTAAGTGAGTGTATGAGCAGAAAAGTATTACATCCAAGAAAGTAAATAACATGTGATGCGCTTGTATCACTTACTCACCACTGGTATTTATGCGATTTGCTTGATTTTATATTTACATTTTTCTTGTTTCTTTTTTGCATGAAATTTTAATCGCATGCGATGCTTAGCATTAAGCATCGTGCATTTTGCTCTGCTACGCACCTGCAATGACAAAGACTGTCAACCAAATTGGTGCATATTGTGAAAAATCTTGTTATCGACATTTTCTCGGCAAAGAAAAATCTTGAGATAAATGTAATTTTGCTTGTTTGCCTAAAAAGGGAGCAGGCTCTTCTTTTGCTATCAAAGGAAACAGGGAGGGGCCTGGCCCCTCCACTGAGAAAAGAGGAAGCAAGGAGAGAGGTGGGCTCAGTTGCCAGGACGAGCCCGGCCCCAACCTAAACCGAGAGAGAGGTGGGCTCGGCTATCTGGTTGAGCCCAACCCCATTGAAACAGAGAGAGAGAGTAGGGAGCAAGGAGGGCCTCCCCCTCCCCTGTCGAAAAGAGAGGACAGAGAGCGAGAAGTGAAGGGCGGCACCCCTCCCGTTGAAATCAGGAGGTAGGGGCTGGGGTTACGCTGACACCTACCAGAACAAGAGTCACCCCATGTAGCAGAGGGGTTCGATCCTAGTCCCTCAGCTTGACACAGGCCACTGCTTACCACATGGGATACCACCTCTGTGGTACAAAAGAAGACAGTTAGTAGGAGGATGGCACCCCCCTCCTCGACTCAATGAGCAAGAGGAGGGGGTTGCGCTCCTCCTTATCTTCTGAGAGGAAAATAGGGAGTGAGGAAATGAGAGAGAGAGAGATGAGAGGGGCTCACTTGAGAGGGGGTCAGAGGGTGCGTCGTTGGCGTCGGTCCTATTGGTGGTAGGGGAAAAGAGGAAACTTAGGGAGAGAGAAGGGAGCAGTGAGGGTAGGTGCTGCAGGCCGGGGTCGGATGCCTGACGAGGTGGTGTCGGCAAAGCTGTCGGAGAGGGAGGAGGTCGCCGGAAGGGGGAGAAGGGAGGGCCAGCAACAAGGGCGAGAGAAAGGGTGGGGTAAAAGGGGTTTGGGTAAAAGGTGTGCGATGGATGAAACAGAAAAGGAAAGAAAGGGGCTCACATTAGGGTTTTATTGAAAATTAACGACGGATTAGCGACAAAAATTTTGTCTCTCATCCGTCGCTACGTTGTGATGGAAATTTTGTCTCTCATATGCCGCTATGTTGCGACAAAGTTTGAGACAGAATGTTTCGTCGCTAATCCGTCGCAAATTATCAACAGATTCTGAGACAAAAATAATTCATTGCTAATTTGTCACTAATTAACGATGGATTTTGAGACAGAATTTTGCCATCGCTAATCCATCATTAATTCCAATTTTAGAGATGCCTAGTTTTCTGTAGTTAATCTATCGTAAAGTGGTGACAGATTATTTCTGTCGCTAATTAACATTTTTCTTATAGTGTCACTTACTCACCATGGGTATTTACCCAATTTGCATGCTTTTGCATTTACATTTTTCCTGTTTCTTTTCTCATGGCATTTTAAGCCACATGCAATGCTTAGCATTAAGCATTGCGTATTTTGCTCCGCTACGCGCATGTAATGCACATTACTCTTGTTGACCAAAAATAAAGACACAGGGAGAAGCAGAAGAAAATAGGTTGTCAACCAAAGACAAAGACACAGACAGGGGGCTTCACCCCGCTCTGCCTGACAAAAGGGGAACACGACAGGGGGTAGAGCCCCCTCCCCCTTTCGACAAAAGAACCATTCAGGTAGGGGCTTCGCCCTCCCTGCCCGACGAGAAAAGACAACAGCAGGGAGGTAGAGCCCCTACCAGTCGGAGAAACAAAGTGGACAGGGGGAGGAGGGGCTCCACCCCCTGCCGACTGAAAGAACCAAGAACAAGGGGCTTCACCCTTTGTCGACTGAATGAAAACAAAGAAGGAAACGGGGAGGGGTCGAACCCCTCCCTCGTAACCCAAGCAACAAAGAAAGGGTCTCAGCCCCTCCCTTACGAAGAAGGAGAAATGGGAGGGGGTTGAGCCCCTCTCTCAAAACCCAAGAAAAAGAAACATTGCATGACAGAAACACCAAGGCAGTAGGGGCAAAGCCCTTGCCGGCCGGAAGGAACGAGGCAGGGGCCCAAAGCCCCTATTAAAAACTTTGTCACAGGCGGCAAGGGGTGTCACCCCTGTCGACCTATCGAAAAAACTGGCATGGGCTTTAACCTATGCCGGTCGGCCATAGTTTGCCAAAAAAGAACGACAGGACCCTGCCGGTCGACAGAAAAGAAAGAAAAGGAGAAGAAAAAGTAGTAGTAGAAGAAGAAGACACAGAAGAAAGAGAGAGGGTGAGAGGTTACCTAAAAAGGGGTCGGTGAGAGGGAGATCACCAACGTCAAGTGTAGGCGACAGGCGAGGTGAGTGAGGGTTTGACTATGAGAGTCAAGCGAGGGAGAGGGTTCGGGGGTCCGATCCAAGAAGGGGTGGCCGACGATCGGTGGTCGTCGGTGGCAGCAAGGAAGAAGGAGACAGTGGTGGTGTTCAGAGGGGTGGCTGATGGCTGCTCGAAGGATGGGAGGCGATAGAGGGAGAACAAGTGAGGGAGGAGAAAGGGAGGTGGATCGGCGGAAGAGGGGAAAGAGAGAGAGAGTAGAAGGAGGAGGAGAGAATTTTGCGCCCTAGATGGGCCGTTTTACATCGAAAAGTAGAGATAAATTAAAGACAAAATAATTTTGTCTCAAAATCCGTCGCTAATTAGCGACGAAAAAATTATGTCGCTCATCTATCGTGAAGTTGTGATGGAGTTTGAGACGGAAAATTTTTGTCGCTAATCCATCGTGAATTAGCTATAGATTTTGAGATAGAATTTTTTCGTCACTTATTCTATAACTAATTCCAATTTTAATGATGACTAGTTTTCTCTAGCTAATCCATCATAAATTTGTGATGAATTATTTTCGTCGTAAATTTTTGTCGCTAATTAACGTTTTTCTTGTAGTGTTGTAATATTTTGGCTTGGGATATAATTTATTTGGCAGCTTTTTGGATGTTAAATACTATTGGATGGGCAACTATATATATATATATATATATATATATATATATATATATATATATATATATAGAGAGAGAGAGAGAGAGAGATATATTTTCATGAGTTTTTTTTTCTCTTGAATCTAACCACATGGTTATGATCTACAAGCAAACACGCTCTTGAATCATTCGATTTTGATGCATAAATGAGCTTTTTTTAAGGCTTTAAACTCAATGGCTCATAATCTTCATAAATATTCAAGCATTCAAAAATCACATGTGTTCATAATTAAAAAATACATGATTCAATGGTTGATTCCAAGCAAATTCAGATGTCAAGCACATCCACTTGGTTGGATTTGCAAAAAAAAGTGTTGGAACTGAAATATGAGAACTAGATACATGTGCATTTCCAACACTTTTTTTGCAAATCCAATCTCGTGGATGTGCTTGGCATTTGAATTTGCTAAGAATCAATCATTGGATCATGTATTTTCAATGAAAAATGTGATTTTTGAATGCTGAATATTTATAAAGGTTATGAGCCATTGATTTTAAGGCTCTAAAAAGATCTCATTTATGCATCAAAATCTAATGATTCAAGAGCTCGTTCTTATAAAACCCAGCATGTAGATCACATCCATATGGTTAGATTCAAGAAAAAAAATCATTAAAATCTTGGTTCACACATTGGTTCTTACATATATTATATATATGATTTTTCCAATGTCTTTTGCCCAACTTTCTCCAAAATATTTGTCAAAAGACTTAGACTTCATGAAGTCAAACAAAATTTTCTGATTTCGCCCATCGCACAACTTTCTCCTCCGCATAAAATAGTCAATCTAATCAAACGGGCCCTAACTATTCAGGATGTAAATGGTTCAAATCCAGGTCTGATATCCACCAAATTTGAAACCATTTGGTCGTATTCGTTAGCCAAACTTGATTCAGATTAATAATGGGATTCGGACTTGGTACTTGGTTTTGCATTTGAATCCGAGTAAAATCTGAATTCGACTAAAATTCAAATCCATGTACATGTAAATATTAGATTTTAAGCTACTCCGATCCATATTTGGTTTTAGCTGTTCGCCATCTGACTCCAAATCAGAAACTAAATATGATTAAGCTACCTCCGATTAGGTCGGGTTCGATCGTGCCTATATCAGAGCTGAGCCTGACTAGTTTTTACAACCCTACTGAATACTTAGTTCAACTTCAACATTTTGATTTTGATCACTAGTCGCAAATTGCATACAGGTTTGAAATCAACTAAATGGAATAACTGAAAAGTATAAAATTTCAGAATTATTAGACCTGAATATGCTAATAGGTTTAACCAACACCCCTTGGCTTTGGTTCCCTTAAAATTCGTGGTTTCGAGGAACTATATGTCAAGCAGTTTGTCATAAATTGATACCAATTCCTAGTAACTTGGTAACTAAGAATAGCTAAAAACCCTAATTGACAAGATACCACTAAAACTGAACATATGGACCATGAACCTGGGAAGTTAATCCCAGTTGGTATATATATATTTGGTGTTATTGAAGGCAAGGAACTATTGAGCTGAAAATCTTAGGTTGAAGCTTTAGCGACTCAAACTGACTATACATAATTACATATGCCTTCAGCATGGTTCAGGATCAAACCTTGGATAGTCTTATTTTAATCCCAAAAAACTGTTTTTTTGAGGCATAAAATTTTAGTGCATTGTGGGCCATTGATTTTTTAATTTCTTAAAAACAGTGCTTATATATCACAATCCATAACGTCCAATCTTAAAAAAATAAAAATAAAAGTAGTCTCAATACTTTTGTGCCTTCAATAACACCATTAATATAGTTGTGTTTAACATTAGATGTATTCAAGTTTTTTAAATAGACATTTTTTAAAATGCATGCATACTTTTTGAAGTAAGTACTGAAACCCCTTAATTGAAACTTACAGGAGAGGTTGTTTTGACCAAACTTGACCTGATGGATGTGTTCAGCATGGTCAAAATAACAAGAATCAACCCTTGCAACAGCTTTTCCATTTAAAGTTATGTTTTTTAGGTTTGAAAATTTGGTATATTTTATGCCACATATTTTTTTTACCCTCGTTAAATTTGACATATATGTGAAAGAAACATGATCCAAAGATTAATTTTTTACTAAACTTAATACCTAGATCACAATTGGAGAGCCAGATGTGCAAAAATGCTAAAAAATAAAAATATTATAATTTTTCAGTATGAGGTTCCTTTATATATATATATATAGAGAGAGAGAGAGAGAGAGAAGGTTTTAGCTGCTTATCACATTTCTAGCTTACCACCAACCTATCAGTTTTTTGAAGGGTTTTTTTGTATTTTTTTAAATATGTCCATATACATGCTTGATTTTATAGCTTGGATCGTCTGATTCCAACACACAAGTAAGTTTTTATAAGATATAAAAATCAATGGTCTATAATTTTCATAAATATCCAATACTTAAAAATCAAGATTTTTTACTCAGCAAACATAATCTCAGTGTCATTTTCTAGCAAATCTACCATGTCAAATACATCTATACGGTCAAATTTATGAAAAACAACCCAGAAATACCTATTTAATTGTGGTATGCTGGCGGAAGGCTAAAAACCATGGTTGGCAGCTACCAGTCTTACTATATAATTGCATGCTCAAATGGGGACTTGTGGACCAAGTCGACATAATCTTAATCTACCAAGTCCTAGCCGGGTTGCCCAGGCCCCAGTAACTTAGATAAGCCGAACAACACTGAGAATTGTCTTGGACCAAGTTTGATCATTTAACCATGAAATGCAGTAACTTTTGAAAATAACCAAAAATCTCTCATGCTCTAAAAGAGCAAATCGCCTTATTGTCCTAAACGTCCAAGTTGTACACAGTTACGAAGATGTGTTATACAAGGTGCAGTTGTGTGGTCCAGAGGCAGATCTAAGCCTGATCAGCATGACCAAAGTTAGCAAAACTTCATTTTTATTTTTATATTTACACAGAGAAATTACCTTTAGAGGCCTAGCAGCACCGACTCGGCCTACCCTACTTATGATGGCTGTCCTGACAGCATAAAACTCGGTGGGCTTACCCTTTGACATGTCTTTGTTCAATAGGACTTTAATGAAAAAAGTGGGCCTTTTTTCATAATGCTGGCAGAAAGCTAGTTTCTTATGAGAAACGTCTAGAACACAAAACACTAAATTTAGAAAAAAAAAATCCAAAGACATTTTTGGAGATGGGTGTGGTGTCCATCTTAAATAAATACTTAAATGGATGTGATGAGTTTGGACGGAGGTGTCGGTAGTGAAGGAGAAGAATTAGAGAGAGAAAAGAGAAGAAGAATGGGAGAGAGGGGGAAACAGCTGAATTCAGGGGGGATCAACAGTGATCAATATTAGCTGAGAATTTAACCTTTTCTAGGCAGCCATTTTTCAGCCAAACTGACCCTTTGGATACGCAGATGTTAGGATATCCAATGAGTTATGAGCCCACCACATTTGTGAGTCTACCAAACTGTTCTGGGTCTTGGGTTTTATCTGTAAGACTCGATGGCCACACTGTATTCAAATCTAGGAACCAACTGAATGGTCAGTAATAACGGAGCTGCATGTTAAGCATGAGGGGCGATACATAAAAAGTGAACTCTAAACTCTAATATGGATGGAATCTCATCAAATTTTGGGTTCAAGTCATGTTGAGTCCTGGATTCGAATCTTGTAGTTACCATATAGATTTGCTATAGCTGACTGTAAGCATAATCGACCTACCATCTCGTAGTTGCAACTCAATCTAACCTTGTGGATATGTTCGGCATGATCGAGGTCTCAATCTAACCTTGTGTGTATGTTCGGCATTTATGGAATAGGCACTTGGATTTTATTATTTCAATAAAAAATAAAACTTGTCAAATCATGCAAATTTGGTGTGTGTTTTCTTTTTATATTTACATGAAGAAACTGCCCACAAGATGAGAGACCTAACCTATAGTCGTTAATTTTTTCAGAAAACCCTCTATTAGGTGTGAATCCCATGATTCAAATACCGATCCCCACTAAGAATTTGTTTGAGAGCTGTAGATAGACTAAGATAGGAGGAGATGGAGTGGAGATGATAATTAATGAAAGCAATTAATAATACCTACCCCAGGAAGTGTTTGAGAACCAGGTTTTGCAGGTTGAGGCTGGTGTTGGGAGTGGAGATGAGCCATTTTAAACTTCATCTGCACAATAATGTTGTTGACAACTCCTCTCATTTTCATCTTCACTCCCGTCAACCCCTATCTGGTGTTGGATCTTAGTCAGACTTCAATTTAGCTTCAAATCTAGATCCAATTATCAATACGATCTTACTTTGGCTACCCTATTAGAGATGGCAGTGGACCGGGGGACAACAGGGCTCAGCCCCGCCTCGCCCCGTTTGGACCGGGGATGAAGGCCATGAAACGGGGATGGAGGCGGGGATGAATGTTAAAATCTATCCCTGTGCGGGGATGGAGGCGGGGATGGACTTAAGCTTTTCCCCGCCCCGCCCCGCCCCACCCCATCCTCATCCCAATCCCCGCTCCATCCCCAATCCTTTAAGGGATGACTATAGACTAAGGGGAAACGGCCCCCGCCTCGCCTCGCCCCCTTTTGGACCAGGGATGGAGGACATGAAATGGGGATGGAGGCGGGGGTGGAGGTGGAGGTTGAAATCCATCCCCATGCGGGGATGAAGGTTCGGATTTTGAAATGGGGTGGGGGTGGAGCCCCCGCCCCGGTCCACTGCCATCCCGGACTAACAAGTTTCCACTTTGGGTTGGATGTTTGATATTAAACCGGACCCATTGACACCCCTAGGTTCAAAACTTGTATCAGATCTGGATCCTAGTAGGAAGGAACACGTAGGGGTGGCAATCGGGTCGGGTTGGCGGGTCGGGTTGGCGGGTCAGCATACCTCAACCCGAACCCGACCCGTTTATTAAACGGGTCGGCTGTGGCAAACACGAAACCGACCCGTTTAATAAACGGGTAACCCGACACGACCCGCCAACCCATTTAATAAATGGGTTGGGTCGGGTAAACGGGTTTTCAGGTTCGCGGGTCAGGTTGGCGGGTCGGGTTGGCGGGTTGACGGATCGGGTAGGCAGGTTGGCGGGTCGGGTTGATGGGTCGGGTTGGTGGGTTAGGTTGGCGGGTTGACGGTCGGGCAGACGGGTTGGCGGGTCGGGTTGACCCACCCGCCTAACCCGTTTATTAAACGGGTCAGCCGGGTTGGCGGGTTGGCATACCCTCAACCCGAACCCGACCTGTTTAATAAACGGGTTACGCGGGTCGACCCGTTTATTAAACGGGTTGGCTTAAGCCCAACCCGAACCCGCCTAAGAGGCGGGTTGGCGGGTCCTGTCAGAAATTGCCACCCCTAGGAACACGTGTGGTCTTTTAGATGCCATACGCTGAGAGCCGTATAGCATCACTACCCTAACAACTTGTGAGGTACACCACGCCACGTTGCATCTGATGGTGCAAAACCCTTTTGACATCATTGCTTGGATGGTGAAATGTGGGTCATGATTGTGGATCTACCCTAGATCCAAAAAAGTCGTGAGGTCAAAGCATCCAGTATTGCAGCCGTACGTATTCATTGAGTTGGATGGTGACTTGAAACTGGACCGAGGTGTGTGGCTTGTAGTAGCCTAGTAGGTCAGGTTAAGTTTGTCCCATTCCTCCGGGTTGTGGTCCTTAAGGATCTTCCGGGTAGGTTTTCCCGGATCCCATGTCCAACATGCAAGCAACCAAAACCTACCCTTAAAATCAGCCGTACGATGACAACCCATGGAGAGTGATACCCGCACGATCCGTCTTCCTCTGCGTGAAAGATGCGTGTCATTGGCCTCCCTTGGCATGTACGGCTGTGAAAGGCTGGGACCGAGTAGGGTCCATTTTGGGGTCCAAATCCAGTTTCAGATATAGTGGGATCGTATATGGAAATTGATCCAGCCCCATTCGGGATCCAAAACTTGTATGGAGAAGGTAGTAGCTGCCGGATCTGGGTCAGAGTTGATGCTTGCTACCTGGAATGGATCTGGATCTGGATCTGGATCTGAATCTGGATCTAGTAGGGCCACATAAGCTATGACCCAAGTGCTTTCAATTCTGTCAAACATGGGCTTAACTGGGGTTTGATGTGAATCTGGGTCCGAACTAATCCCTAAGTCAAGTTTAGGTTTGAATTTGGAAAAAACGCAATTTGTTTAAGACCCAAAAACTCCGGAGTCACTGTCCTTGATTTTGAATATGGGTGAAAACCGGTCAGATTCGGATGGGATCTTGCTAGATCCGAATCCAAATCCAAAATGTAAACAATACATCCGAAACTGGATCTAGATCTGAAACAGATATGAGGAGGTAAGATTGAATCCAAATCTGAAATACATATGCCAATATTGGATCTCAAAAAATAAAATAAAATAAAATAAAAGCTATTTACATGTAAAAAAAATGCAATAGGGTCAGATTTTGATTTGGATCAATACCATGTCCAACTTAAAATTCTGATCTGAATATGAAAGTATTCTGATTGAACATATTGGGATCCAATCTGAATGCACATTCGAATTTTACTTAAAGGATCCATATCTGGAAATAATATGTTGGATTTGGATCAGATATCCGACCATATCCGACCTGTTTGCACTGCTGATTGTGAATGCCTTAGAACTGTGTGCCTAGACCCGTTTAGATTGTTACCTGGATTAGGGGTGAAGATGGATCGGATATAGACAGATGTCATATTGGAATTCAATGTTATTTCCGGATATGGACTCTTAAAGTAAGATCAGAATGTGTATTTTCTTATTGGATTCAATTTCTTGGGATTCAGATCAAAATTCGATCCAATTTCTTCTTTTACATGTAAAAATCTTGTTTTCAATAGTTCTTTACTGGATCCAGATCCAACCATCTTGGATATGACTCGGACCTGGACTTGGATTCCGTCTACTGTTTGCATTTGGAATTAGGATTCAGATCTGGCGTGATCTGACCTATATCTGATCTGTGTGCACCCTTGGTTTGGATATTCTATGTGAGAATTCTTGGTAATTTTAATGCTCATAAGTTCCATTGTTTGTGGCAAAATGAAATAAAGAAAAATGTATAATAGTGCCAGAGTTCCATTTAAATCAAAATTTGAACAGGTTCGTGGAGGTTCCATTCTCATGGGCGTCATCCCTTGCATTAGCTGAAGAAGCAAGGGTGACTCCCTGGAGGCAAGGGTGTGCATCCACGACCAACGGGTGCTCCGCTTGTCTGGTAGGAGCAGCTAGTGCATGTCACCTTGTGTTGGGACGTTCAAAACCCAATGGTATCAATTAGGGGTTGCTAATTTACGGACCCACAACACCGACCTCTTTTTAATGATTTTCATTTTTACTGCCATTTATCTTTTAATCAGAAACACCTTAATAGTAAAAAAGAAAGAGGAAAGGGAAAGTCCCCCAAGCAAACACTACTGTAAGTAGAGTAATATTAAGTTAACTTTTTTTTTTTTTATAGGCAAGCTGGGGTTAGGTATCAGATATCTCTTACCTGGGCCTTCAGCTTAGCACAGTCTGGCCAATTTTACAAAATGGTTTATATATAAGGGTGTCAACGGGTTGAGTTTGGTTCGGACCCAGTGGAATCAGACTTGGATCAGATTTTTGGGTATAGTATTGGATCTGGATCCGGGTCTAATCGAGTCTACTATAAGAGAAACAATACTCGGTCCCGATAAGAACTACATGAACCAGACCTGGACCATACTCGATAAAATAATATTTTTTTATCATTTTTACATTAAAAAATTATGGGTTTTAATCGGAACTCGGGTCCGGCCCGAGTCTGGTATAAAATTTCACAAACTATACCGGGATCCATGTATTAATTGGACCTTCAGGTCCGGACCTAGGTCTTAATCGGGTCTTCTTATTTGTCACCATACTTGGACCCTATAGGGTTTGGTCCGCGCAAACCCGACCCGTTGACACCCCTAGTTATATATGATAATTAATATAGAAAAAAAATGCAAATCTATTTCGTTTCACATCCTTACTTGTGACAGCTGGTAATGGATGATGCTTATTTTTTAGACTAATTGTCGAGTCACCATAAAAGTAGAATTAGACCCAGTAGGCTGGTCTTGATTTTTGAAAACTGTCCATCTAAGAATAGGAAATTTAAAAACATGTAGGCTAGCAACTTACGCACTTATAAAATATATATATATGTTCGCTAATGTCAAATTGTGTGTACAATCTAGTTAGAAAATCATAAGTGCAAGTTGTATTCACTCAATCTGATTTTATAGACATGTTCAGTATGGATTGTTTGCTAGAGATCAGATTTTGAATTGTTTTTTTTTTTTAATATGATTTCCTGAGTTATAATTTTGGTACATTGTGAGTCGTTTATTTTTTAACTCCTTAGAAAACCAACTTATATGTTTTTTTTTAGACAGAAAAAACTGGGGTTAGGCAGACTCCTACCAGTTATACAACCATACCATTTGGGGTTCGAACTTGCAACGTCCCAACACAAGGTAACTTGCACTAACTACTCCTGCCTGACAAGTGGAGCCTCAGTTGGTAAACCAACTTATATGTTGTGAAAACATAATCCACTGCGAGTTTTCTACTAAAGAAACTATGTACATCATATATATAAGGTACATCTATAAAAAGCTGAACTCAATGTGGGTAGTAATTAAGGAACTCAACGGTTTTACCAACCGGAGGCCAGCCAATGTCGATGATGGGTTTTTTTTTTCTTGGATTATCCAAGAAAAAATAACCCGCTGAAAAGCTTCTCATAAGATTCTGGAAGCGCGCATTAGCCAACTGCCATGCATGCACTCACAAGGCGTTGCAGTCAGACGAACCCTCTTTGCCCCCGAAGGAAGGAAGATGACCATGAAGGTTCAGCAGCCCCCACACACACATGAGGCCAACCCACATTTAAGAACCAACGTCCTTTTCCCAAACAACAAAACCAAACAGTAAACTAAAGAAAGAGTCATCCATGTAGGTCCCATCTCTCTCACCATGTGGGCCCTATCTCACTGTAGAAGTGTGCAGCTGGCTTGTTGCAGGATCGATGACCAACTCCTGGACCTGTCCTATCATGTTAATTTATGTCTTACAAGGGAAGGGCCTACGAAACTCTACTCCAAATAAACGGTCCCTCCTCCTGGCTATTGCACATAGGCTCTAGGTTTTTCCACCAAACAAGCAAAGATTGCATGTTGTTAGAGCGATATTATTTAGAGCGATATTATTGCTGTTAGTTACAGCCTGAGATCACGATAGAAATTATCGTGATCACCCTAACAGTTAGAGATAAGATATCACGATAAGCTTATCCAGATAACCCAGCTAATTTGTTTGAGATACAACAGCCGTGTATGGCTGTGTATCTTACTTTTGAACTTGTATACATATGTCTCATATAATTTGTAATTGTAGTCAGAGAAAATAAGATATTCTCTATCTGCATAAATTCTATTCTCGGTTGCTATTCTCAGTTTGTGTAACCATATTTTAATATGGTGTCAGAGTGGTCGATATCTTGATCAACTTAGGATTTTTCACATCTCATTCAGTGCTTATGCTTGTGTAGATTGTGATCAAGCTCGGTCGTGTTCATCAGTCGTTCAGATTCTCCGACGACACTTGTCATATTCTTGTAAAACTCTGTGTTTTTCCATAGTTTTAGCAGGTAAATTCGTTGATTATATCGGGTATGTAAAACACGTAAAATTATGCAATTTTTTTGAGGCCCCAGTGGATATCGCTGTTGCAGTTTCCACGGCAGACGTTAGGTTCTGCTCTTCAAGAGAGACCACTATTGTTCAATAGTTCTTCCGCAGTTGATCTGAACACTGGATATCGTGTTCCTAACAGATATTGGAGATTTTTATTGGTCCAACATCAGAGTGTGTTTTTTGCTTTGAGGTCAGGTTCCACCTCAAATTTACTGCAGGTGGGTTGTTGCTTTTTTTTTTATTTGCTGCAATTCAGACTGATCGGTCTGATGCCTTTATCCAGATCAGACTCTTAGTTAGCACATCCTAATATGTGCACATCTTCTTATGCCTTCTACACAATACACGAGGCTGCAGAAACTGCGAGATCCTCCAATACTGAAGGAGATTTGTCGATAGAGTCTATTGTTAATCTATATTTTTTACATCACTCTGACAACCCAGGTACGGTGCTGGTATCCCAAGTTTTAACTGAAAAAATTATATCACATGGAAATGAGTTATATACATAGCCTTAAGTGCCAAAAACAAGCTCGGTTTTTATCGATGGATCGATTCCAAAATTGGATACCATAAGGTTCTTTCATGGATCTTGAAATCAATCCATAAGGACCTGCCCTCGAGTGTTATATATTTTGACACTGCATTGGATGTTTGAAATGAGCTTCACGAGCGATTTTCTCAATTAAATGCACCACACATTTACCAAATCCAATTTGATATAATCAATCACAAACAACATCATTCGTCTATTGATGTTTATTATACAAAGTTCAAACAAATATGGGATGTGTTAGCTTCATATATGCCTCATACCCGATTTGCTCTTGTGGAGCAATCAAAGCAATCCAAGACATGCAACAAAGAAACCATCCTATGCATTTTTTTATGGGGCTCAATGATAAATATAGCACTATCCAAAGTCAGATCCTCTTGATTGAACCAATGTCTTTTGTCTCGAAAGCATATGCTATCATCATTTAGGAAGAGAGGCAAAGAGAGATGTGAGTTCTTCGTTCGTCATCAAATGAACACAATATGTTGGCTTCCACTATTGAGCATAAGGATGATAAGTTCATGAATTCAAGATTTGTTCAACCAAGATCACATCCAAATCGCCCAAGACCCAAGTATGACCATTGCAGTAAGTTGGGCAACGTTAAAGCTAAATACTATCAACTTCATGTTTACCCAAATTCAAGCAACACAAGTGCAAGGGTAAATTAGATCAAGCCAAGTGAGGAGGTTGCCCTACCACAAATCACACCCGAACAATATAAACATCTCACAAACCTTATATCACAAGGTAAACCAAAACTCCAAGCCAAACACTACAAGAAAATACGTTGTTAGCGATGACCTTTAGTGACGGAAGTATTTTCTCGCTAATTAGCGACAGATTAACGAGCGAAAAACATCTGTTCCTATAATGAATGAAGTTTACGAAAATAGCGACGGAATATAGTCCGTCGCAATATCCGTCGCTAATTAGCGATGGATTTTGCGACATATTGTTTTGTCGTTACGACCGCAACATTTGGCGACAACGTTTGTGACAAAAGATGTTCCGTCGCTAATTAGCGATGGACTATAGTCTGTCGCTCGTTTCGTATATTTGATTTATGTTGGCTTAGCGACGGGATTAATCCATCGCTAATTTTCGAATAACCCTAATCCCAGACAGCTTTTCCTTTTCTTCTTTCGATGCTCATGCTCCCGCCGTTTGCCACTTTCGGTTGTTCGCCCACCCCCGCCATTCGTCGGTCCCACCGTCCGCAGGCCCCACCGCCCGGAAATAGGTAACCCCCCCCCCCCCCCCCACACACACACACACATTTTTCGGCAGGAGGTCGACCCCCTGCTTTTTTCGGCAGGGGGTTAACCCCCTGCCTGTTTCGACAGGGGGTCGGCCTCGGCAGGGGGGCGACCCCCTGCTGTTCCGGCAGGGGGTCGACTCACTGGCGGAAAGGCTGGGGGTCGACCCCCTGCCAGAACAGGCAGGGGGTCGACCCTTTGCCCGAACAGGCAGGGGGGCGACCCCTTGCCCGAACAGGGGGTCAGTTAACCCCTTATATTCCGTAAGGGGGTCGACCCCCTGCTGAAACAGCAGGGGAGTCGACCCCTTGCTGGAACAACCTCTTTTTTTTGTGGTGACTTCATTTTAAAACAACATTTTTTTGTGCAGATTTTTTAACGAAACCAACTTGTGCTCAGCCATCTGTGGTAAGTAAGTGACAAAAACAATACAAATCGGGTAAATACCCATGGTGAGTAAGTGATGCAAGCGTATCACATGTTATTTAATTGATTAGATGTAACACTTTATTATTCACACACTCACTTAGTTGTTGATATTTAGGGTTGCTTTGTTGGAGTTCGGAGATCATGCTGAGCATGATTTTAATGTATGAATATGGAAGTGTTCTTATTTTTGGAGTATGAAGTTCATGCTAGGCATGATAGTAGTTAGTAAGATATTGAAGTGTGTTTGTTGCAGGTACATGTTTGCCATTTGTTTGATGTGAATGATTACGATGTATTGCAAAGTTTGATGTAATTGTATTCATGCTTGCATGTAGTTACTTTCAATTTGATTATGACTTCCATGTGAAATTGTATAATGAAAGCATGCTTCAAATGATTGTATCGTATCATTAATAGTTTGCACATGAAAATATTAAGTTATCAATGCATGCATCAAAATTCTTGTTATTGTATGACATCATATATTGCATGATAAATTTGATATTTTCTTCATCGTAGAATTCTGATTGTTCTCTTTTAATTCGTTAGGCTATTATTCGTAACATCATAAGAAAATGACTGCAAACCGTGAATGGATGTATCGTAGGATATTGGATAATAAGTTATCGCATGAATATATGGATGGTGTTGAAAGTTTTATTGAATTTGCAATGACAAGTGTCAGTATAGTGGATCCCACAGGTCAGATTAGGTGTCCCTGCAAGATTTGTAAGAATAATCGATTTGTAGAACCTCATAGCGTTAGACATCACCTATACAGGAAGGGTTTTGTGAGTGATTATCTATGACTTTGCTTATGGTCACGATGTTGCGCATGATATGCATGTCATATCTCCATTGGCCGATGAAACATTCATAGAGGAATGTGATCCAAATGGTGTACCAAGTGGATGGGTAAACATCGAAGAAGAAGAAGAAGGAGAAGAAAGTCAAACAAGTGACGAGGAAGAATTCTCAAGCTAGTGAGCAAAATCTTGTAATACAAACCTTTATTTAAATGCATTGTAATACTTGATGTGAATGATTTGAATTATTTGAATGCATTGTAATACTTGATGCGAATGAATGAGTTGTATTGCTATGAGTTGTATTGCAATACTTGATGTGAATGATTAAAAATTTTATTTGAATGTATTGTAATACTTGATATGAATTATTCGAATGCATTGTAATACTTAATGTGAATTATTTGAATTATTTGAATGTATTGTAATACTTGATGCAAATGAATGAGTTGTATTGCAATACTTGATGTAAATGATTTGAATTATTTGAATGTATTGTAATACTTGATACGAATTATTCGAATGTATTGCAATACTTGATGTGAATGATTTGAATTATTTGAATGTATTGTAATACTTTATGCGAATGAATGAGTTGTATTGCAATACTTGATGTGAATGATTAAAAATTTTATTTGAATGTATTGTAATACTTGATACGAATTATTTGAATGCATTGTAATACTTGATGTGAATGATTTGAATTATTTGAATGTATTGTAATACTTGATACGAATGATTCGAATACATTGCAATACTTGATGTGAATGATTTGAATGATTTGAATTATTACAATACTTGATGTGAATGATTTGAATTATTTGAATGCATTGTAATACTTGATGCGAATGATTTGAATGCATTGCAATGCTTGATGTGAATGACTTGAATGCATTGCAGTACCTGATATGAATGATTTAAATGTATTGTAATACTTGTTGCAAATCATTTGAATGTATTGCAATACTTGATGCGAATGATTTGAATTATTATAATACTTGATGCGAATGACTTGAATGTATTGTAATACTTGATGTGAATTATTTGAATGTATTATATGACATATGTTATTTGTTAGAATATGGTTCATGGAGGTTACAGTGGTCGCTCATCCAGTAGTAGTCAGGCACAGCCTTCATCTTCACGGGCTCCTGTGATAGGTATATCATTTAACTAATTGGATGCTTGATTAGTTCAAATGTGCATTCTGAGAATTTCTAATGTATTTTTTTATAGATAATGTTTTGCCTATACACGACCCACCTACACCAGTTGATCACATAAGTCATGAGCCAGCGCAGGAAGCAGGGTCTTCTCAGTCTGGCACAAGAAGACTCATTCGAAGTGTATATCGATAATCGATCGTAAGTATTTCGTCTTCAATTATTACATATCTTATAAATATTTTATATTGATATTTACTGTGTACCAACTCATGTGCAGCACGAGGTTTGAGCCACAAGAAGTAGTACGAGAGATTAGGAATTCACTTCTTCAACATCTACCAGGACCGGTTGCTCAATAGAAAGAGTACCCGAATGAGGTGTTAGACAGATTGTGGTCCTCATTCACGGTATACAGTTGTTTCTCATAGTTAATGTGTTTCATATTTAATTTTTTTAAGTCATGTCTACTAACTTTCTGAAAATATTTGTAGGCTTCAAATCGCTTCGCAACTACGGTGAAAGAAAATGATGCAAGGAAGGTATGGCAGAAGGTGGCTGCCAATCGATTTACAGACATGCTGCACAATATGAAGACTGCAGCAAAAAAAGCATCTGACGTAATAGATGATCCACTACAGTGGAAGGGCCATGACCCCATTACTATCAGGAGAGATTATTGGGATGAAATGTGCGATAAGTGGGCGGGAGATGCATTTCGAAATCGCTCTGCGAAGGCTGCATAAAATTGAGTGAAAATGCCTGAAGCCCATCTACACATAGGTGGATCTAAGACATTTGGGAGCCACTTGAAGAAAATGGTAACTCATTAATATATAATATTAATTTTATAAGTATTCTTGCAAACTTGTGAACTAAATCTTTTGTCCTTTAACTTCGCAGGAAGCAGAAAAATGAAGCATTGTACCATATAAGGATGTGTTTGTTGAAACACATAAACGGAAGACCACAGAAGTCTTCGTATCAGAGAAGGCGAGAACGACAACGATATGTATTTATTCTATTAATAATCATTGCAATATGCAAGTTATCATAATGTTATCATTAATTATTAATTAATACTTTAAACATTATTTTGTAGGTGGCATATGAGCAACAGATGGTAGAGCGATATGGAGATGACGCTACTCAGCATCCATCATTTGATCCTGCAGCATGGGTGACTGCAGCAGGTGAACCCAAAAAATGTCGTGTGTTCGGGTTTGGGAGTAATATGAACACTTCACCAGTTATTGCTTCTTCCAGTTACGACTCACAGACTTCTTCCGCAAACATAAGCTCCAAGTAGCAACCTATTCTTTCCAGTGATGATGTACGCCAGATCATTAAGGACACACTGAATGACTACTTCCATGACACCGTCGCCCCCTTTCTCCGAGATGAGTTCAATAATTTTGTGCTGAACAGGGGATCTTCGATTGCAGGTCTCTCTCAGGTATAATCACATATTCAGTTTTTTGTTTGCCTTAGAACATATATGAGAATAATCGAATCACATATATAACCTTTTGCTTGCCTTAGAGCATATATGAGCATGATAGAATCACATATAGAGTTTTTTGCCTGCCTTAGAGCACATATGAGCATGCTATAATCACATATAAAGTTTTTTGTCTGCCTTAGAACATATATGAGCATGATAGAATCACATATAAAGTTTTTTTTACTGCCTTAGAACACATATGAGCATGCTATAATCACATATTCAGTTTTTTGACTGCCTTAGAACACATATGAGCATGCTATAATCACATATTCAGTTTTTTGACTACCTTAAAACACATATGAGCATGCCAAAATCACATATAGAATTTTTTTACTACCTTAAAACATATATCATTCATGATAGAATCACATATAAAGTTTTTTGCTTTGCCTGCCTTAGAGCACATATGAGCATGATAGAATCACATATAGAGTTTTTTTGTCTGCCTTAGAACACATATGAGCATGCTATAAACACATATTTAATTTTTTGACTGCCTTAGCACACATATGAGTATGATCAAATCATATATATAGTTTTTTGCCTACCTTAGAGCACATATGAGCATGGTAGAATCACATATAGGGTTTTTCTAGCCGCCTTAGAACTCATCTGAGCATGATATAATCGCATATAAAAAAGATTTAATGCCTTAAAACACATATAATTCATGATAGAATCACATATAGAGTTTTTTGTCTGCTTTAGAGCACATATGAGCATGATAGAATCACATATAAAGTTTTTTTATTGCCTTAGAACACATATGAGCACATGATAGAATCACATATAGTGTGTAATTTATTTTATTATATTTTGTTTATCAATATTGATTATTCTTTTCTTGTGTAGGCTGCTAGCGATAATCAGCGTAGCGGAGCTGAAGGGACAGATAAAGGCAATGAACAAGAAGACGCACAAAATCTTGGCGATGATTAGAGAACTGCGTTGAAGAAGTTCTATTTTTTTTGTTTCCAAATTGTAATTGTTGAATTGTAAATAATTAAACTTGTTAATTTTAAGGTGGAACGATTAATTGTTGTAGATTCCTTTTATATGAAATTTTATGTGTAGTTTGTTTTTTATTTATAGGAAATATAAATTATACAGGAAATATAAATTGTACCGTTCTCAGTATTTAATTTTTAAATAATTTTTTTTAGTTTTTTTCGTGTTTGTGACGGATTAGTCCGTCGCTATGCATATAAATCTAGCGATGACTTAACGACGGACGTAAATCTGTCGCCAAGCCGAGGTCGCCGTTTAGTACCAATGGATTGGCGACAGAATACGTTGCTCGTTATTCCGTCTCAATTAGCGACGGACCTGTCGACGAATTTATTCTGCCGCCAGTTAGCGTCAAAAAATTCGCGACGTAAGCATATCGTCGCCTCGTCGTCGCTAATCCATCGCTAAGCTGGTTAGCGACAGATTAGCGACAGAATGTGGTCATCTCTAATCCACTGCTTTGTTGTGGTGAAATTTAGCAGGTAAAAGTCTAGCTTTTCTATCTTATTCTTTTTGTTGGATAATAGACACTATGACTACTAATCACATAACTTCTAGCCTGTATTTATTACATTCTCCACAAACCACTGTTTGTCTACTAATAGGATTACCCACCGGACTATCAGCTCTAGTCACTCACATTGGCAGTGCAAACCTAAATCCACAAATATCTTTCATTGATGTCTTATGTGTTTCTAGTTTTAAGTACAATTTGATATATGTTAGCAAGTTGACCAAAGATTGACAGTGTAATATTGTTTTTACTAATGAATCTTATACTTTTCAGGACTGTCACTCGAAGTAGACGATTGGAGTGGGTAAGATGCAAAATGGGCTTTATATGATTAAAATTCAGAATTGAGTTGTTCTTTCTAATTTTAACCCTATTCATCTTTAGCATTATTGACTTGGGCATATTTCAATTTCTCGTTTTCAATATCTCATTAATTCTAATAAATTGAATCTTTTAAAATTTGACAGAATATGCTCAATTTATCTTTTGGCTAAACAATCATGTCTTCCTTTTTTGAATAGTTCCATTAATTCAACATCAACTTTTGAACTCATCCATATTGATTTATGGGGATGCTATCAAACTCCATCATTATCTGGTGCACATTATTTTCTAACCATCATAGATGATTACTCTTGCTCTACTTGGGTATACCTAATGTGTTATAAATCTGAAATCTTCTCTCTTATCCTAGATTTTTTTTATTATCAAAACTCAATTTAAAACTTAAATCTGAAAGGTTAGAAGTGATAATGAGAGTGAATTTTTTTCAACCGATATGTAGACATTCTTTCGAAATCAGAGTATACTTCATCAACACAGTTGTATATATACCCCTCAACAAAATGGAGTAGTGAAACACAAGCATCAAGATCTTCTTAACCTGGCTCGGGCATTTCCCTTTCAAGCCAATCTCCCTATAAAATTATGGGGAGAATGTATTTTGACTGCCACATATCTCATAAATCATGTTTCCAGCATAACCCTTAATGGAAAAATCCCACACAATGTTTTATTTCATAAAAGTCCTAATTACCAACACTTCAAAGTTTTTAAATGTTTGTGTTATGCTCACAATATTGATGACTCATAAATTTTATAGTAGAGCAAGAAAATTCATTTTCCTTGGATACTTATATGGCCAAGCTGCTTACCATTTATATGGCCTTGAGTCCCAAACCATTTTCACTAGCAGAGACGTGATCATGAACACATTTTTCCCTTCCAATTTGCTTCATGTGCGCCATCTAACTCTAGAGATGTTGTCTTACTTGTCTCATCTTCTGATTTTTCATCAGATGTCACTTATTCACTCCAAACAATTTATACTCAGGACAATATACTGATTTCCCAAAACTGTCCAAGTCCACCACCACCTATTTTTATTCATCTAGCTTCTCTGAGTCTTCCTTTGACACTTTCTAGATCCACTATCCTTGTTCAACGTTCCTTCAAAACAAAAGCTCTACCTGCTCATCTTTAAGACTATAAATGTTACACTGTATTTTGCTTGCCACAATCAGACACTCTGAGTGCTCACCAGAAAAGTACAAGGTATCTGCTTTCTCATTACTTTACTTATGATAATTTTTCTCTATCTCACTGTGCCTTCTTGGTAGCTCTTACCAAAAATACTGAACCTCGGACCTTTGCCCAAGCCATAGAGTGTGATCATTGGAGGGAAGTCATGGTAGCCAAAATCCACGCACTTGAAGACAACCATACATAGATTGTTACACACCTTCCACCAGATAAATGACCCATCGATTGCAAATGGGTCAACAAAGTGAAGTATAAATCAGATGGGAAAGTTGAGCATTACAAAGCATGCCTTGTCGTGAAAGGTTATACACAAGTTGAAAGTCTTGACTATCATGAAACATTTGCTCTCGTCCCCTAGCTCATCACTATTCGGTGCCTCTTGGTTGTAGCATTGGGCTCTCCGTCAATTTGATGTCAACAATGTGTTTTTACATGACAATCTTGATGAAAAAATTTATATGACACTACCTCTTAGTTTTCATCGATAGGAGGAGTAGCGAGTTTGTCGGCTCAACAAATCCATCTATGGTTTCAAACAGTCATCTCGAAATTGGTTTGCAAAAATTTTTAGTTTCCTTAAAGGGACTGACTTTACTCAATCTAGGGTGGATTATTCATTATTTTTTTACTTCACAAAGCATGGATGTATATTCATTCTCGTATATGTTGACAATATCATCATTGCTGGATATGATATTTCAACAATCAGTCAACTAAAGGTACTTTTAAATAATGCTTTTCACATCAAGGATCTAGGAGTACTCAAATATTTCTTGAGAATCGAAGTCGCAAGATCTAGTAAGGGAATTTTCTTATCACAACATAAATACACATTGAACATCATTAAAGATCACGGGTACTTGGGAGTCAAGCCGTCAGATTTTTTCATGGAACAACACAGAAAACTTAATTCAGAGAAAGGAGAACCATTGAATGATCCGATTTATTATCGAAGACTAGTGGGTCGATTGATATACCTCACCGTTACAAGGCCTGACATAGCCTATTGCGTCAATATTTTAAGCTAATTTATGCATACAATAAGGAGGCCACATCTTGATGCTACACAAAGGCTGTTATGATATCTTAAGTCTTCGCCAGGCCAGGGCATACCGCAAACTTTAATTGTCTATCTATTGTGATTCAGATTGGGCATCATGTTCAAAACTCAAAAATCTACCTCAAGTTATTGCACCATGCTGAGAAAAACTTCAATATCTTGAAAAACAAAAAAGCAGACAATAGTATCAAGATTGTCAGTTGAAGCAGAGTATAGATCGATGGCGCTTGCAAGTTGTGAATTAACATGGTTAAAATATTTATTGACTGACTTAAAAATTAAGCATTCTCAGCCTATGTTGATGTTCTGTGACAATCAGGAGGCATTGCATATTGCGGTAAATTTAGTGTTCCACGAACGCACTAAACATATAGAGATCGATTGTCATGTTATAAGATTAAAAATTCAAAATGGCTCAATTCAAACTTAATTTGTTTCGACAAATTTACAGTGCATAGATATGTTTACCAAGCCATTGGGATGAGATCAGTTTTTTCAACTCAAGAGAAAGTTAGGTGTCATCAATCCCCACACTCCAACTTGAGGGAGAGCATGTTAGAGTGATATTATTGCTGTTAGTTACAGCCTAAGATCACGATATAAATTATCGTGATCACCCTAAAAGTTAGACATAATATATCTACGTGGGATATCGCGATAAGCTTATCGTGATAACCCAGCTAATTTGGTGGAGATACTACAGCCGTGTATGACTGTGTATCTTACTTTTGAACTTGTATATATATGTCTCGTATAATTTGTAATTGTAGTCAGAGAAAATAAGACGCTATTCTCTATCTGTGTAAATTCTATTCTCAGTTTGTGTAACCATATTTTAATACATGTCCCTTTTGGTGCATTTGCTTTTGGAGACCTAAAGCTAACGTACGGTGGGGGAGGGGAGGGGACTCAAAAACACGAGGGAGAAAATGAGATGTTGGTAGCATTATAGAGATTCCCCATATTTGGTGCATCATTAGGTGTTATATAAAGCTCCTTGGCTGTACCATATAGCAAGGAATACACAAATTGGTGCACATGTAAAGCCCACGTAGCAATCCTTTTGATGGAAGGGTCAATTTAGCCGTGCCAACTTGTCGTTGGAAAGTGCCATATCATGTACATACATGTGCGTGTGATTTGATATTTGATATTAAGCCTAGAGTACCAAAGTTTATGGTATTTTTTAAAAATGGACAGTCTAAGATTTTCATAAATATTCAAGGTTTAAAAAATCTTGTTTGATATCTAAAAAACATGATCCAAGTGGTTTTCCAGTAAATTGATCATGTCAAACATAACTGTATAGGCAAATTTAAGAAAAACATGGAAAAAATCCTCCAAAACCTGATTAGTTGGGCGGTTACCTAAAAAAGTTGTTAGCAGCTACCACCTTCTCATATATATATATATATATATATATATATATATATATATATATATATATATATATATATATATATATATATATATGCTTTCGATTGAGTTACTTGATGGTTGAAATATATTTATCATGAGAGCCAAATTGGCATAATAAACGAGCCGGAGGAGCCGAGCTTGAGGTGTTCGAGCTTGGCTTGTTCTCATGGCATGCTCACCCGAGCTTGATCTACGGATAAATCCAAGCTAAATAGACTGAGCTTGAGGTGGTTTGTTTACAACAAAGAAAAGGCATTGCTTCAAAGTTCAAAGTAATAAGATTAATTTGAACTGTAGACCATTTGAGTAGAGCTTGAGTTGGTTCATTTATAAATTGTTTCAAAGCTAGAAGCAATAAAATGTTATCTCAAAGCTATTGCTTGCAAGGTAATTAGTTCAACCATTCATTTCAGACTATGTGATGTAAAGTATATCTAAGACGTATATATTACTAGTGTTCAGCTTGCCAAGCCTATTTTACAAGTTGGAACGAACTCTTTACAAACAAAAAACAAGCCAAGGAGCTGCTCATCTTGTTTCTCAGACCTATTGGTGTACATAATTTGGCTCACTGCTTTCAATCTTTAAAAAGCGTTATCATTGGTCTCGATCAAATGATGTTCATGGTATTTTATGGGTGCGACTATACTGCACACCGATCAACTCTTATCACTGAAACTAATATCCAACAGTATATGTCAATGTTATCAGTATGGGTGCGCATCGGCCTCATATCGGAAGAAAATCGATACGATTCAGCGGTGAATCAGCTATTTTTTAATAAATGCAAAAAATACTAAAAATTGATCTTTTTAATATTATTTTAATAGTTTTAACACGTGTCACATTATGATTGACACATAATATTTTATTATTATTTTTAGCTGATACAGAATGATTGACTTGAGTATCGGTATCAGCCCGATACAGCTGAATCGGTGGCCAAACCATTCAGGGCCGATACTGATACTGACAACATTGGTATATGTCCATGGTGTTTCATATTGAGTAGAGACATAGGGGCATTTATTAGTTATTACCACTATGATGCATGCCAACCTTGAGAAATCAGTCAAAGGGTCACATTATGTTAGCTAGAACAGTATAACATTCATAGTTATTAGTAAATGGAAAGACAAAAATTCCTTGAAGTATGAGCGCAAAATTACATATGCTTTGTATTAAAAAATGTTGGTATACAAACAGAAGTGAAGCAAAAATATGGATTACAATAAAACTAGAAAATAATTTTGTTTTCATTTCATAAAATATGGTCAAACAATTGACATACATGTAGACTCATGGCAGTCATGGTATTTGTTAGAGACCACGAGCTATAGCTGACTAATCCTAGACCAACATGATTTGAACTCGGAATCCAAAAAAGTCGGACCTTGTATTAGAGTTTTTTTTCTTTAAGACTTTTTTTGCAAAATATTTCATATTTTAACCTTTTTCTTTAATAGCACAATTTTATTAGCATTAAAAAATGAAGTCTTCTTTTTTATTTGTATTGAAAAAAACAATTTTTAATTATACTTTTCTTTTATACTATGACTATATCTAAGTTGATCCCTTGCTTACTGGTTGGTAGATACTTGCCTTTGAGAGTAGCGACTATAGGGAGTCAAATTAATTAGGTTAAAGTTTAGGTCATAATGCCATCATGTTCATGCACTAAATGTGCCATATATATATATAAAGGGAAAACCCTCACTAACAACTGAGTCACTTAATGGGCCCACCTACCTACGGGGTAAAACTCCCCGTTGAGGACACGACCACCCAGCCTTACATGTCCCAGTCATGATAAAGCACTGGCACATGTTCATATCACATTAATTTGATATGAGGAAATCCCAATAATTTACAAGAAGACTTATCTGATGCTTCGTATCATTTACATAAATAGTATCTCTTTTTGTTTTCAATGAGCGAAAACTGAGTTTTGTTTTCGTGCACATATCCATATATATATATATATATATATATATATATATATATATATATATATATATATATATATATATATATATATATATATATAGAGAGAGAGAGAGAGAGAGAGAGAGAGAGAAATGAGTAGGTGCCTAACGCTTTTTATGCCTACTGCGTGCCTACCAAGCTTTTGAAAGATTGTTTGCATTTTTTTCTAAAATCTGACCATATTGATCTACATGCTTTGTGAGAATCCACTTTTGGATAGACTGATTTCAACACTAAGTTAGGTTTTTATAAGATTCAAAAATCAGCTGTCTACAATTTTAAAAAATATTCATTGCTTAAAAAATAATCTTTTTTCTAACATAATTCAAGTGTGATTTGTTATATCCAACCTTGTGACAAAAGATTAATTTAAGAAAGGAGATCTCAAGCCTAGAGTCACGTTCTTAAGATCGCTATCTTTAGAACTTCAATCGCCCCACTCCGGGAAGTCCGAAGAAGCGAAAAGGGGTTTGTTGCGACTGAGTTCTCAGGATACAACTAGGCTTGAACCTCAAGAGAGTCACTGCTTCGCAAGGACAGCTGATATCTACCACACTTGTACTCAGCAAGCCAAATCGAGAAGAAGGAAGAAGAAGATTGGAGAGTCAGAAAATTCTTGTGTTTTTAAAAGACGAAAATAGAAGATATTTATAGACTTTTAGAGAGGCCAAAACGTTTTGCGATAAATGAAATTAATGGTCATAAATCTGACGGTTTAAAAATAGAACAAAAAGGTACCTGAACGGTCACCCACCTTTGACTGTCAATCAAAGGCCTTCAAAACCGTCCAACAGTCACAATGCAACATTAACTCGATATACATGCAACTTAAAGCCTTTCAAACGGCCAGATAACTCAAAACCGAAAAGTCAAAACGGACATTTTCACCTCGCACCGCTGCGAGCGTGCGAAGTGCGCCATCAAAATGCCACATTGTGCCTCAAGCGCCCTTGCGCACACACGCGCGCGTGCGTGTGCGCGAACGGCGCGTCCATTGCTGCACGATGCGCAGCAACGTCCGCAAGCCACCCAAAGACTAAAGGCTTACCAAAGTAAAGAATAGAGAACAAATTAAGCCTGTATTTAAACTACTAGAAAAACTGATTTCTCTTAGATATGGGACTAAACCTTTTAAAACACTTTTGGTGAAAAGAAATCACCAATTTTTAAACTTTCCTAACAATCCCCCACTAGTTTTAAAATATATTTGGCTTGCATAGAAACTTATGCATCAGTTTGAGTGTATGCATGACTTGAACCCCCATTATTTGAAAAAAAACCTAAATTAACCAAGGTGCTAAGTGAACTTACCTTGAACTTAGCTCCTTATATTGTTAACGGAGTTTTCAATCATACATAGGTTTCCAAAAGTTCGATTGTGTGGATTTCATGTTGACACATTTAGAGCCTTGTGCTTTCCTGGATTCATGAGTGCTCTAAAAAATTGTCAATTCTCATAAGAAACAGCTCACATTTCTACACTCATATAGGTGAGTTTGTCTAGGTGTACTGTAACACACACCCTAGCCTTAAGGCCTACAAACTCATTAAGAGCTATTAGCTCAACCCTCATATTAGTTACAGTTCATGAGCACACATCAATAACGGGCTTACATAAATATGCTCAATATCTGTCGTTCACCAATTCGTTTCCCATTGAACCTATGCATGTGGGATCTCCAGCGCTCTAGGTTGGGTATCCTTAGATGATGACTTAATTGGCTTAATTCTCATTCTCCTCGATGTTTTATTGATGACATCTCTCGAAAGGCCTTTTGTAAATGGGTCTGCCAAATTTTGATATGACTTCACATATTTCAATGATATAATATTGTCATCAATCATTTGTCTTATAAAACTGTGTCTTAGACTAATATGTCTAGACTTCCTATTGTATTTCATATTATCTGCTTTACTTATAGTTGATTGGCTATCACAAAACATTGATATAGCAGGTATAGGTTTCTCACCTAGTGGAATATCCACTAGCATATTCTTAAGCCATTCAGCTTCGCTACAAGCAGATGCCAAAGCAATAAAGTCAGATTTCATTGTAGAATGAGTTATACAGGTCTGTTTCTTAGACCCCCATGCAATTGTTCCTCCACCAAGGGTAAAAACCCAACCACTCGTAGACTTGGAATCTTCAAAATCGGTATTCCAACTTGCATCACTATACCCTTCAATAATAGCAGGAAACTCGGTATAGTGAATTTCATAGTCTAAAGTATGCTTAAGATATCTAAAAATCTTGTTCACTGTATTCCAGTATTGATGACCAGGATTATTAGTGTATCTACACACTTTACTCATTGCATAGGCAATATCAGGTCTTGTGCAGTTCATTGCATATATAAGACTACCTACAACACTGGCATATTTTAATTGTTGAACACTTGCACCAACATTTGGAGTCAATTTCATATTTAGATCATATGGTGTGCATGCCAGTGAACTATTCATATATCCATACTTTGTAAGAATTTTCTCAATATAATGTGATTGACATAGTGCAATGCTATTATTATTTCTTACAATTTTGATTCCTAAAATAACATCTGTCACACCCAAATCTTTCATACAAAACACTGAAGATAAAAATCTTTTTGTTTGATTTATGCATTCACTATTGGAACCCAAAATAAGCATATCATCAACATATAAACAAATAATGATAATTAAGTTACAATCTACTTTACTGTAAACACATTTGTTAGCATCATGAATTTTAAAACCATTATGTACCAGAGCACTATCAAATTTTTCATGCCATTGCTTAGGGGCTTGCTTTAATCCATATAAGGATTTCTCAAGTTTGCAAACTTTGCGTTCTTGTCCTAACACTACAAAACCTTCAGGTTGCTCTATATATATGTCTTCATCTAATTCTCTATTCAAAAAGGTCGTTTTCACGTCCATTTGATGACTTTGAAGTTTATATATGACAGTCATGACAATCAGAATTCTAATAGTAGATATTCTGGTTACAGGGGCAAAAGTATCAAAATAATCAATACATTTTTTTGTTTAAAACCTTTTGCAACCAAACGAGCTTTAAATTTATCAATTGTACCATCAGCTTTTAATTTCTTTTTGAAAATCCATTTGCAGTCAATAGTTTTGCAACCTACAGGTAAATCCACTAATTTACAAACATTGTTAGACATAATTGATTCTATTTCATCATTAATAGCTTCTCTCCAAAAGGCAACATCTTGAGAAGACATTGCCTTTTGAAAAGACATGATCATTCTCAATTAGAAATGTATAAAAGTCAGAACCAAAATTAGTTGGTTTTCTAATGCGTTTACTGTGTCTAACTTCAGTTTCTGGTTCATCAGCACACTCATTAGAATATTCAATCATGTCATTAACAGGATGTTCATATACTGTAATGTGATTGCCATCAAGAAGAGAATCAAATGCATTTTTATGTTCTATGAAAGATGCATCTCTAGATTCTATAATAACATCATTAACAATATCTAAAAATCTATATGTTTTACTATGTTCAGCATACCCAACAAAAGCACATTTAAATGCTTTAGGTCCAACTTTCTTCATTTTATTTTCTGGAATTTTAACATATGCTAAACAACCCCAAACACGAAAATAACTAAGATTAGGTCTCTTACCAAAACATAATTCATAAGGTGATTTTTTAGATTTGGAATAAGAAACTCGGTTAAGAATATAACAAGCAGAAAGTATAGTCTCTCCTCATAAGTTGGAAAGCAAACCTATATTAAGAAGCATAGCATTCATCATTTCTACAAGTGTTCTATTTTTTCCTTTCTGCTACTCCATTCTGTTCAGGAGTTCTAGGAGCTAACGTTTGATGGATAATACCATTATCTTCACAGAATTTATCAAATTCTCCACCTAAGTATTCACCTCCTCTATCTGTTCTTAAATGTACAATCTTTGTTTTAAACCTATTTTGTACTTCAGCTAGATAAAGAAGAAATTTAAAAAATGCTTCAGATTTATGTTTCAACAAATAAACATAACAGAATTTCGAGTAATCATCTATAAAGGTAATAAAGTACCTATTGCCACCATGACTCAAAACATTATCCATCGTACACACATCAGAATGCACTAATTCAAGCAATTTATAATTCTTTTCTACACTAGGAAACGGGAGTCTAGTTAGCTTAGTTTGAATGCATGTATCGCACTTATGTTTATGTTCTATTCTAACATGACAAGGAAGAAGACCAAAGTTATTCATATTATGAATGCAATGAGAATTTATATGTCCTAATCATGAATGCCAAAGAAAATAGGAGTCAACCATATAAACGGAAGTAGTAGCTTCATTTATGCTCATCTTGAATATACCACCAGTGGCAAACCCTTTTCCTACAAAGATTTTTCCTTTGGTCACAGTTACAATCTCAGACTCAATAACAATCTTAAAACCATTTTGTGACAGGAGATCTGCAGAGATTAAATTTTTTCGAACTTCTGGAGCATAGTGGACATTCTCAAGTGTTAGGACTTTTCCGGAGGTAGACTTAATTTCCACACTCCCTTTTCCCAGCACTTTAGTTGAGGAAGAGTTTTCCATAAAGAGATTGCATCTCTCCCCTACTACTTCATACGACTTGAGCAAGTTCCTGTCATTTGCCACATGAACAGTGCTTCCAATATCCAGGTACCAGTCTTTATTTGCAGCTACCATAAAGGTTTCAGAGATTACAACAAGTCTTTCTTCTGACTCATTTGGCTTAGCACCAGTCCTCTTCTGTTCTCTGCATTCTCTAGCAAAATGGCCAAACTTGCCACAAACATAGCAACTAATTTTCTTTTTATCAGTTGGCTTTTTCCCTTTCACGAAATTCTTTTTGATTTTCTGGGTTTTCATGATTTTGCCACCCTTGTTACTAACAAAATTCACTTTAGAATAACTTTCTTTAGGACTCAAATTCTTTTTGTCACGAAGACGAGTCTCCTCCTCAATTCGGATGTCCTTAAGAAGACCATCTAAAGTGATTTTCTCATTTTTATGTTTTAGGTGATTCCTATATTCTTTTCAGGAATCTGGTAGTTTCTCAATAATGACAATAACTTGGAAGTCATCATCAAGATACATACCTTCTCCTTTGATCTTATAGGTCAGTATTTGCATCTCATGAATTTGAGCAAGTATAGGCTTATCATTAACAATAGAAAAATTAATATACTGATCTACGATAAAACTTTTGTTACCAGCATCTTCTGCATTGTACTTGATCTCGAGAGCATTCCACAACTCTCCAGCCGACTTCAATGGTGAATACAAGTCAAAGAGAGAATCAGCTAAAGTGTTCAGGATATGTCCTTTGCATCGGTAGTTGTCAGTATGCTACTTCTCTCACTCTTTCTTTTGTTATTCTGTCTCAACTTCTCCAACAGTGACAGTGAGACAGGGCTTTTTGAGAACATAGTCGATATGCAGTTCAGACAACAAGAAAGAGACCTCATGAATTTGAGCAAGTATAGGCTTATCATCAACAATAGAAAAATTAACATACTGATCTACGATAAACCTTTTGTTACCATCATCTTTTGCATTGTACTTGATCTCGAGAGCATTCCATAACTCTTCAACCGACTCTAATGGTGAATACAAGTCAAAGAGAGAATCGGCTAAAGTGTTCAGGATATGTCCTTTGCATCGGTAGTTGTCAGTATGCCACTTCTCTCGCTCTTTCTTATGTTCTTCTGTCTCAACTTCTTCAGCAGCGACAGTGAGACAGGGCTTTTTGAGAACATACTCGATATGCAGCTCGGACAGCAAGAAAGAGACCTTTGATTGCCATCGCTTGAAGTTTGACCCATCAAATCAATTGAGTTTTTCAAGGTCACGGCTAAGCAGATTGATGGAGTTGGATGTCGAACCAGAGGCCATTATGAAGTTCTAAAATTGTTATATCCAACCTTGTGACAAAAGAATTTAAGAAAGGAGATCTCAAGCCTAGAGGCACGTTCTTAAGATCGCTATCTTTAGAACTTCAATCGCCCCACTCTGGGAAATTCGAAGAAGCGAAAAGGAGTTTGTTGCGACTGAGTTCCCAGGATACAACTAGGCTTGAACCTCAAGAGAGACACTACTTTGCAAGGACAGATGATCTCTACCACACTTGTACTCAGCAAGCCAAATCGAGAAGAAGGAAGAAGAAGATTGGAGAGTTAGAAAATTCTTGTGTTTTTAAAAGACGAAAATAGAAGATATGTATAGACTTTTAGAGTGGCCAAAACGTTTTGCGATAAATGAGATTAATGGCCATAAATCTGACGGTTTGAAAATAGGATGAAAAGGTACCTGAACGGTTAGCCACCTTTGACTGTCAATCAAAGGCCTTCAAAACCGTCCAACAGTCACAATGCAACATTAACTCGATATACATGCAGCTTAAAGCCTTTCAAACGGCCAAATAACTCAAAAAGTGCACCATCAAAATGCCACATTGTGCCTCAAGCGCGCGCGCCGCGAACGGCGCATCCGTTGTTGCACGATGCGCAACAACGTTCGCAAGCCACCCAAAGACTCAAGGCTTACCAAAGTAAAGAATAGAGAACAAATCCTGTATTTAAACCACTAGAAAAACTGATTTCTCTTAGATATGGGACTAAACCTTTTAAAGCACTTTTGGTGGAAAGAAATCACCAATTTTAAAACTTTCCTAACATGATTTCCTAGCAAGATCACGTAGAATACATATGTAGGGTCAGATTTTTTGTAAAACAACCTGAAAACCCCTGTCCAAGCTCGATAGGCATCCGGTAAGCGCAAAAAGCATCACAGCTCTCTCTCTCTCTCTCTCTCTCTCTCTATATATATATATATATATATATATATATATAGAGAGAGAGAGAGAGAGAGAGAGGAACAAAAATCTCCCCAATATAATGAAAACGGTCTCAAACCTACCCAATAGAAAAAAAATATGTAATTTTTTTAAATTCTGACCATACAACATGATTGATTTACTAGAAATCGACACTTGGATCATGAATTTTGGATAGAAAAAATAGTATTTGGAGCCTCAAAAATTTATGTAAATTATACGCCATCGATTTTTGAAACTTATAAAAACCTATCCATGCATCGGAATCAAATGCTCCAAGAACTGGTTTCTATAAAAACAAACATAAAGATCACATCTGTATGGTGAGAATTTTGAAAAAAAACAACAAAAATCCAATAAAACATCCATTGCGCAGGTTTGGGTAGGTTTTCATTCAACTATATATACATATGACGCATGACAGATGTAATTCCAGCATCATTGAAACAGTATTTGGCTTCATACTATCACAAATTCACAAATCTATGTTATCAAAAGAAAATTTTTAAATGTTTACACAACCATCAACTCTAATCATTTCTTTCTGATTATCTAGGTTACTGAATGGAATAGCATCAAGTATATGCTGTATCAACCACGCCCATATAAAAGTTGCATCTTATAAAAATGCGCAACATTAATCTTTGGAGAATTTTACATATAGGCACCAAATTTATGATAAAATTTCGTTCTTATCTCGAAAAAAAGCTATTATACCAGCAATTTTTTTAAAAGACAGGCAGGCATCCATATCAAAAGTTTTACAAAGTAAGAGTTTTGCCATAAGTTAGGCGCTTTCCCTATGCTTTTTATATTTTATAATGAACGAAACCACTCGTTCAGGATGGATTCAGGAGCACACCCTCCCAATGACTTCGACCATTGCTTCGCCAACTGCTCTTCATGAATGTAAAACCTCTGAATTACTCTGCTTGCTTGTCAGGAACGTCTTATCCTTGATTCATCCTTGCGTGATTCTTTAAATTTAAAAGGACTTGCCAATGTGCGGTTGATGATGAAAGGAAAAGTAAGAATGGCAGTGAGAAACGTGCCCCTGCCGCGTTTGAACCGGGGATGGAGGACCTGAAACAGAGGATGGAGGTTAAAACCAAAACCCGTGCGGGGGATGAAATTACTTTTGCCCTACACCCTGTTCTTGGTCTTCATTAAGAAAATTATTAGTATACCTTTATATATATTATAAAAATTATATATATTTTTAACCCTAACATAAAATCCTTTCTTGAATCTCTCGTGTCCTATTTTTCTCTTTCCTCTAATGATTCGTCCAAGCTTCCATTTCTCTCCTCTCGTTTCTCTAATAGTGAAAGATGGATGGCGAAAGGCGGTCGAAAAAATGAAACTCCATCTCGCCTCACCCCGTTTTGGCTGGTGATGAAAGATATGAAACGAAGAATGAACCAAGGATGAAGGTTAAAATCAAAACAGGCAAAATTTTGAGACGGGCAAGAGTGGAGACCTTGTCCCCGCTCCTGACCTGGTCCACTGCCATCCTTAAGGAAGAGGGGAGGGGTTTCTCTTGAACAATAAAAAAAAAAAATCGAACAATAAATAAAAATAAAGCCCGCCCACTTAGCCAGGTTTGTTTGCATGAAGGCATGGCAAGAAGGGCTCCCTTTTTTTTTTTTCAATGAAAGTTGCATGTTAGTCCCCCCACCCATAACAAAACAAAGGGATAAGGGTGAAGCTATACTACTGTTGTGGGTTGATAAATGCAGGGTGCTGTGAAGTTGACGTATCGTTGGCGTTACAGATGAGTCGGCACGCATCACGCGGTGGACGCGTCATATCAGAGTGGTGTGAGCGAGCCAACTTCCCCGCGGGGCTTTGGTGCGGCGGGCTCGCCACATGGTCCGGGCCCCAACGCCCACTCTTCGAAGCTTCAGGGTAAAAGCAAAACACCACACGTTACTCAGGCACCCTTGTCCCTATTCCACCGACCGGACCAACCCCACCTGGGTGAGGTCCCAATCGTAGTGACAAAAAGCTTAAACGGGCTGTACTTTTTTTTCTTAATTTTTATCTTGGTTTTGTCTGAAAATACAGGAAAATAATTAAATTATTTAAAATGGAACAATATATGTATTGAACAAAATAACCAATATTTTTTAAGAAACCGACATAAAATGTAAATATTACAATATTTTGAAAATGTCATTATGTCTTGTTCGATTAAGGCCATATATAATGAGATCGTGCTGCCCTTTTCTTCTTCTGTCCCTTCAAAAATTATATTTTTTTGCATTTTTTTCTCACATCTAACACCATAGATGTCATTTATAGGTTTTGTTTAGTGGGAACCAGCTTTTGGATAGCCAGAATTTGACCTGTAACCCAGACCCGTTTCCCTTTTAATTAAAATTCGGGCATAAGAATCGTGCCTAGGGCACGATTCTTGCCTAAGGGTGCAGATAGCAGAGATCGGGGGAGGGGAGGGGTTACAGCTGGGTAACCGATTCTCCCAGTTCATCGGTGACGAGAGGAGGGTCGCCGTTATAAAGGAGGTAGGTGGAGAGGGTTGGGCTCTCATGCATCTCTCCTTCCGTAAAATTTTCCCACCTCTCGCCTCTCATTCCTTTTTCCTTTACAACATTAGAGTGCAGCAAGACGCACGATCTTGGAGGTACATGAGCTCGATCATCGGCCTTGCTCTTCTTCGTCAGTCGCTGGAAAAGAAAAGGTAGGATTTCTATCTCTGATTTTGTTGGGTATGGATTGAATCGAGCTGGGGTTGGGTCGATCCAGAGAAACCCCAATTTACTGGGCACGTATGAGCTTGCCAAGCGATTCTTGGTTGTTGGAAAATCCAACGTTGTGGCTTGGGGTTTCCGATAAGGGTAAAAATAGTAGTTGGAGGGGGAATATGGTTTCGTGCCTAGCCCTAAACAAGAAATCCCCAAATCAAATCGATTTGGGGGTTTTCTTGATAAACCCTAAATCTTAAAAATCTGAATGGTTTGGGAGTCATTTCTTTTCCTGATTTGATTCATTTTCTGGAACACATTGATTTTCCTTGATAGTATATGCTTCTAATCAGAATGGGTTTCGGATTTGGTTTTTCTCTTAAGCATAATGGTTCTTGATCATATAGGATGTTGATCAGATTGATTATTATTGGTTAGATTGATTTCTTTTAATCTATTGCGTTGTATTTTAAATAATATGTGAAACAGGGTGTCTTGAATCTGTCGGTTGATGATTTCCATTCAATATGGACAACTTAACATAGATTCTTTGAATTCTTTAATTTCTTTGATTTCTTGAAATGACATGGGTTCTTGATGCCTGCGTCGGATTTCAGATTAACTAAAAACTGTATATGTTGTATCAGATTCCAATTTTGTTTTATAAGCCCAGAATTTCGTGGGTTGTGGTAAATTGTGATTTCTCTTTTGGAAAAAAAAATGCAATTTTGTTACGAGCATGAAGATATGCATGGTATGATGGAAGGTTACCAAACAAAGCAAAATTTTCTTATGTTAGCGTGGAGAAACAGGAAAAATATATCCTACTTATATGTTCACTACAAGAAAATTGTTAATTAGCGACGGATTTTTTCCGTCGCTAATTAGCGACAGATTAGCTAGAGATAGAATCTGTCGCTAATTCGCGACGGATTAGCGAAGAAACAAATTTTATCGCTAATCCGTCGCTACTTAGCGACGGATTAGCGACTAAATTTTTTGTCGCTACTTTTTATTACAAGAACACCATTTTAGCGATGGATTTAGAGAGGGAACTCTGTCGTCGCTAATCCGTCGCTAATTAGCGACGGAGTAGCGACAGTATATATTCCGTCGCGGTTTTTGTATTTTGATTTAGCGACGGCTTAGCGACGGAATGTTTCCGTCGCTAAGCCGTCGCTAAATATCGCGTAAATCCCTAATCCCATCCCTCTTTCTCTTTTTCCTGTTTCGCTGTATTGCTCCCGCCCGCCGCCCTCTCCCTCCCACCGCCCGTCGGCTCTCGCCACCGTCCGGCCGCCGCCGCCTCGCCGACGATCCTCGCTGCCGACCTCCCTGCTTGGCTAGCGGCTGCGCCAGGGACCCCGAGCACCGGCGACCCGCCGCCGACCTCTTCCTCCTCCCTGTTGTTCCTCTGTGGCTGCTGCCGGGAGGTGTTGTCTCCCCTTCGCCGGCGACTCGCAACCGGCGTCCTCAGCCGCCGACGACCGACGATCCTCCCTGCAGCCACCTCTTCGCCTCCGCTCTGAGTTCTGGCGACCCAGTGGCCCCCGAGCTTCGCTCCAGGTCTCCCCCTCTCTGCTGTCGACTGCGCCGGCCACCGGCGACCTCGCCAGCCGTCGCTCCCCGTGCTTTCGGGCAGGGGGGTCGACCCCCTGCGTTTCCGGCAGGGGGGTCGACCCCCTGCCGAAAACGCAGGGGGTCGACGCCCCCTGCCGTAAAGGCACGGCAGGGGGTCAACCCCCCATGCCGGAACTGCCTTTCCGGCAGGGGGTTTAACCCCCTTCCCTACCGGAAAGGCAGGTGGTTTAACTGGCTAGGTTGAGATTTAAAATTCAAAAAAAAAATTAATTATAAAAAAAAAATTCAAATCGAAATCAACTGGCTAGGTTGAGATTTAATCAACTGTGGTTAGTTAGAGTATTTCATAAATTTTTATCAATTTGTTAGTTTGTTCTAGTTAGAGTAGTTCATAAATTTTTATCAATTTGTTAGTTTGTTAATGTCTACTGGTAGTTAGTTTTACTTCAATTTGTTTTCTTGAAATCTGGTTAGTTAGAGTATTTCAATCTATTAGTCTTTTATAATTATATTTTTCTTAGATAGATTGGTATTTAATGTTCTAACAATCAGTTAGTTAGATTAGGGCTATTTGAATTCTTTATGATAATGGTGGTTAAACGGAGTTCACATCTTTTCTAGTAAACTAATTGATTGATTTACTATTCCTTTGCTAAGTAGTTCAGATTAGAAATTGTCTATGACTTTATGTTAGTCGACTGGTTCAACATGTTATAGCTGGTTTGTTAAATTAGCATCTTCTAGTTAGATTTGGCTTAACATATATACTATTTTTCTTTTCTTTTCTTTCAATTAGTTAGAGTTGTTTTAATTTGTTTTAATTTTTTTAGTTAGTGTTTCATCTTGTTTCATGATTAGTTAGTTTGTTACTTAATTTGTTTTGTTTTTGTGCAGATTTTTCAACGGAACCAACTCGTGCTCGGCCACCTGTGGTAAGTAAATGACAAAAACAATGCAAATCGGGTAAATACCCGTGGTGAGTAAGTGATGCAAACGTATCACATGTTATTTAATTTATTGAATGCAACACTTTATTGTTCACACACTCACTTATTTGTTGATATCTAGGACTGCTTTGTTGGAGTTCGGAGATCATGCTGAGCATGATTTTAATGTAGAAATATGGAAGTGTTCTTATTTTTGGAGTACGGAGTCCATGCTAAGCATGGTAGTAGTTAGTGAGATATTGAAGTGTGTTTGCTGCAGGTACATGTTTGCCATTTATTTGATATGAATGATTATGATGTATTGCAATGTTTGATGTAATTGTATTCATGCTTGCATGTAGTTACTTTCAATTTGATTTTGACTTCCATGTGAAATTTTATAATAAAAGCATGCTTCAAATGATTGTATCATGTCATTAATAGTTTGCACATGAAAATATTAAGTTATCAATGCATGCATCAAAATTCTTGTTATTGTTTGACATAGTATATTGCATGATAAATTTGATATTTTCTTCATCGTAGCATTCTGATTGTTTTTTTCTTAATTCGTTAGGATACTATTCGTAACATCATACGACAGAATGACTGCAAACCGTGAATGGATGTACCGTAGGATAGTGGACAATGAGTTATCGCATGAATATATGGATGGTGTCGATAGTTTTATTGAATTTGCAACGGCGAGTGTCAGTACGCTAGATCCCACAGGTCGGATTAGGTGTCCCTGCAAGATTTGTAAGAATAATCGATTTGTAGAACCTCATGGCGTTAGACATCACCTATACAGGAAGGGTTTTGTGAGTGATTATCAGAACTGGGCGTTTCATGGAGAAGAATTTAGAAACGATTTTGATGCACGGGTGAATGTGGTGCACGATAATCCATATACGAATTTGATATTTGATGCTGCAGGAACAGAACTGGGTTCTGCTATGAGTTCTAGTGATGTAAGAACTGTCGTAGATGAAGAATCACCAAACGATGCAGCTAGTAGATTTTATGATTTACTTAAAGATGCTGATGAGCCACTTTGGAACGGTTGTGAGAGTCACACTATCTTGTCTGCAGTTCTTCAACTAATGAATTTGAAGTCCGAGTATAATTTGAGTCAATCATGTTTTGACCGTTTGTGCATGATTGTGAAGAGTATGTTGCCTAAAGATGAGAAATTGCCACAAAATTTCTATCGTGCGAAAGTTATGGTCAACGCTCTATGTATGGGTTACAAAAAGATTGATGCTTGTCCAAATCACTGCATGTTGTATTTCAAGGAGCAGGAAAACGACATATCATGCCCGTCATGTGGGCATCCTCGGTTCAAGCCAAAGACAAGAGGCAATGGTAGCACGAGATCAAAGGAAGTTTCATACAAGTCGCTCCGCTACTTTCCTATCACTCCTAGATTGCAGCGATTGTATATGTCTTCAAAGACAGCTAAACACATGAGATGGCATGCAAATAAAGTTCGACACGATGAAAACAAGATCACGCATCCTGTTGACGCTGAAGCTTGGAAGCACTTTGATCGTACTCATCAGAACTTCGCAATGGAAGTGCGAAATGTTAGACTCGGTCTATGTACAGATGGATTTAATCCATTTGGGGGTAGATCAACTCCATACTCATGCTGGCCAGTATTTGTAACTCCATACAACCTTCCACCAAGCTTGTGTATGAAACGTCCAAATCTTTTCTTGTCTCTGTTGATCCCTGGTCCGACCTCACCTGGCCAAAATCTTGATGTATATCTAAGGCCATTGATTGATGAATTAAAAGTACTGTGGGATGACGGTGTTACCACGTATGATGCCCACAAAAAACAAAATTTCAACATGAAGGCCGCTGTTCTATGGACAATCAGTGACTTCCCTGCATATGGTATGTTATCTGGTTGGAGCACACATGGGAGGTTGGCTTGTCCGTACTGCATGGAGGATTCCAAAGCTTTTAGATTGAGGCATGGAAGGAAGCCTTGCTGGTTTGATTGCCATCGTCGATTTCTACCCAGCGATCATCCGTTCCGACGTCAAAAGAATGCATTTACAGCAGGCACAACTGAAATGGAAGGTCCATCCTCAAGATTGTCTGGCATAGAGATTTTAAGAAGATTGCGATACTTTCCAGATGTATTAACAGATGCCCGCAGTCCTACACCCTTCCGTGGATTTGGGAAGGAACACAATTGGACGAAAAAATCTATTTTTGGGGAACTACCGTATTGGCCGACCCTATTGATACGACATAATTTGGATGTGATGCATGTAGAGAAAAATGTGTTTGATAATGTGTTCAATACAGTAATGAATATTAAAGGAAAAACGAAGGATAATCCGAAGGCCCGTATGGATTTAAAATTAATATGTAAAAGACCAGAATTGGAACTCAAAGAGTATAATGGCAAAGTACTGAAACCAAAGGCGAAGTACGTGCTCGGACCTGATCAAATAAAACATGTATGTCAATGGTTGAGACAACTGAGATTTCCAGATGGATATGTCTCTAACATTGCTCGGGCTGTAAAGATTGACAATGGACAGTTATATGGGTTGAAGAGCCATGATTGTCATATCTTTATGCAACGATTGATACCCTTAGCATTCCATGATATGTTAGACAAACCTATATGGGGGGTATTGTCTGAGTTGAGCGGATTTTTCATAACATTGTGCGCATCGGAGCTCATTGTATCAGATGTAAAGAATCTCGAGGACTCTGTCATCACCACTGTTTGTCTGTTAGAAAAGATATTTACGCCAGCATTTTTCGATGTTATGGAACATTTGATCATACATTTGCCATATGAACTAAGGGTTGGTGGCCCTGTGCAATATCGATGGATGTACCCATTTGAAAGGTATATGTTTTTTTATATTTGTCTCTTTAATGACAGATATTTAAAATTTGAAATGTATATTCTTGTCAGATGCATGTTCGACCTAAAAAAAAAGGTTCGTAATAAAGCAAGAGTAGAAGGCTCTATTTGTGAGGCGTACACTTTAGAAGAGATTTCAAATTTCTCATCTATGTACTTCGAACCTCATATTTCAACACGTTACACATGCCCGCCCCGTAACGATGATGGAGAACAAGTAACTGTAGCTGACAAGCTGTCGATATTTCAACGACTTGGGCATGCATTTGGTAGTTGCCGATCAAGGCTATTGACAGATCGAGAGCAAGATGCAGCACACATCTATATTCTTTTTAATTGTTCAGCGATCGACCCATACATCGAGTAAGTATATGTATATGCAACTCAATTATAAATCCTTTTATGTTCTATATGTGGATACATGGCTCGGTAATATAAGTATTTGTGGTTTGCAGACGATTTGATCTGGAGTTGCAAAGCAAAGTTTCACATCTCACTAATGCAGAAGTACAAAAAGAACGTGAAACTAAGTTTGTGGAGTGGTTGAAACAGTTGGTAAAGAAGCTAACATAAATTTTGTACTTATAAACAACACTAAGTTACTTAATTGATCGTGATCACAATAATTGTTTATGTATGTGCGTAGGTTCGCCATGGTGATGTTAAAGATCAAGGAATATGTGATTTAGAAAATGGTCCGACCAAAGTTGTGCAATGCTACAACGGGTATATCGTAAATGGTTATCGATTCCATACAAAAGACTACGGTATAAACAAATCAACGATAAATAGTGGCGTGTGTGTCAAGGATAGCAGCTACGGTGAAAATGAACATGATTACTACGGTGTTATAGAGGAAATAATGGAGTTGACTTACTTAGGCATGAATAACAGGGTTACGGTATTCAAGTGTCATTGGTTTGATCCAACTGCAACAAGGCTCGACAAAGCTTCAGGCATTGTGGAGTTGAATCATAAATCCAGGTTTGGAACATATGAACCATTCATATTAGCCTCGCAAGCTCAACAAGTTTATTATACTTCATATCCGAGTATAAAAAAGTCAGATAGAAATGAATGGTGGGCAGTTTGCAAGGTGAAATCCAAACTATACCCCGAGTATGATCAGTTACAAGAAGATGAGTTAGCTGAAGACAGTGATTACTATCAATCAGATGATGTCTGTGACTTCGCTTATGGTCACGATGTTGCGCATGATATGCATGTCATATCTCCATTGGCTGATGAAACATTCATAGAGGAATGTGATCCAAATGATGTACCAAGTGGATGGGCAAACAATGAAGAAGAAGAAGAAGAAAGTCAAACTAGTGACGAGGAAGAATTCTCAAGCTAGTGAGCAAAATCTTATACTACAAACCTCTATTTAAATGCATTGTAATACTTGATGTGAGTTGTATTGCAATACTTGGTGTGAATGATTAAAAATTTTATTTCAATGTATTGTAATACTTGATACGAATGATTCGAATGCATTGTAATACTTGATGTGAATGATTTTAATTATCTGAATGTATTATAATTTATGCAATTAACGAATGATTTGAATTAGTGCAATACTTGATGTCAATGATTTGAATTATTTGAATGCATTGCAATGCTTGATGTGAATGACTTGAATGCATTGTAATACTTGATGTGAATTATTTGAATGTATTGTATGACATATGTTATTTGTTAGAATATGGTTCGTGGAGGTTATAGTGGTTGCTCATCCAGTAGTAGCCAGGCTCAACCTTCATCTTCACGGGCTCCTGTGATAGGTATATCATATAACTAATTAGATGCTTGATTAGTTCAAATGCACATTCTGAGAACTTGGTGTGTATTTTTTTACAGATGATGTTGCGCCTGTACACGACCCACCTACACCAGTTGATCGCACAAGTCAACAGCCAACACAGGAAACAGGGTCTTCTCAGGCTGGCACAAGAAGACTCATTCGAATAGTGTATATCGATAATCGACCGTAAGTATTTTGTTTTCAATTATTGCATATCTTTTAAATATTTTATATTGATATTTACTGTGTAACAATTCATGTGCAGCACGAGGTTTGAGCCACAAGAAGTAGTACGATAGATTAGGAATTCACTTCTTCAACATCTACCAGGACCAGTTGCTCAATGGAAAGAGTACCCAAAGGAGGTGTTAGACAGATTGTGGTCCTCATTCATGGTATACAGTTGTTCCTCATAGTTAATGTGTTTCATATTTAATTTATTTAAGCAATGTCTACTAACTTTCTGAAAATATTTGTAGGCTTCGAATCGCTTTGCAACTACGGTGGAAGAAAATGATGCAAGGAAGGTGTGGCAGAAGGTGGCTGCCAATCGATTTGCAGACATGCTGCACACTATGAAGACTGCAGCAAAAAAAGCATCTGGCGTAGTAGATGATCCATTACTGTGGAAGGGCCATGGTCCTATTACTATCAGGAGAGATTACTGGGATGAAATGTGCGATATGTGGGCGGGAGATGCATTTAAAAATCGCTCTGCGAAGGCTTCACAAAATCGATCGAAGATGCCCGAAGCCCATCTACACACAGGTGGATCTAAGACATTTGGGAGCCACCTAAAGAAAATGGTAACTCATCAATATATAATATTAATTTTATAAGTATTGTTGCAAATTTGTGTACTAAATCTTTTGTCATTTAACTTCGCAGGAAGCAGAAAAAGGAGGCAGTGTACCATATAAGGATGTGTTTGTAGAAACACATAAACGGAAGACCACGGGAGTCTTCGTATCAGAGAAGGTGAGAACGACAACGGTATGTATTAATTCTATTAATAATCATTGCAATATATATGCAAGTCATCATAATGTTATCATTAATTATTAATGAATACTTTAAACATTATTTTGTAGGAGGCATATGAGCAACAAATGGTAGAGCGATATGGCAAAGACGCTACTCAGCATCCATCATTTGATCCTACAGCATGGGTGACTGCAGCAGGTGAACCCAAAAAAGGTCGCGTGTTCGGGTTTGGGAGTAATATGAACACTTCACCAGTTATTGGTTCTTCCAGTTACGGCTCACCAACTTCTTGCACCGACATAAGCTCCAAGCAGCCGACTATTCTTTCCGGTGATGATGTACGCGAGATCATTAATGAATCACTGAATAACTACTTCCAATACACCGTCGCCCCCTTTCTCCGAAATGAGATCAAGGCCGCTGTTCAGGATAGGGGATCTTCGATTCCAGGTCCCTCTCAGGTATAATCACATATATAGTTTTTTTGACTGTCTTAAAGCACATCTGAGCATGGTAGAATCACATATAGAGTTTTTCTAGATGCCTTAGAACACATATGAACATGCTATAATCACATATTCAATTTTTTTACTGCCTTAGCACACATATGAGCATGATAGAATCACATATATATATTTAACTTTTTGTCTGTCTTAGAGCACATATGAGCATGATAGAATCACATATAAAGTTTTTTTGATTGCATTAGAACACATAAGCATGCTATAATCACATATTCAGTTTTTTTACTGCCTAAGAACACATATGAGCATATTATAATCACATATTCTGTTTTTTGACTGCCTTAGCACACATATGAACATGCTATAATAACATATAGAGTTTTTTAACTGCCTTAGAACACATATGAACATGTTATATATCATTTATGATAGAATCACATATAAAATTTTTGGCTTTGCCTGCCTTAGAGCACATATGAGCATGCTATATTCACATATTCAATTTTTTTACTGCCTTAGCACACATACGAGCATGATCGAATCACATATATAGTTTTTTGCCTGCCTTAAAGCACATCTGAGCATGGTAGAATCACATATAGAGTTTTTTTATATGCCTTAGAACACATATGAACATGCTATAATCACATATTTAATTTTTTGACTGCCTTAGCACACATATGAGCATGATAGAATCACATATAGAGTTTTTTTATTGCCTTAGATCACACATGAGCACATGATAGAATCACATATAGTGTGTAATTTATTTCATTATATTTTGTTTATCAATACTGACTGTTCTTTTCTTGTGTAGGCTGCTAGCGATAATCAGGGTAGTGGAGCTGAAGGGACAGATAAAGACAATGAACAAGAAGACGCACAAAATCTTGGCGATGATTAGAGGACTGTGTTGAAGAAGTTCTATTTTTTTTATTTTTCCTAATTGTAATTGTTGAATTGTAAATAATTAAACTTCTTAGTTTTAAGGTGGAACGATTAATTATTATAGATACTTGTTATATGAATTTTTTTGTGTGTTTTGTTTTTTATTTACAGGAAATATAAATTGTACAGGAAATATAAATTGTACAGTTCTCGGTAATTAATTTTTAAATAAATTTTTTTTGATTTTTTTTCGTTTTTGCGACGGATTAGCGACGGATGATTCCGTCGCTATTCATATTAATCTAGCGACGGCTTAGCGACGGAATTAAATCCGTCGCCACGCCGTGGTCGCCGTTTAGTACCGGCGGATTGGCGACGGAATATAGCGCTCGTTATTCCATCGCAATTAGCGACGGACTTGGCGACGGAATTATTCTGTCGCCAGTTAGCGTCGAAATATTCGCGACGTAAGCATACTGTCGCCGCGTTGTCGCTAATCCGTCGCTAACATGGTTAGCGACGGATTAGCGACGGAATGTGGTCGTCGCTAATCTACTGCTTTGTTGTAGTGGTTGCACTCTATATTATGCCCATTTGTTTATGTTTAGGTTTTTATGTAATTTGATGTATGTTGTTTCTTTATTGTGCTTGCTTCTCTTAAATGTACTGCTCTATATTCTCTAGCCAATTCATGTTTACTCAGGTAAACAACATGTGTAGTTCAATGTGTTGTACCTTTTTTTGTGGGTTGGACTTTAAATAGTTCTTGAAGTTGCATTTTTCTCTGGTACTATGATTGATTTACATGAAATACCACATGTTTAAATTGCACTGCTTCTCGTAAGAAAGTGTACGATTTGAATTGTTTGTATGCAGCAGGTTACCTGTGTTTAAGGAATGGGATTGCTAGTTGGGTTTCAAACGTATGATGGTATTTAGTGTTATATGGATACGAGCTTTGCCTAAGAGGGCAATATATGAATGGATTACCCGATGCGGGTACTTAGACTATTAGCTTGTGCTTTGAAAATCAAATGATGAAAACTTAAGTGTAAATATTGTGTGCTTGACTGGTTTAAAGGCATTAAAACATTTTAAGTGGGTTTATGAAATCAATACTATAAATGATTGAGACTGTTTTATAAACCTTGGTAAAATTACTAAGGTTGTGATCAACTGCTAAGGTAGTAAGAGGAAGTGGGGAAATGCCCTGAACTTCGGAACAATAACTAAACAATGAAACAAGTTTCTGAGGCTTACCTTGGAGATGGTAGGTGGTACAAAACTTCAAGGACTTGTGTTGTGTTACGAGCGTGAAGCGGCAAGTGGGTCCCCGTCCTCGGAGTTAGGGACCAGGACTACCTATGTGTCCTAGGTGGTAGTTCTATGTCTTCTGCAGAAGTTAGGGATGCATCCTATCTTGAGTGGAGCCCTTGGGGGATTCTCTCGGCTATTAGTCGCTCCCTTGGGGATTTAGTCTCAGTTAGAATGTTCGGGTTAATAAAATACTCTTGAATAATATACCCCCGAACGTTTTCTTCTGAGATGGTCACCTGTGCCCGTGTGTACTCGCGGAGTAAGATAATTTAAACACAATTTAGTGCAGTTAGGTGTCACAGTGAGTGGAAATATTGGAGATATGCTTATGTTCTTTAACATGCTTTATATTATGAGCTTGTGACGATATAAAATTGTGAAATGTGCAGATATGAGGTAGTTGAACAACTATATGAGAGTTGTATATGTTAATGTTGTAATTGTTGCAATACACATCTCACTTACTGATTAATGTTACACTCTGTTATTATTATGACTGTTGCATACCATACCTCTTTTGCTTATTAATGTTGCACACTATACTTACTTGCTTAGTTACGGTTGTTGTATAACTGTTTACATACTCATGTATATGAATGTTGACTTTGTTTGCATAAATTGCTTACTTGTTTAGACATATGTTGAGATTCACCTTTGACACCCACATCACATGCTAGATTCATGACATACCTGCATTAAGAGTTACAGTTTTACTACTTAGACGTGATAGTCTAATTCCTATTCTATTTTAACATTTTCAGGTCTTAAGTAGTCACCACAAGCGGTTATAAGAGAGGTTTCGACATCTGTTTGATCTACTGGTTCTCTGGCCAACTTGTAACTGATATGCCATCAGGAATTCATTTTTTGTAAATATACTTTTGTAAAGTTCATGAACTGAAGTGAAATAAAGGATGTGTCGATTGTTTGAAGATCTTTTTACCTGTATCGCTCTATTTATTTAACCATGAGTTATAAAATGATTCCGCTGTATAAAAAAAATTTCCAGTGTTTCTGGTTTAAGTTTTTGGGGCGTTACAGTTATATATATATACATATATATATATATATATATATATATATATATATATATATATATATATATATATAATGAGATTGTGTTGCCGTTTTCTTCTTCTGTCCCTTCAAAAAATATATTTTTTTGCATTTTTTCTCACATCTAACACCATAGATGTGATTTATAGGTTTTGTTTAGTGGGAACCAGCTTTTGGATAGCCAGAATTTGACTTGTAAATAGTTTTTTTGGTGATCCAAAATCAATGGCTATGAAGGCACCATTTTTTTCAGCCAAAAAATACACATTTTTTCATTAAAAAAAACAAGATCTAAGAGTTGATTCTCATTAAATAAAGCATGCTAAACACATCTAAAGGTTCAGATCTATCATAAAACGCTTCAAACTATGGGGTCTAACGGGGCAGAACTAGAAAATGGGGCTTAATATGTTCAGTTCTCATTTTTTAAAATATCATTATATCTTGTCTTTATATATATATATATATATATATAAGAGTAACCTTCTCGTTCTGCCCCATTCTGCACAGCAAAAAATCATCACTTTTGAAATTTTTTTCTCACATCTAACACCATAGGTGTAATCTATAGCTTTTGTTTATCGAGAACCGGCTGTGGATCACCAGAATCTGACCCGTATATAGGTTTTTTCGTTGATCCAAAATCAATGGCTACGAAGGTACCAACTTTTCTTGACTCATAAAAACACATTTTTTTGTCAAAAAACATTATCCAAGAGTCAATTCTGACTAAATCTAGCATGTTAAACACATAGATCCATCATAAAACACTTCAAAACTATGGGGCAAAATAAGAAATGAGACTTAATATATATATATATATATATATATATATATATATATATATAATCACTAGAATATGAGAACTGAAAGTATGAGAACTAATGTGAACCGTGATTTTCATAAATTTTTTTGTTCTTCTCTTGAAACTAACCATTAAGATGTGATGTGGATGCTTGGTTTTATAAGAACCTGCTTTTGAATCGTCTCATTTTGATGCATAAACAAGATTTTTTAAAGGCTTTAAAATCAATGACTCATAATCCTCATAAATATTCAAGCATTTAAAAATCACATTTTTTTCATCAAAAATACAATATCCAGTTGTTTTCTAGCAAATTCACCATGCCAAGCACATCCACATGGTTGGATTTTATTCTAGTAACTATATATATATATATATATATATATATATATATATATATATATATATATATATATATATATATATAGAGAGAGAGAGAGAGAGAGAGAGAGAGAGAGAGGTGTGCTTGAACATTAGGTGCTTGTGAGGTGTGCTTGATAGGTTTTTTTGGTTTTATTTTTAATTTTGGACCATACGGATATGATCTATGTACCTTATTTTATTGGGATCACCTCTTGAAGTGTTCGATTCCATCACATGGGTTGGTTTTTATAAAGTTCAAAAAAATTAATGGTCCAAATTTTTTATAAATTTTTGAGGTTCAAAATATCGTTTTTTTCATTCAAAATCATGATTCAAGTATGGATTCCTCGTAAATCCATCATGACCAATACATTTATGGGTCAAAACTGTGAAAAAAAACACCGAGTAGAAAAACCCATCAAGCACATATCATAAGCACTGCTCTATATATACTTTTTTTACAAATCCAACCAAGTGGATGTGCTCGGCATAGTGAATTTGCTAGGAATCAACCATTGAATTATGTAATTTTGATAAAAGAATGTGATTTCAGAATAGTTGAATATTTATGAAGATTATGAGCCATTGATTTTAAAACCTTAAAAAAATCACGTATATGCATCAAAATCAGATAATTCAAGGGTGGTTTCTTATAAATCCAAGCATGTAGATCACATCCGTATGGTTAGATTCAAGAGAAAATGACAAAAAATCTATGAAAATAGTGGTTAAGAGTTAGTTCTCATATTTAGTTCTCTCTCTCTCTCTCTCTCTCTCTCTCTCTCTCTCTATATATATATATATATATATATATATATATATATATATATATATATATATATATATATATATATATATATATATATATATATATAAACCCGTATCTTCGTACGAGTTTTCATTCAAACTCGCTTGAACACTCAATGTAATGCCGCATATTCTTTTTTTTTTTTGAAAAAAAATGATTTATGATGGTTTTGTACAGCTGCTAAATCTTTGTTTTGCTAAATCTTTGTTTTCTGCCCAAAGATTTAGCAGTGGTAAAGACGGCGGTTAAATCCCCTGAGCTCACAAAAAAAAAACATCACTGTTTGATCATACGCGATCAACAGCGATGCTTCGTCCAAACTATCTTTACACACTTTATGTGTTTGAGGATACAGGTTTTTTTTACTCTACATATTTCTGTAACCATTTGTACTTACAAATGGCTTAGCAACAATTATTCTTTATTTATTCTTATCTTTTTTATCTTGTGGCCTATCTGACCTCGTAGATTCATGCTTAGTTCAGTAGGCAACAACTTTTTGATTGCTGGAGTTGGAAATGTATATAGCTTTTCCTAATAATGCAAGACGGTGGTAAAATGCACTAATTTTTTTTCGATAGAGAAAGCTGGGGTGGTTCGGGGGCAGCGGGCCCGAAATTTTTTTTTGAGATAAAATAAAAAATGGCTATAATTATTAATAAAAATCTATTTCATATGGACGAATCAAACTATATTTGCTGCAGTCAGGGCTGGGCTAGGACTGGGCTGGGCTACAAAAATGGATAAAAACCTATTTCATATGGAATCAGGGCTGGGCTAGAACTGGGCTTTAAAAAAAAAAAAAATTAATTGTTTCGGGAGGCAGCCCAGTCCTGCCCCCCGCCTAGCTACGCCTTTGCCTACCAGTTATGCAGCCATATACCATTGGAATTCGAACTTGCAATGTCCCAACATAAGGTGATGTACACTAACTGCTCCGACCAGACAATCGGAGACCCCGTTGGTTAAATACACCAAATTTTATTAACACAAGAATACGTTTTCTGGCTAAAAAAAATGATTCAAAGGTCAATCCCTTGCTAATACATCTACGAGGTTACATTCACTCAAATCAACTTTTTTTTTTATTACACGGAGAAACCTGAGCCATGATACCAGGTAGATCTTAGATCAACCCTTCAGGAGGTAAAACTTCTTGGCTAGGACCCTCGCGGCCTATACTGAGCTTCGACTTATGCATAGTGGTAGTGTCCGCCGAAATCAAACCCCAACTGATCGTATAATATAGCTAAGGCCTGCTCCAACAAAGCCAACCCTTTTGGGGCAACTCAAAGCAACTTGCACTGTGAGATCATAGCTAGATTTTAGGTACAAACTATTTGTAGCAAACATATCTACCTGTTTAAGATGGTAACCAAAATATTGTATTTTCTATGGTAATATTTTTCAAAATAACTCAAATGTTTGTCATTATCATACCAAATCCCATGTTCATATTTAAAATATGGACGTGCAAGATTGGCCAAATGTGCCGCATCTCTACACTTGTTTACTTCTATTAGACGAGTATGGGTTGGATCGGGTCTGGTTTATGTAGATCGGTGTGATTTCAGTCCATGCAAACGTTGTGAAGATCATTGAGTTTTCACATCTAGAAACATTGCAGCTTGCATGAGCTTTATGGTCATGTTCATGGGTAGGGAACGGCATGCGCCTGGAGACGAGTGGAAGAGGCTCAAAACATATCCATCCTGATCCATAAAGAAGTATGCAGGTCAGTTCATAATAATCATGATTCCATTTAATCGGCTTAATTTGCTAGATTTATATGCGTTATTGAAAATAATTTGGAAAATTTTGATTTGTGGCACTTGATTGGGAGATTTTCTACAATAAATGCATCCAAATCCAAATTTGATTCAGATGGCAGATGACTGTTGTAAGATCCGAGTTTTTCAAAAAAATTGGATCTAGGTCTACGCAGACTCCCCCCCCCCCCCCCCACCCCCCCACCCCCCCACCCCCGTGTTTTCTATTTAAACCCTGCAGGGAGGTTTCCCTTTTATGAATGAAAGGAGAAAACCTCGTTGCGCCTTCTTTCTCTCCCTGAATTCCCTCTCCCCCCTGCGCTCTTTCCCTATCTGCCCCTTGTCTTCTTCCCTCTACTCGTCGACGGGACCCATACCCCTTCCTCGTTGGAGCCCTCCCTACACCGGCGACCTCCCATCTCCCTCTCCCCGACACTATCTCTCCCCCCCTACACTTGCTCCCTCTTCGTTCGTCAGAACTACCTAACCCCATAGGTATGTGCCCTGTTTACTCTCTCTCTCTCTCTCTCTCTCTCTCTCTCTCTCTCTCTCTCTCTCTCTCTCTCTCTGGGTTAGCCAGCAGGAGGGCGCCGCCCCTCCTGCAGTCTCCAACCTTGTCTCTTCCCCTCGTTAATAGGTAGGGGGGACGCCCCTGTCTCCTCTCCTCGTTAACTAGCAAGGGTGACGCCCCTGCCTCGTCTTCACGGTTAGCAGGCAGGGGTGATGGCCCTCTCTCCGACCCGTACTTGGTTAGCAGGCAGGGACGACACCCCTACCTCTTTCTCTTTTCTGTTAGCAGGTAGGGGCGACACCCTTGCATCTTCTTCTCATTCAGACAGAGGCGACGCCCCCTACCTTCTTCACTTCTCCACCTCCTGCTGGACAACATAGCTAAGTTGAACCCGGCTAGCATCGAGCCTAGCTCGGTTCACTCACGGCATGAGCCTCGCTCAGCCCAGTCGGCTCAAACCAGGTTTGAGTTTGGCCCTTGTGATGCAAGCAGTTCTTTGTCCAATAACTTAAAAAGATTCCATTGTTTTCTTTACAACACGACAAAATACCTTTTAGCGCACCCTATTGGTGCAATGGACTCTACACGTGCACCGAGACATGAGCTATTTATCACTTACACTCAGAATTGTCAGTGAAATCGACATTCTTCGAGGTAGGAAAAAGTTGCATACAAGACAATAATAGGACAATTCTAAAACATGTATATATATGTGTGTGTACATGTACGCTTTTAACTCAAGGACGCAGTTTTGTGAATCCTTGTTCATTTACCCTTATGTCATTTACTTTGCCACTACACTATTACGTGCACATGCTACTACTTACATATTTATTTAGTTGAGGTACGGTTTTGTACCTCGTGCACTGCTTATGCATTTATTTAGCCAATGTACGGTTTCATAACTCGTGCGGTGCTTACATAATTTATTTAACTCAATATAGGGTTTCATACATCGAGTCTTGCTTTATGTCATTTACTTTGTCATCGTGTTGTTACGTGTATAGGCTACTACTTACGCAGTTATTTAGCCGAGGCATAGTTTTGTACCTCATGCACTGCTTACGTATTTATTTAGTCGAGGTATGGTTTCATATCTCGCGTACTGCTTATGCATTTATTTAGCTGATGTATGGTTTTGTACCTCATGCACTGCTTACGCATTTATTTAGCTCAATGTGTGGTTTCGTACATTGAGTCTTGCTTTATACATTGTTGTTGTGTTATAATGTGCACATGCTTATGTTTTGATATACATGTACTATGCCACCACACTGTAATATGCACAGGCTTATGCTTGCTTTAAAGACACAGATTTGTGCATGGCTCACCCAATCTTTTAAAAAAAGATTTCATACAAGATTTCAATGTTTGAAGTATTCGTTGTTTCAAAAAGCAAAAACAGAGATCTAGTGGTTGCCTATTCGCAACCAAGTCTTTCCCCTCAACCCTGCGTAGCCCTAAGAGGTATGTATGGTCTTTTGATGTGATATACGAATGACTCAGATATCCTCGACTTAGAGCACGAGACTTAATATTTCAAAGTAATGTTAGGATTTCTTGTTGAGAAATCATTACACCTTTCATCATAACGGTATTATCAGACATGCGCGGCATGTTAGTACTACGATGATTTGGATGAGAGGTTTATGGTAATCTCGTAGCATGCAAATACAAAATGATAAAAAGAAAATCACATAAATAGTGATAAACGAAACATTGAAATTTCTAAATGATGTTGGAGTTTCTTGCTGAGAAACTGATACCCCTCTTATCATAACATGCATGGCATGTTAGTACTATGATGATTAGATGAGAGATTTACGGTAACCTTGTAGTGTGTAAATGCACAATGATAGAAAAAAAATCACATAAATGGTGATCATCACCTTCATAGACAAGATGCTCGAGTTGGTTTGAAAGACCAGAGCATGTAGAATGGGTCATATGTTAAAATAGAACCTAACATACAGATTCATCATCATGGTTTTGTCAAAAGAGAAGATGGAATGGTACAAAAACTCTGATTGACAGGTTGTTAACAACTACACTCCTCGAGCAAATGACTCGGTGTCCCTAGTCATTGGAGTTTGGGAACTGGGCTACCAAAATTTGTTCTAGTTAGTAGGTCTCAATGACTTCTGCAGAAGTATGAATGCATCCCGTTGAACGAGTGGCCTCGAGAGAATTCTCTCTCGGTCATTGGTCATCCCCTTAGAAGCAGACTCAACTAGTTGTCCGGTGTATTAAAATACATAGCATACCAAACCCTCGAGCAGTCTCGGTTGTTTGTATATTTCTCTTGTGCATACCCTTATGCCAGCTAATATCGAAACAAAGTTATCATGTGCATTTTACTTATTTTGACTTGCACGCCACGAAAGGAACAACATATATGTTAGTTTGATTCTGAATTTTGTTAACATGCTCATTATGCTCATTTTTCTCACTCTTCGGAGACATTTGATAAAATTGAAACAATATAAAAACAAGATTAGCATGCTCATTTTTGCTTATTCTGAATTGCATATCATGAATAAAACTACGCACATGTTAGTCTTATTCTGAATTGTTATATCTATGCACCTACCAGATTTTTATCGGTCTGACCTCATTTTATAAGTACAGGTAATAATTAGGTCGGTACGGCAAATGATGGTACGATGGCATGATGATATCAAGATGAGACTCTTTCTCTAACGTTTCGCTCCTGAGGACATCTTTTGTAATTTGGTAAAAGGGTTTCTTAAAATTTTGCTTTTTGTATAAACTTTAAAACCTCGTTTTGAATCTATTTGGTTTCAATGAATGTATGAAGTTAGGAATTTGTTGTGTAATGGAAAAGGTTTACCCGTAATGCACTCAAGGTCCGTTGACTTGTTATTTCAAACACCTTTTTTCACTAAACTGCTATGTTAAACTCTGATAAAAGAATGATTATAAGGCTTTCCAAAATTTTCCTAAAAAACTACAAGTCCAAGATTTTTTGGGTGTTACATCTGTGGTTGACCCTAGAACAGAACTTGGATCCTTATTAAACTATGTCCAAAGATTGGAGCCATGAATACTCGAGTCCATAAAGGATTTGTTTTAGATCTATTTTAGATTTTAGACTTTTTTTATCTTTGTAATTAGATATTGGATTATCATATCTGATCCATACTGTTAGGATAAATTTTATCTTTTTTTTTGAAATTATTTGAATATGTTAAATAATTTGATTGTAATTAGAAAACTATAAGGTTAACTATAAAAAGATGAGAGATCTATGAGGTTATTCACTTTTGAGAAGAGATAAATCCCAGTTATTTTTTTTTAAATTTTTAGTTATTTTAATTTCTTATTATTTTTCATATTTAGCTTTTTTAGATAATTAATAGACATAATCATAGTTTAGTAGCTTCTTTGTAATTCTGATGAGCCCTTAGAGTGGATCATGATTTTATCCTGACCATTTGCTCCAGATCCATTTGACCTGTTTTACTTTGGAGGCATCTCACATGACTTTGGTTAGTTTGAAAAGAATGTTTCTGGTTTCAGTATGTGTGTAAGAGCAGATCTTGCTTGGTTCATTCAATTTATAGATAAACATCGAGATATGATTCCCTATTATGGACCCATAACAAGTTGGAGCAAAATTGAAAAAAAATGCAAGCAAGATCTAGACTTGAGGTCCAATCTTCTTCAACCCGAGGAGATTGATGCAAGAGTGAAGCAGAAGACTCGAGTCAATGAAGAATATGTTTGAATCTATTTTAGATTTTAGATTTTAGATTTTAGATTTTAGATTTTTTTCAAAAAAAGTGGCTCATTATGTTTGATCCATACTATTATATGATAAGTTTCATCTTTATTTTGGAAGTTATCTGAATAAATTAATTAATTTGATTGTAATTGGAAAACTCTCATCTATAAAAAGATGAGAGATATAGGAGGTTGTTAAGTTTTGAGAATAGATAAATCCCAGTTAATTTTTTTTAAATTTTCAGTTATTTCAATTTTTTATTATGTCTTATTTTTTAGCTTTTTTTAGATAATTAGTAGAGATAATCATAGTTTAGTAGCTTCTTTATAAATAGGACGGATTTACATCACTAACTAGGCTAGGTGTAGAATAATTATATGGAGCCAGACGCCCATTACATGTGAGGATTGGATCCAGCTTATGTCATTTTCTGTTTTCAATTTCTCAATCAGAAAAGAGAAAAGAAAAAAATGCAATTGTGGATCTAGTTGGTGGCATCAAGCCAAGCTCAGATCCATGGAGATCTTTATTTGGCCCAACCTAGGCCTGGCTCATTTACTAGTCAGGTCGGGCCAGGCCCAACTTTTATTATGCATGTGCTGCAGTACGCCGCCCAAACATGGCCCATCTCAGTTTGGGTACCCGACCCAGTGGCCACCCTTACATCCAAGCCATTTGGGAGAGAGGATTTCTCTTGTCATGGAGCAATTAGCTAGCACTTTAGATTTTTATGTGAACTTGAAGAAGACAGGAATTGAGTGATGAAGAGGAAACCATAATGGCCCATATTTGGGGGCAGAAAAATCATGCCCAACAAACTCTTCAAAAAATGGAGTGAAACTAATAAGCAAAATTGGGTACATGCTTATATTGAGGCTTATAGTTATGTTTTAGGGTTTTTTTTTTCATAATGTTGAAAACTAGAATGTATACCAGGGGTACAGCTATATCTGTTGTCTTTTCCATTCCTATTTATAGATATAATTGCTTAGAGAGAGTGGTTCACATTACACATCATCTTTCTTTTTTGATTTATTGATCACCTCTACATTTATTGATCATCTCCCTAGGGTTTGTATCTTGGTTTTTATTTTCGTGAAGAAAGCCCCCAATTGCTACCCTTGAAAGGAAATTGTGGGTCCCCATTATTCAGTACCTTTTATCTTCAAGAATTGAAGCAGATGTCAGGCATTTAAAGTAAGAAGAAAAGTGGGATCTATTTGTGGGTGTTAATATGGGCATTCAAATGGATTACTATGATGTGCAAGGAAACGGGTCTGGGGTGGACTTCAATTAGTTAAACCCTTCTTTTGTTATATAATCAAGGAAAAAATAACCATTAATTAGCATAAATTATCATTTATTAGTCCAAATAACCTTATCATAAATGTAGGGGCATAGCTTTTGGTTTTTTCATGTTGTAAAAAATGGAACAATGAAAATAGATGGTGAGTGCCTGATCGAATTGATCTGGTCACGTAGGAACAATGTTCAAATCTCTGGATATGTTAGGATGCCTCAGCTGCATACATCACTGCACTTTTCACTTGACACCTATCGTGATGATAAACGGTTTGTCTTGTTGTGACCTTATCTTGGATTTTCAATACTTCTGTCGCTCCATCCCCACAGATACAAAGGCTACCAAGAAGTAGGAATAGGAGAGCACTGATCTTGGGGTTTCGAGACACCCTATTCACTGAGTGGGTGTCCCTCAATTTGGGCCTTGCAACGAAGAATACATCCCCCAGTATCAAATTCATGTCACTTCAACTGGAGATATACAAGTGAAGCCGCTAACCAGGAGCCTTGGTAAGCATGCCTTAGAGTTTTGCACTGCCAGCATAACAACTGTAAATATGGCAGGCTGAGTCAGCACGACCAGGTCTTTGGGTGCGATTTTTTTCGGGTTATAAATAGAGAAATAATGATAATAATGAGTTCCTATGAATTTGCATTGGATTTTGCATCTTCAGTTTTGCATAGTGTAGTCTGTTCTCATCTTAGGTGGTGCACTGGTTATACAAATGGCATGTGGAGCCAGTGCTTGCACATCATTTGGGATTACTGAAATGTAGAAATCTCGAATTCCCAAGTTTGGCTGGGAAAAGGATGAGTATAGCAAAGATGTTTACGTGCAAAATTAGGTTGAGTTGATGCCCTTGGCGACTCACATATGGAAATCGCTTGCCAACTTATTTGGCAAGAATTTGAAACCAGGTGTCAATCTGAAGCACGACTTGGTCAGATAGACATGTAGAAAATTCATGAAAAAGGATGTTCAAGCAACCTGGGATGACAATTTTTGAAGTGACGAACAGGACCTTACAACAGGTATCGAAGGAGGTGATTCACGGAGTGCAGGAGCAGGTGATGTGTATTCTCAGGCACTCATAACACCCAATGGCAATCTAATTGAGCCACCTACAACACTGAGAACCACCTCCCAGGGGATGGGTTAAGATCAACATCCAAAGTATTTTTCAAGAAAAATGATACATTGGATACAGGGTTCGCACTCCAGAAGGTTATATAGTGGAAGCAGGGTGTTTTTCACAAAATGGGAGATTGGAGGATAGAGAATGATCAACATGGTTAAAAGATTATAAGCCCCCGAAGGTAGGGGTCCAAGAGAACATTTGTTTAGTACAATTTTGATAGGATTAACTTTAGTTATAGCTACTATAAAGCTCATTTTTGGTTAAAAACCTAGCACTGTTAGCGAGACAGGGAATGACAAGACTTGAAAATATGAGGTCCCCCAGACTCGCACGCATTGACAGAATGGTGATTTTTTGTACTCAAATCACAACTATTAGAGCAATGAACGGGTCTGCCTAACCCCAGCTGGATTATCAAAAAAAAAAAATAGGTTGAGTTAGGTGTGTTGATTTTGAAAGGCAATAATTCAAATGTAATGAACAGAAGAAGTTGATGGATTTGAAGCTCTAATCAATATCAAACCTCTGAAATGTTACCCAGCACTCATTTAACTGGCACTCACTTGACTATAATGTGACCATACGTTAAACTTGTTAAGAAACAAACTGTTCAGTATGAAGACTAATGTCATGCATGACCATGACCGATCTTGTCAATATTATTTGTGTTGAGATCTCAAACTAGATGGTCTATTTATATCAATTATATTTAACAAAGTTGAGATGCCAATATCAAGACAATCAAATCTATCTCATCTAACTGGCACTCACTCGACTGTAATGTGACCATACGTTAAACCTGTTAAGAAACAAACTGTTCAGTATGAAGACTAATGTCATGCATGACCATGACCAATCTTGTCAATATTATTTGTGTTGAGATCTCAAACTTGATGGTCTATTTATATCAATTATATCTAACAGAGTTGAGATGCCAATAACCATATGCTCTATTTAAATTAGTTGAATCTAGCAATTTTTTTTTGTTTTGTTTTTCTGGTTTTCAAACAAGAGACGGTGTTTTTTTTTTGTTGAAGACTTTGCTGATTGTTTATGTATTGAGATGTGCAAAATTACAATCATGACAGAGACTGAGATATTTTCATGCTGGGAAATGAAAACCAAAAAAATACAAAACCTACTAAATGAAACATGTCATTGGATTTTCATGATCTTATTGTGTTTTTTTTTTAAATTATGTCCGTACATATGTGATCTATATGCATTGTTTTTTTAGGAATCACTCCTTAGAACATTTTATCCCATGCATGGATAGGTGTTTATAAGGTTTCAAAAATCAACAGACTACAATTTTCATAATTTTTTGAAGCTCCAACCATCATTTTTTCATCCAAAATGTATAATCCAAGTGGCAATTTTTAGTAAATCAATCATGCTGAACACATCTATGGGGTCAGAAATTCGAAAAAAAAAATGCAGAAAATCCACTGTCGTGTTTCATACAGTAGGTTTTGTATTTTGTAGGTTTCTATTTTCCTTTTCATGCATATACTGTCCAACTCATAAGCATTATTAGTCTAATAAGAGACTTCATACCCTCACAGTTGTAATGTTTTACAAAGAAATTGTAGTATGGGATATAAAAAGAACTAATCGAGAAAATATTTGAAAAGCAAAAATTATAGGGAAAGATAGGCACCACAAGGGGAACCATGTGCTTCATTTTAATCGTAAATAAATTCAAGGATAATCTTATATGGGCACTTGATGTATGGTTAATTTTTTAAAGAATTAACCATACATCAAATTTCAAATATTCAAAATATATGCCTAACTTTTTAAAGAATTCTCAAATCACCGTTTTAAGTTACTTTCTGTTCACTTAATTCTAGTTAACTCTTAAAAATGTGAGCCTTGACCATTTTTTTTTTTTGGAAAACAAAATGGTGTTTGAGAGAATGAAGAGGGTGATTTTCTTGGTTTTCATTTTCTCAGAAGTTGATACATGGAGATTGCCAAAGGCATTTGGTTGAGGATGGAATGACAATATCGTACTACCCTTGACGTCTGCAACAAGAGAGAGAGAGAGAGAGATGAACAAGTGAAGTGTAGAGAGATAGAGACTGATGAACAAACGTTTTATTTAAATATTTGAAACTTAATGCGTCTAAAGGTATATGGACAGTAAAATATGCGTAAATTGCCATTTTTTTTTAGCCTTTTTGTTCGTGGGATCGTCCACGCGTTAGTGTGCGCAGAGGGAGAGTTTAATTTGGAAGCTTGGTAGTGTTTTCGAAGCCCCGAAACTAATGAGTAGTCTTTTCTGTCATTGAGACTGAGCTCAACAATGATTCCAGCAATTTATGGCCTGTTAGGTTCTGACTTTTCGTTTTCACCCCTCCCAAAAATTACAACAGAAAGTAGGGGTGGCTACTTCAGATCGGATACTACGGATTTAGGGGGGCTGCTCCTGCTTTTTAAGGTAGTTGGCTCACAAGTGAGTGAGAACACTACTTATTAATAAGCTTCTTTAAAAGAAATTGAGAAAGGTTTGTTTTCTCGCTTAACGAGAGAGGGCAGGAGCTAGCTTTTACTCTTTGATGGTACCTCTCGATGCCTGCCCCTTCAACGCGTACCCTAGCCCTCTAGTCTGACTATACCTAAATACTAGACGTCCTCACAGGGGACATATGTTCTCTCTCTCTCTCTCTCTCAGTCAAAATAAAGTCACTTTTACTCAAACTGACATGTCTCTCTCTCTCTCAAAGAATGGAGTTACTTTTACTCAAGCTGACATCTTTCCTCCCCTCCCCGGAGGTAAAGGAAAGATTCGTACAATGACCTTACACGAATTGACACGGCTCTCTCTCTCTCTCTCTAAATCGATAATACTTTGATGTCGATCTGATGGATTTACTCCCCTTCAGAATTCAAGTATCTAACAAAATCATATTAGTGAACCGAACAGAGATGGGTATTGATTACATAGATTGTCACTTTTTTTTTTAAAAGGCAGGCTGGGGTAAGGCGGAAGCAGATCAGGTCATGCTGAACATGAGCTATTTTGCTCATGCAGACATCGTGGCCGTCTGTTTGCATTTTGGATGAATGCCACGTGGTTTTGTTGACTTTTGAGCTTTTTAAAATGCAAATCGGACGGCCACGATGTCGGCATGAGCAAAATCGCTCATGTTCAGCATGACCTGATCTGCTTCCGGGTTAGGCAGACTCGTGCCAGTTATACAACTATACCATGCTTTTAAACCTGCAACGTCCCAACACAAAGTGATGTGCACTAGGTTAGCTGCTCCTACCAGACAAGCGGAGCCCCTGTTGGTTACTTACATTGGCATTTACATTCACAAAGTTTTTGCTCTCTCTCTCTCGCTCTCTCTCTCTCTCTCTCTCTCTCTCTATATATATATATATATATATATATATACTCCCCAATTCAATTTTTACTGTGGTGAAAAGGGTTCAATTGTCTGGTAACGACATAACCTCATTGTTCTATCGATGTCGGATGTTTCCTCCTTGTTGGGGGTTCTTGGAGGCTCGAACCCTAGCAGGCACTAGATGCATGTGGATCTCCTTTTGCCATTTTGTGCACCACTTGGTCGGCATAAGATGAGACCGCTTTTATACGAATGCATTCTACAGTATACAAGACGATTGAGACATCCATACCTCCCTTGCTTTTTCACCAATCTTTCCTAGAGGCTCTCTCTATACTTCTTGGTGAAAGATTGGAGGGGTTCTCAATTTACTAGAGAAACTATCATTCTGAAAAATTAAAGTACCAGCCTCACATGGATACTCAATTTTGGTCCCCCGTCATGTCGTATCGTGTCCCCTTATCTATTAGTCATATTGAAAACTTTGCAAAAAATGGCCGTATCTATATATTCGCAGGCGTATCCATGTGACAATTAATAGAAATAATTTGTACTTTGTCAAGCCAAGGCTTTTCTTTCTGCATATATCTTTGCAAGATGTGATTGTAAAGAATAGCTTTGTTTAATTGAACATAGGAATGGGTTCTTGGTATAGTAATGGGATAAGGAATGGGCATATTAGAAGTTTTGGGGAATCTCTAGAAAAGGTAGAAGTTGAAGGAATGCCATCCATGTATGTGTTTTGCATATCTAGAGAGCTTGAAACAACAGCTGTATATGCGTACAAAGAGGTGATTTGATGCCTGCTTGAGGAACATAAAGGGAGGGAAGACAGGTAGACTTGGAGAAGGGCACTCAAAAGTGACACCATGGAACATTAGGCAACATTTTTAGTTTATCTTTCAGACAAAACTGAAGGAAAAAATAGCACTAGCAGCTAGCAAGGCTGACCTCAGATCACGTAGATGGGACACCACTTGATTATGGCAATGATGATCTTCTTAGAACAATTTTTTACGCTTCTTCATCTATAGGATAAGGACTTTTTTGGGACTTATGGTTAAAGGTATTAGAGTAAGTTGTCTCTTAAGTGATTTTCTTGCTTTATTTATGTTCAACAAGTGATTTTTTATTTCAAATTAGGGGTCTATGTTGAAATTCCCTCAAGCTCAACGCTTAGGTGAATGTACTTCAAATCTAGAGCACGGTTGAGGCATCAAATGGGCTATTCAGGAATCAATGAACATGGTACCTAGGTAGGTGCTTAGGAACCAAAATGGTTCTTTTTATATAACAATGTCTTTCAACTTGTATGCCTTAAGCTAAAACACCTAGCCAAGTGTGCAGAGCCCTTGTAGGCAATAGCTCATAATGCTTTGCAATGGAGGAAGAAGTTCTTTGTTTGCTCTTAGTTTATAGGCTAATTAATTGTCTTCACTTCTATATTAACTACGGCAAATCTTCAAACTTTACAGAGCTAATTCTTCTCGCTTTCAATGCAGCTCAGTGACTCTAGACCCCTTTTAGTCAGAGCCTGGTTAATAGGTGGGCTGACATCAAATTCATGGACCAAAAACGTCCGTAATGAGTTAATGGCTCTCCTCTTGTTCTCGCCAACCCTATATGTCATTCAAAAGACAAACGTGACCATCAACCAGAGGCATCTACACCAATTAGAGAAAATAAAAAACCCACAGGTTTTCTTTCAAAAGCCAAACCTTTCTGGTATCAAAACTACCCTTCCTTTTTCAAGTTAAAGCACATGAAGTGTGTTTGAAATTAAACAAGTCTTTTTCAGTAAAACTTTAAAAATCAATAATATAAATGAACCTCTTCTTCTTTAATGTCGTTAAAATATACTCAATCTTACTTTAGATATGTTTAAAACATGAAAGATTACATTAAAAACTTCAAAAAATATATGATGTGGATCAATTTTATGTGTGTGTCTGCACACACACACACACACACACACACACACACATATATATATATAGGGTTAATCTACCATTAAATGTAGTCATTCTTTGGTGAATTTTTGCCTTTCCATATACTGACAAGTATGGAAATGCCCCGACTTGTCACAAATCCAGATTTTACTTGAGCAAACAAGCAGCTTCAAAGCCCTTCACTGTTTACCAATATCATCATCATCATCATTGTGAAAAAAAATGAAGGCCAAAAACCACTTTTGTACCTTGTGAAAATTTGTGTAAATTAGTTGTGAAAACCAGGAAGCATGTCATTTTCAAGCTGCATAGTTGTTCATTTAAGCTAATTTAAATAAATTCCCTCTAAAAAATCGCAAAAAAGGAAACAGATATCTACAAAAGTCTATTTAATGATCAACAATCCCTAAAGAGTGTAAACTTCATCTTGGACACAGAGCAGCAGGAAAAAAAAAAAAAGGAAGACCAGTCAAATATAGAGAAGTTTTCTTGCATGGCCAAGCAAAATACAGGCCTTTCTTGCTCTGTCCCTCATCTTTATATAGACCATTCTGCTCTCTCCTTCTGAGCCCCCCGCCCACCTACTTTCCTTGACTTGCCATTGACACTGATATTTCTCTCTCTTTCCTCCCTTTTTCCCTTTCAATTATCATCAATCTATCCCCCCACCAATGTCGGCCTTTGCAGACAACCCTTTTCTAGACTTTGAGCTCCAGACCGATATGAACCACAGCAGTAGCACTAGGCTCTCTGGTTTTGAGACCATGGAGAGTGGCTCCCCTGTCCTTCCTTCCTATGATGGCCATTTGGATCATCATCACACAGGTGACACTGGCTTTGTGAGCCAGATTATGAAAGAGATGGAGGACATGCAGTGGAAGGAGGAGGACGAGCCTGAGATTGTTGATGACCATTGTGATTTCCAGAAGTCCATGGAGCGAAAGAAGAGGAGCTCTAGTGTCCCCTGCAAGGTAAAGCAAAACCAGGAAACCCCACAAAGCAAAACACCAAGAGAGAAGTTTGTGGCTTTTTTTGTGGGGTGTTTATGAATCTTTGAATTTTGCAGGAAACAAAGGATGGGAAAGCAAAGAAAGCGAAGGTTACCAATAAAACAAAAGAAACAGAGGAGAAGAACAATGGGAAGGAGAATGAAGAGTCTACCAAAGGTTACATTCATGTGAGGGCAAGGAGGGGTCATGCAACAGACAGTCATAGCCTTGCAGAGAGGGTAATAGTCTTAAGAGAATGCGAATAGTTGATATAAAATTGAAATAAAAAACTGAAGCCGATGTTTTTTTAATTGGTAAATGAAGGTAAGGAGAGAAAAAATCAGTGAGAGGATGAAGATGTTGCAGGAACTTGTTCCTGGTTGTGACAAGGTTTGTCAAATCAAACATATTTTTTCAGGTTTACTTTTCCCTAGCTCCTTTTTTATTTTGTAATTTTGAAGCTTATTTCATCCCCTTGTTAAACAGGTTACAGGAAAGGCTCTCATGTTGGATGAAATAATCAACTATGTTCAATCCTTACAAAATCAAGTGGAGGTAACTAGTCAAGAGTCCCTGGTGGCCTTGTTAATTATCTTACTGTATCTTACTGTTTCTAATATCCTTAGTTAACTAACCCTTAACTTTTAACCATCTGCAGTTTCTATCCATGAAGCTTGCTTCTTTGAATCCTACGGTGTACAATTTCAGCATGGATTTCGAGGACTATGATGTTAAGCAAGAGGTACAAAAAAATTTCAGATGGAAATTTTCCACTAAACTTACCTCTAGCTCTGTTTACATGTTCTGCACTTTATTTTTTTCCTTTTCTGATCTTTTTTTTACTTTTGAATCTTGCAGAACATATCTGCACCATTACCAGCACTTCAAGAGCCAAATTTCTCACCACCCACAGCCCAATCTGAAAAATTTTCTCGAGTTGGTGATGCTACTGCTTTTCACATAACAAACAATCTCTCCATGAACGGTTCAGACTATTCTCTGTTACTTCACAACCTGAACCAAAACGCTATATCTCAGGTATGAAAAGTTGAAAGCCAAGTAAAGAGTCCCTCAATTTCTAGTTTTTATTATTAAAAGTAGAAAAAGGATAAGTGAAACCAAAACATATTAGAGTTTTCCTTTTCTGCTTGTTAAAGGGAAATGGTGGTCTTCGATGGACTATGGAGAACCAAAGGCAGAGGTTCACCGATCAAGGATTGCTGAAGAAAATGGGTTTCTTTCAGTAGAAAAGTAGACTATGCACATACATGGTCAGTCCAAATTTTCAGCATCAATTTCACAAAATCCAGTACTATCTGCTACATCAAAATCTAAATTCTGTTTCCCTGTTTTCCTTTTCATATTTTTTTAATGGTTTCATAATTTTTTAATAGTTTACTTTTTTTATTAATATAACTTTGTCTTCAGATTTGAACAGGGGACGTTCTATGACCAAATCCAGCAGTTTCTGAGAAACCCACCTGAAAATAAAGCATCTGCCTCCCAAAAGTTTTAATGAAGCGGGCATCGTCAGCTGAACATCCCTGTTCATGGGTGTTTTCTTGCAAGACACTGAATGTGGGAAGGAAACGTAGCAATAAGATAACAGCCAATCAAAAATAAACTAGCCTCTACTTTGTTCCATTTTTATCCTTTTTCCCCTTTTTCTCTGTTTACCATTCTCAATGGCGTACAGTTTCATGAGATGACTAGATGCTGGTATGGGCCTATTTGGAATCTTCCTCTCTCTGTGTGTTGAAGATTTGATGCATTCTTTTCCCTTACTAATCTACTGGACTCTTTATGTTGTGTAAGCTACAGTCCTACAGGGAGAAAAAGATACACGTGTGTGTGTGTCGGTGTGTATGTGCGTGCGCGCTCCATTTTAACCATCTGCAGCAACAATTTACATCACATAAGTAAGCTTATCACTAATCGAGTCGAATTCCTTCACAAGAGAGAAACTGTGGGTGTGTGGGAGCGCGCACCATTTTAACCATCTGCAGTAATAATTTACATCACATAAGTAAGCCCATCACTAATTGAGTCTAATTCCTTGACGAGAGAAAACCTATATTTCTCTCTCTGCGTGTGTGTGCACCATTCTAACCATCTGCAATAACAATTTACATCACATAATCTCGCCACTAATTGAGTCTAATTCCTTGACAAGAGAGACTCTCTCTCTCTCTCTCTCTCTGCATCATTTTAACCATATGCAGTAATAATTTATATGGCATAAGTAAGCTCATCATTAATTGAGTCTAATTCCTCACAAGAGAAAGTTTTTCTTTTTAATATTCAATAGAAAAGGGTTTATTGCTTCACAAACCCCCATACTTGGGGTCTAAGGTCATGTCCCATCTCATGGTTGCAGACGGCATCTTTTCTTACTATTGTGACATCACCATCAGTGGGAGAGCAACCCTGGTAACATAATTTCCTTGTCCCTTCAATGGCGTGACTATAACACAATAGTCCCCCAAGGTAAATTACCAAGCAATGCTTGTGTACATGCTAAGATTTCTTCTGGCTGCACTTCATCTAATGGTTTCCTGTCACTTCAATGTTCATGTCATGCCTCTAGTTGTCCGTATCAAGCTTAATCTAATGTTCAAGACAAAACTGTCAACAATAAAGGTCATAAGGCACTTAAGATCACCAAGTTATTTGATATAGGCTGCTGTCATTATCTACTAAAAGAACTTCAATGAGGAAAAGAAATGTGGATCCTTCCAAACTGGAGTTGGTCATGAATGATCAACTTCAATTGTTGGGGGTAATTTACGTATTGGTGCCTAATGTTTGGTGAATTTACTTTTAGTTGTCTCCCGTTTAATGTATTAAAAAAAAAAATCTCACTTTTTCAGAAGCACTAAGGCTGGGGGTGCCAATGGGTCGGGTTTGACCCGGACCTGATCCGTACCAAACCCTATTAGAATTCTGGTTGGACCCTAAGGGTCCCGTTAATATATGAACCTGTTTGACCATAAGCTTTTAATTCCCTTTGGTGATACTTTTGTGGATTATTATGCACACATATAGCTCTGAAAATACCAAATAAAATCCTTTAATGATCAACAACTTGTGGTAGGTGTGCGGCCACAGTGCAAATATGCACAGCATTGTATCTTGTTGCCATAAAAGGAGCAACCCACTGTCTTGTTTCCATATAAAGAGCTGCAACTTTCAGTATCCAAACCAACCGGGCCTCCGCTTGCCTGGCAGGAGCAGGTAGTGCACGTCACCTTGTGTTGGGACTTTGTTGCAAGTTCGAACCCTAAATGGTAGGGTTGTATAACTTGTAGGGGTCTGCCAAGCCTCAGCTTTCTCTATCCAAAAACCAAAAAAAAACACTTTCAATATCTCTCTATAACTCTAAAATATCTTCCACGTCAGTTGGTTGTTCCCTTAGATATATTTTACTTTTTTCAACAGGTTTAGCCATCCCACCAGGACTCTGCACACTTGGCCAGGTGGATCAGCTTTAAGTGTTCAAGTTGTGATGTGAGAGACTTCGATATCCAGGGTGTGCGTCTAGTAAAGCTAGCCGAGAAAACTCTCTGATGGGTGAAGGGAAAATACTCGTAGATATATATAACGTTGGGTAACCGAGCCAGGCTACTCGTGCTTAATTCATTTATGATAAACCCATGCGCTCCGCGTGTAAGCTCATCACGAGCTAATTATGAGCAAGCTCGTTTCTTAAAAAAAACTAGTTGTTTTTTAACTATTTCTAATTATGAGCAAGCTCGTTTCAAAAAACATGATCTACAAGTCTATTCTCACTAACTCGATCATGTTAAACACATGTAACGTTCAGATCTATCATAAAATACTTAAAACCTATGGGGTAGAATGAGAAATAAGGCGTAATATGTTCATTTATCATATATATATATATATATATATATATATATATATATATATATATATATATATATATATAGGGGAATGAAAACAGCCTCAATGAAAACTCTCCCAAACCTCTTTGATGAATTTTTTTTTGTGTTTTTTTTAAATTATGACAGTACGTGTATTCAGCATGATTGATTTACTCCCTTCGCGTAATTCAGGTGACTCCGTTCCTTTTTATCCTTGAATGAATTCCCCCGACCACGATGCGAACGAGCCCGCCCTCCTTTCTTTTCTTTCATTGGACTACTGCCCCATTCCATGATTAAGGCTTTAGGAAACGAAACAACGCTACAAGTTTGGTTGTAAGTTGACACTTGGATCATGAATTTTGGATAGAAAAATTTGTATTTGGAGCCTAAAAAAATTATAAAAATTGTATGCCATTGATTTTGAAACTTATAAAAACTGTTTCGGAATTAGGTGGTCCAAGAATGGATTCCTGTAAAAACAAACATATAGATCACATTTGTATGATCAGAATTTTAAAAAAAATAACCAAAATCCATTAAAATGTCCATTGGAGAGGTTTGGGAGTGTTTTTTCATTGAGGAGGTTTTCATTTTCCTATATATATATATATATATTGAAAGAGAGAGAGTCACTAGAACAACTAATGTGTGAAACACTATTTTCATGGATTTTTTGTTCTTTGCTCTTGAATCTAATGGTATGGGTGCGATCTACATGCTTGGTTTTATAAAGGCCTCTCTTGAATTATCCTATTTTTTTATGCATAAACGAGATTTTTTTTTAGGCTTTAAAATCAACGGCTCGTAATCTTCATATGTGTATATATATATATATATATATATATATATATATATATATATATATATATATATATGTCACTAGAATATGAGAACTGAAAATATGAAAAGTAATGTGTGAACCGCAATTTTCATGAACTTTTTGTTCTCTTTAATCTAACCCTGCAGATGTGATATACATGCTTAGTTTTATAAGAACCCGCTTTTGAATCATCTGATTTTAATGCTTAAGCAAGTTTTTTTTAAGGCTTTAAAATCAATGGCTCATAATCTTCATAAGTATTCAAGTGTTAAAAAATTATGCTTTTTTTATCAAAAAATACACAATCCAATCCTTAATTCCTAGCAAAGTCACCATGCCAAGCACATCCACATGGTTGGATTTGCAAAAAAGTGTTGAAAACGCCCATATTTCTACTTTTCATATTTCAATTCTCATATTCTAGTCTAATATATATATATATATATATCATAAATGAAATATGTTTACCAATCAAATATGTTTATTGGTATGAACCAAGATTTTCATAAGTTTTTTTTTTATTTTTTTTTTAAATTTCACCATATGGATGTTATCAAGATGCTTGGTTTTTATAGAAACACTCATGGATCATCCAATTATGATGTATAAAAAGAATATTTTAAGGGTTAAAAATCAATGTCTTATAATTTTCATAAATATCTAAGCATAAAAATCATATTTCTTTATCCAATTAAGATGATTCAGTAGTCAATTCCTAACAAAATAGACCACGTTGAATGCATTTACAGGGTTAGATTTGCACCAGCAAACATACTTGGTTGGTAAACATATTTCAGTTTTCGTATATGTATATATAAACGTTTTTGTTCCTTCTACGGCTCAAATTGAGTTCCGCAAAATGCGTTCTTTCCCTAACTTCTAGTGATTTATAATAAATGATCGTATCCGTGATCCACAACTTGTCTCCAAGCCAATCCAATTAAATTATTGCACTTTTGATTATGATTTGATGATAGAAATCTATTTGGAGTATTCACAAGAGACAAACCAGATAGTTATTAGTGCCCGTTCCATGTCTCTAAAATACATGATTGGTGAACCAATTCCTAAGCCTCTTAAAATAAGACTTTTAAACTCTTATCCTTACGATTGTTGCCTTTACATGTAGTTTGAACAATAGTTGGCAAAAACTGATTCAAAATAAGTCTTTTTAAATTCAAATAATCGTCACAAATACTTGCTTTTTTTTTTTTTTTTGAAATGTTTAAAATAGGAAAAGCTCAATAATAAAAAAAATCAATCATGAATCCAATTTGTTTTGGATCTCAGGTTTGTGTTACATTGTCATGAAATTGAACCTCATAGTTTCTAATGTCATGATTTTTTAATGACAAATCTCAAGCATGTGTGTCCGTTCATTGACCTCATTTTATAAAGTTAAAATGAAGGCTGCCTATATATTTTTTTAAGATTTATTATACGGAAAAACCTTATCGAAGACTTGGTCGCGCTGGCCAGCCTGCCATACCTGCTGTCGTCATCCCAAAAGCATAAAACTCTGAGGTAAAGGTGGGCAAGGCCGCCTGTATTGTTTGTACATATGTATATGCCATTTTTAAATGCGCCCCCTTAAAAAAGGTTCATAACCCACATAAAAAAAAAAGTGTTTTTTTAATGAAATGTCAAATACCCTTTTCTTTTTTTAGTTACACTTTGGAAATTTCTGTTCACCGATTTTTTTCCAAAAAAAATCAGATTAACTTCATCCCGTTATATTTTGCCACGTGGCTGAACTTAAAAGCCGTCAAGGAAAACAATTGGATTGAGGTTCAATCTGCAAAAGACAAGTAATCGCTACATCAGATGTGCAGTCAGCCTGCCTATATATATATAGTTAACTACTAAATGCTTAGGTACTAAATGGATGGTAAATCGCGTTGTTCGTTCATCGCATCCATTGATGGATGGTCATGAGAAAAAAAAGTAGCGTCAAAACTTACGAAAATGATGAGTTTTTCCGCTAAAAGAGCACGGCGACAAAATTGGTGCCACTAATGCTCTTGGCAGAAAAACGAGTATTAGCAGTGACAAAAAATGTTGCTAATGACCTTTAGTTGTTTTTTGTCGCCGTTAATACTAGCTTTTTCGCCCATGTTATTAGCAGAGACAATTTTGTTGCCCATAAATTTGGTGGAAAAAACTCATAAAAATTGCTATTTTTTTTGTTTTGCAATGGACGGTCAACCTGCTTGACCACGAGTTTAGTATGTATGAATTTTGTAACTACCAAATATATATATATATATATAGCCACTAGAATATAAGAACTAAAAATATGAGAACTAATGTGTGAACTGCAATTTTCATAGATTTTTTTGTTCTTTTCTCTTAAATCTAACGGTGCAGATGTGATATATATATAGTCTCTAGAATATGAGAAATAAAAATATGAGAACTAATGTGTGAACTGCAGTTTTCATGATTTTTTTTTGTTCTTTTCTCTTGAATTTAATCATACAGATATGCTTGGTTATATAAGAAACTGCTCTTGAATCATCAGATTTTGATGCATAAATGAGATTGATTCCTAGCAAATTCACCATGTATGTCAAGCACATCCACATGATTGGATTTGCAAAAAAAGTGTTGAAAATGCTCATATTCTAGTGGCTATATATATATATATATATATATATATATATATATATATATATATATTATAATAGTTTGTATGCACAAACCACTTACATATCTTATTTTTTTAAATTATTTGATCAATCTGACCCCATTAGCTAGATTCTAGATGATCTGTTCATATATATAGTCAATAGAACATGAAAAAACTACCATGTGAACTGGCCATTTTTATCATTTTTTTTTCAAATCTAACCATGTAAATGTGTTCGGCATGGTGAACTTGTTAGGAATTAACCATTATATTGTGAATTTTCAATGAATAAATACAAATTTTAAAAAAAATTATGCTTGAATATTTGTGAAGATTATGAGTTGATTTTAAAGCCTTAAAAAAATTTGCTTATGTGATTAAGGACCAGTCCTTATAAAACCAAGTGCCTAGATCGCGTCCTTGTTATTAGATTTAAGAGAAAAGAACAAAAAATCCATGAAAGTAACAGTTTACTCAATAGTTCTCATATATATATATATATATATATATATATATATATATATATATATATATATAGAGAGAGAGAGAGAGAGAGAGAGAGTTTTATTTTTTTGTTGTTATTCATGAAACTAACCTTACAGATGTTATCTACATCTTTAGGCATAATTTTATAGTAGTGATCGGCTATTATATCATCTAATTACGATGTGTAGTCATAATTTTATGAGCCTTAAAAACTCAACTGGGCATAATGTGCGATATTTTCTTAGCTCATAAAATCATGTTTTTTCATTGAAAATGCATGATCCAAAAGCCGGCCCTAGAATTTGGACCATGTTGAATTCATCCATGAGGTCAGATTGGGCCAATGCGACCTGCACATATGATTTTCAGCTCATTTGGATGGTAACTATATATATATATATATATATATATATAACGAGTGAATCTCCTGAAATCTCGCTAGCCTCGCATGTTGTCTATGTCGCTTACCTGCACATCGTTCTCACCGGCCCAGTGCTTCTAGCCAATCACGGGCTATCATCTTCCCACGTCAGCTATCCGTCATGCCACGTTTGAATGTTGTGTCATGCATACATGGACTATGTGCATCATGATTCACGAGAATGCCTTGCCGCGATGTGGTTGGGACCCACCAACACACGTCCTTTGTGGAGACTCGGAGCCAACTCTGACCCACGGTGGGCTCGGTTCATCTTAATTGGGTACAGGCCAATAACGTGGATCCATCCTCAGCCATGAGCATCATGGATAATGGATGTGCCAATGAAAGTGACATGATGTGCCATGAGAATGCCACGTCATGGACCCATCCAAACATCTTCCCCGATTTGGGTCCATGCATGTTGGTCGAGCCAACCTGGCATTTCACTTTTTTTGCAATTCTAACCATGTAGATGCGGCACGGTGAACTTGGTAGGAATCAACTTTGTGTATTTTCAATGAATAAATATAACTTTTGAATGCTTATTTCTCAAAAAAATCATTTTTATGCTTGAATATTTAGTAAGATTACGAGCTGTTGATTTCAAAGACTCAAAAAAATAAATTGCTTATGCGTCATAGTCATAATTGAATGATTCAGGGGCCAGTCCTCATAAAACCAAGCATGTAAATCACATCCTTATCGTTAGATTTTAGAGAAAAAAAACAAAAATCTATGAAAGTTGCAGTCACTCACTAGTTCTTTTATATATATATATATATATATATAGTAGGCGGTAGCTGCACAATCATTAGAAGCGCAACAAAAAATGAGACAACGCCGTGTGATGTCAGCATTTTTTTCTATCAAAGGACTTTTAACAGCAACTTTTTGTGGCCGCTAAAAGTCCTAGCAGGAAGCTTTAGCAATGACTTTTGTGGATGGCAGTGGACCGGGGCAGGGGACAAGGTCTCCACCCCCGCCCCGTCTCTAAAATGTAACCTTCATCCCCGATCCACCCCCGTGACGAGGGAGACTTTGGACCTCCACCCCCGCCCCGTCTCAATATTCTAATCCCCGCCCCCGCCCCCGCCCCCGCCCCCGCCCCCGCCCCGTCCCGTCCCCGTCCCCGTCCCCGTCCCCATCCCCTATAAGAAAATCATATAGTCATCACCATTCACAAGAATACCCACTTCATGCGATTACTGATAGTAGAATCATAGAAAATCCTCATAATGGGCAACCAAACAGTCACATTCCTCTAAATTTGATAGAAAAATAAAGACATTGTTGATATATATGCAAAAATGATGACAAACACAAGGCATTATCCACTTACAATTCAAGTTTATGGAAAAAAAACCAAGCCGATAAAATTTATATTCATAACAGAAAATCAATAATGAAAACAGATCAATCATCTTCAATGGCAACCATAAAGGACCAAATTTGGGTTTCAAATATGACTACCGTTAGCATCAGAACAGCCCAAATGGTACTCCAATTTGAGAACCCATTAAACCATCAGAGAGAGAGAGAGGGAGAGAATATCAGAGATGGAATAACAACAATATGACAAAAAATCCAAGTCCTCCAACAAGAAAGAGGGACTGCAATATGACAGCAAACCAAGATCAAGGCATTGAAGACGGTGAGGTGCTGTGAAAAACTCTCCTCCATCGCACGCGTGAGAGAGAGAGAGGCTTGGGGAGGCAACAACAGAGATGGAAGGAGAGAGAGATGGTGTCGGCCAACGGTGGTCGGCGACGGCCCGACTCCAACGATAATGCAGATGGGGAAGCCGAAAGGGAAAGAGGCGACGGCCCGGCTCCAGGGTTAGGATTTAGGAATTTAGGGAGTTAGGGTTAGTAAACAATAAGAGAAAATATAAAGGGGATGGGGCGGGGCGGGGCGGGGCCGGGACGGGGATGGGGCGGGGCGGGGGAACGTGTCAGTCCATTCCCGCCTCCATCCCCGCATGGGGATGAATTTTAACCTTCATCCCCGCCTCCATCCCCGTTTCATGCCCTCCATCCCCGGTCCAAACAGGGCGAGGCGGGGCGGGGCCCCGCTTTCCCCCAGTCCACTGCCATCCCTAGATGCTAAAGGTCTTTATTGGCCACAAAAGTTGCCGCTAAAGGTCTTTCATGAAAAAAAATATTGAGTGTCCATCAAGTCGTGTGATGGACGTTGAGCATCGTACCGCTGGTAGTTTCACTGCTAATGGATGTGCAGCTACCACTCTCTCTCTCTCTCTCTATATATATATATATATATATATTGTTAAATGTGAAATGCTTAGTTACTAAATCGGTGGTCAATTGCATTGGCCGTTCATCACACGCATTGATGGACGGTCACGTACCAAAAAAATATAGCATCAAAATGACGAGTTTTCTGTTAAAGCGGCATTATCAGCGACAAATATCGCCACTAAAGGACATTAGCAGCGATTTTTGTCGTTGTTAATACTCATTTTTGCCCATAGCATTAGCGGTGACAATTTTATGCCCTTTGGCGAAAAACTCATCAAATCCATGGTTTTTTGTTTTGTTTTGTATTGGTCATTCATAAATGCACGCAATGGACGGTCAGTGCTTTTGACCACAGATTTAATACCTATTGATTTCGCAGCTACCAATCACTCTCTGCGCGCGCGCGCACACACACACACACACACACACACACACACACACACACATATATATATATATATATATATATATATATATATATATATATATATATATATAGAGAGAGAGAGAGAGAGAGAGAAAATTTGGTAGGTTCTTAATGATATGTGCTTAATGGGTGTTTCTGCTCCTTCGATATTTTTTTCGCAGTTCTAACCCTATAAATGTGTTGGGCATAGTTGATTTACGAGGAATCCACACCGGGATCATGTGTTTTCGATGAAAAAATTATTTAGAACATCAAAAATTTATAAAGATTTTGGACTGTTGATTTTTCAAACATTATAAAAACCCACCCATGTATCAGAATCAGACACTTCAAGAGTTAATCTCTATAAAATCAAGTACATAGATCATATATGTACTGTCAGAATTTAAAAATAAAATGAAAAAATACATTAATGCGCTCCTTCAGCCCACCTTCTCATTCTCCTTAAAAATCATTGCTTTTAGCATTTTTTCTCGCATCTAACACCATAAATGTGATCTATAGGTTTTGTCTAATGGGAATCGGCTTTTGGATCACCTGAATCAGGTTTTTCCAATGATCCAAAATCAATGGTTGTGAAGGTTCCAATTTTTCCTATCACATAAGAACATAATTTTTCGTCCAAAAACATGATCCAAAAGCCGATTCCCACTACATCGTTCATGCTAACACATTTAGTTGTTCAGTTCTATGGTAAACACTTCAAAACAATGGGGCAGAATGAGAAATGGGACCTAATATGTTCAGTTCTCATATATATATATATATATATATATATATATATACATATATATATATATATATATATATATATATATATATATATAGAGAGAGAGAGAGAGAGAGAGAGAGAGAGAGAGAGTTGAATATTGGGTCCCATTCTCCCCATTCTGCCCAATAGTTTTGACGTGTTTTATGATAGATTTGAACCATTATATGTGTTTAACATGCTTGATTTAGTGAGAATTGAGTCTTGGATCATGCTTTTTTGATGAAAAAAACATTTTTAAGAGCTAAGAAAAACTGGTATTTTCCTAGCCATTGATTTTAGATCACCGGAAAAACCTGCATACCAGTCAGATTTCGGTGATCCAAATTTTGGTTCCCTCTAAACAGAACCTAAAGATCACATCTATGGCGTTAGATGTGAGAAAAAATATCAAAAAATGTGATTTTGAGGCGGCAGATGGAGAAAGTGAATAGAACTCACACATTACTCTCTCACACACACACATATATATATATATATATATATATATATATATATATATATATATATATATATATATATATGTGTGTGTGTGTGAGAGAGTAATGTGTGAGTTCTATTCACTTTCGGCGGCAGATGGAGAAAGTGAATAGAACTCACACATTACTCTCTCACACACACACACACACACATATATATATATATATATATATATATATATATATATATATATATATATATATATATATATATAGAGAGAGAGAGAGAGAGATGGGTAGGTGCAAAATTGATGTGCTAAATGATACATGTTAAATGGTTTTTTCTGCCCTTCTAATGTTTTCATAGTTTCGACCCCATAAATGTGTTGAGAATGGTGGATTTACGAGGAATCCACACCTGGATCATGTGTTTTTTATTAAAAAATGATATTTGTACCCTAAAAATTTACAAAGATTTTGGGCTGTAGATTTTTCTAACCTTATAAAAACCCACCCATGTCTCGGAATTGAACACTTCAAATTGTTGATCCCTATAAAATGAAATACATAGATCACATCTATATGATCAGAATTAAAAAATAAAAACCCTAAAAAACTCATTTAACACGTTTCATTTAGTACCTATCATTTCTCACCTACCCATTACTATATATGAGTTTTTTTTTCTTTTTTCTTTTTGTTATTGTTCTTCATGAAACTAACCTTACAGATATGATTTACATGTTTAGGTTAGTGGAGGTCGGCTCTTATATTGTTTAATTACAATGTGTAGGCATAATTTTATTGAAAAATCAATAGTGTACAATGCGCAATACTTTCTCAGCTCATAAAATCATGTTTTTTCATCCAAAACACATGATCCCAAAGCTGATCCCTAGAATTTGGACTATTTTGAATCCATCCATGAGATGGGATTGGGTCGATAGGACATATGCATATGATTTTGCTCATATATATATATATATATATATATATATATATATATATATATATATATATATATATATATATATAAACACATTTCTTAGAATCTAACTCATTCTGGATATCACCATTCAACTATTACCATCACTAATAAACATTGCTTATTTTGATCCTCAGTTTTTTTCTTTGTTTGGCTTTCCTGTGTACAGAGAGCTAGCTTGATCAGGCAGGAGCTCTCAAAGTTGCAAAAGGAGAGTGGGGCGTGAGAAGGGCTGATTTCAATTTTGGATTTATGGGTTCTTTCTTTGTTTATAGGGAACGGTTAAGGATAGTTCAACTTCTTTATCACTTTGTTATTTGCCCTGTTTTGGCTTCAAATTGAGTACTAGGGTGCTTAGCAGTAAAACAAAAGGTTTATTCTCTTTTTTTCCTAGGAAGGACTACCATTTTGTATTTCAATATGCCTTTGTTCAATTTTAGAAAACTTTTTCGTTGTTAAATGCTCTTTCAATGATTCATAAATCTGCAGCACCTTTTAATTTAATTCATTCTTCAGATATGCACAACTTTTTCATGGATTACACAGGGTGGTTGAATGTAATAAGCGATCATGTCCAGAAATTCTCTTATTAATTAAATCTCAACATATACAAGAAATGGTTTGATACGGGAAGAAAATTGATAGGTTGTTTGTGTTATGGTTGTTACTCATTAGTGACTTCAATCAACTTCATGCTTATGATCTCACCTCAGTTCAAAGCAAATTCACTCAAAAATTATGGTCAACTAGAATATTGCAGAAACACCAAGGAGGACTAGACAGTTGTTTTTGTCAGCCTATTTTGTTCATCTCTTGATCTTTGACTTTGCAGTCCAACGTCACATTGTGTAACCTCTTGCTGTTTCAGCCTTGTCAAGGAAGAAAGATCCTGTTGAGACCTCGATCTTATCTGGATCAGTTGAGATGGTCAAAAGAGGCCATGCTAGCTCTTCCGCAGACACCATGCCGACCACTGAATGTATTCAAGCCTTGTTACTTTGTTAAATTCTAGACTAATAAGTATGATAAACACATAATTTGCATTGCAATAAACTTTTTAAGTGATGAATGTTATTGTTCAGCTGGAGACTGAATTTCTGTAAACCAATAATACCAAAATTGTCTCAAAATTGGCTCTTCTTTCTCAACCGCTAATGTTTATAGACAATGCAATATAATCACTAATCAACTAATAGTACAAATGGCACACCCGTACACCCGACTGAGCCCCATGTGGTTATCAGTCGGGACCCCGGAACATGCACTGTAGCTACAGTGCATGTTGTGTGTGTGTGTGTGTGTGTGGGGGGGGGGGGGGGGGGGGGGCATATAACCTGTCGCCGACATCGATGATCACAACAAGCCTGCTGTATTCCTAACCGTACTTGATTATCACCAACCTCCCGATCTATACAAACCTTTTGAACTGCTAAAAAAAATATAATAAAATAAAAATTAATATGAGAAAATTAGTATCAACAATCTACTCTTCAACAAGGAAACATGAGAAGAAAAACCAAAGAAAATAAAAAAAGAAAAGAAAAATAAAACCCTAGGGTTTTAAGATAAGAGTCACCATGGTTGACGATTTATGGTTCAACTAGAGTGAGAGAGAGAGATGTAATGAGAAGAACACGTGAAAAAAAAAGGGCTGCAAGTAGGTGAGGTGTGAGAGTTATGAGTTCGATGTAAATGATTTCAGCTGTCTTATCTAGGATAAGCTGATGGTTCAGATCTATGCAACGTAATTACAAAGCGAGGTGGTAGCCAGAGAGAGGGTCGAATGATGGCGGCAAGAGCTCGGCTGAGAAAGCGATCGCATGAGAAAGCGATAGCATGAGAAAGCAAGAGAGATCAAGCACCACTGCTGTGGGACCACAAATCACCTCCCAATGGCCTGCTGCTTTTAAGTCTGACCGTTGGATCAACATGTTTAAGTGTCTTTAAGTAACTAACTTTTAAGCAGCCACACTGCTCTCTCTCTCTCTCTCTCTCTCTCTCTCTATATATATATATATATATATATATATATATATATATATATATATATATATATATATATATATATATACACTGTTGGTGTCACGGGCCTATTTCTTCAATAAGTCAGTGTGGTGTGACGGTCCTTCCTTACTACCACAAGCTTTCAGTTGTTCACTTGCAACTAATTTGTCACGGGCATAAAATGCTTCATAAACCCGCGATATGCCAAACTGCCCAATCTGACCAGCCAAATGGTCAAAGGCCGCGCACAAACACTTTTTCATATGCTGAATTATTTTCATTGGTCCTATGCACCACCTCGTGCGCATGCCTAGAAGAAGTTGTTCAAGCGTATTTTCAAATGCGAATTTCATCTAGTCCATACCACTTAGTGTATACTCGTCCCATACCAACTATCACTTCCAAAAATGACACAAACTTTGCCTTAGACTTGCGTGTCATGGAGCGTATTGCAACTCCATGCGCACGCTACAACAAAACCTCACCACTGAATGAACAAGACCTTGTGGCCTTCAGTACAAATACCAGTTGATGATTGAACACCATATCGAAGAGCACCACCCAATTGAGATTATATCATTCATAGACATGAAAAAGAACATTTCGACGTGATAAAATCGGAAGGGTAGATATAGATCCAAACCTATCATACAGAAGAAGATTTTGAAGAAGGCTAAGAGAGAATCCATGTCGAGCCTTGGCTGTAGGTGTGGATGAGGAAGGGGAAGCATGTCCGAAGGCGGTTTTCTGATGAAGCATAGTCATCAAGAAAGGGGCAAAGAAACTGAAACCTATTAAAGATGGTGTTGTCGCAGGGAGTGACGGCACGCTGTGAGGAACAGAATGGATGTCGACGTCCGGTGTTGCAGTGATGTCGTCTGGTGTTGTCATCCGACGAGTAAAAGAAGAATGTTGATTCACTGAGGATTTTTAGAAGAGAGGAGAAAAGGGCAGTTACTGTAGAGGAGAGGAGAGAGAGAGAGAGAGAGAAACACGATGGGGGTTTTTGAAAGAAAAAGGGTCGACTGCCATTTGTTTTTAAAACAAGTAAGTTATCGATTCTATTTTATTTTTTTAATAACCAACTACCAGTCGACTAATCGTCAAATGTCAGTCGACTAAAAAGTTCAGTTTTGAAAATTTTCAAGTAAAACAAAGATTTCAAAAATAAATTATAAGTCTAATAATGAGAAAATGCCTAATTCTCTTCTAATTCTCATAAAATCTTTGTTTTTGAGTGGTTTAATAAAGATGTCGGCATGTTATGCATTTGTGGGTATAAAATTTTAAGAAATATCTCTTTTTCAAACATGATCTCGTAAAAAATGATGTCACACTTCAATATGCTTAGTTCTTGAGTGCTGAACATGTTTTTTTGAAAGATTTATAGCACTAGTGTTATCACAATAAATTATCATTATGGAGTAATTCAAACCAAAATCTTTTAAAGTTTGCTTCATCTATAGTACTTGTGAATATGCTAAACTAGCCACTATATATTCTGCTTCAGTAGTTGAGAGTGATACTGAATTTTGTTTTTTACTAAACCAAGAGACTAAAGAATATCTTAAGAAGTGACAAGTTTCACTGATACTCTTGCGATTAGATTTGCTTCCAGCAAAATCTGCATCACTATATGAAACTAAATCGAAGGAAGATGATTTTGAGTAAAACAAACCAAAGTTTGAAGTATCTTTCAAGTATCAAAGAATTTGTTTTATAGTAATTAAGTGAGATTCCTTCAGATTAGCTTAAAATCTTGCACACATATAAACACTAAACATTATATCAGGCTGACTAGCAGTTAAGTATAATAGAGATCTAATCATACCTCTGTAGAGCTTGGTATCTACAATTTTACCATTTTCATCTTTGTCAAGAGAGGTAGTTGTGCTCATAGGATTTTTTTTTTATTTAGATGAGTCCATGCCAAATCTTTTAAGAATTTCAATTCATCCATCAAGCTCATTTCAAACTCTTCCTGCACAGCTTTAGCAAAATCTTTGCAAAGAGAATCATTAGTAGAACTAAATATTATATCATCAACATAACTTGCACAATAAGAATATCTGAATTTAGATTTTTAATAAATAGAGTCAAGTCTACCCGACCGATGGAAAAATCAGATTTTTCTAGAAAACTTTGTAGTCTTTCATACCATATTCTTGGTGCTTGTTTGAGTCCGTATAAAGCTCTTTTTAATTTGTAGACTCTTTCTGGGTATTTTTCGTCTTCAAATCCTGGAGGTTGTTCTACGTAAACTTTTTCATTGATGTATTCATTCAAAAATACATTCTTAACATCAATTTGGTATAACTTAAAATTCATGTAGCTAGCAAAACAAGCATCATTCAAATTGACTTCAATAGAGCCACTGGTGCAAAGGTTTCATCAAAATCTATGCTTTCTTCTTAGTTATAGTTTTGTGTTACTAGCCTTGCTTTATTTTGAATGACTTCGCCGTTCTCGTCTACCTTGTTCCGAAAGACCCATCTTGTTCCAATTACCAGATGATCCTTTAGTCTATCAACTAGATCTCATACATCATTCCGAGTGAATTGGTTAAGTTCTTTAAACATGGCCAAAAGCCAAAATCCATCATCACAAGCTTCATTGATATTCTTTGGTTCTATTTTTGATATGAAAGCAAAATTTGTAATATATTCTTCCAATTGACTTCTAGTTTGGACACCACTCTTTATTTCTCCAATAATCTACTTATGTGGATGATTAGGAAGTTCTTTCGAAACTGGTAGAAGATTTTGAGGAATATTTTCTTATGAAGCGCTTTCTATCAAAGGTTCTCCTTAAGGTATAACTTCTCTTTTGTTTAAAGGTATAACCTACTCATAATTTTTATCAAATACAATATGTAAAGACTCTTCAATGCAAGAAGTTCTTTTATTAAAAATACGATAAGCTTTGCTTCTAGACAAATATCCAAGAAATATTGCTTCGTCTGATTTTGAATCAAACTTATCAAGATTATCTTTGGTATTTAACAAGAAACATTTACTACCAAAAAATTTTAAATATGAGATCTTTGGTATACGATCATAATACAATTCAAAACATGTTTTATGTAAAAAGTAAAAATGGTCGAATAAGAACACGGTTTAAAACATAATATGTTGTATTTACTACTTCAGCCCAAAAGTATTTTGGTAAATTTCTATCTTGAAGCATGGTTCTAGCATATTCTTGCAATGTTTTATTCTTTCTTTCAACAACTCTATTTTGGGGAGTTGTGCTAGGAAAAGAAAAGTTGTGAGATATTTCATGTAAATCACAAAACTTTAGAAAAAATTCATTTTCAAATTTTCCTCCATGATCACTACAAATAATAATAATAGAGGTAGATTTTTCATTTATAATTCTTCTACAGAGTTTAGAAAATTCAGAAAAACATTATTTTTGCTTTTCAGAAAAATCACCCAAGTAAAACGAGAATAATCATCTACTATAACAAAAACATATATACTATCACTCAAACTTTGAAGTCTAGATGGTCCAAATAGAACTAAATGTAAAAGTTTGAGAGGATGATTTGTTAAAACTATATCTTTTGCTTTAAAAGAATTATTGATTTATTTACTCATTTGGCAAGCATTACATAAATGATTCTTTTTATATGATATTCTAGGTAGGCCTCGAACAAGATCATTCTTGGATAACTTAGAAATTAATTTGAAGTTAACATGTTCAAGTCTCTTGTGCCATAACCATTGAATTTCATTTAAAGCAATAAGACATTTTTCATTGAAGGTGGGTAACTCATCAAGATAAAATTCATATATAGTGTTTCTTCTTTTTCCTTTAAAGATGATCTTTTTTTAACAAGAATCAGAAATTAAGCAAAAATCAACTTCAAAAGAAACAAAAAAACCTTTGTCACATAATTGACTAATAAATAACAAATTATGCATTAATCCATCTACTAAAAGAACATTTTCTATCAAGGAAAATTTTGGATTACCAATACTGATTACCTTTCCCTTATTATTGTCACCAAAGGTGATGGTTCCTCCATCCTTACTTTGAAGGGTGGAAAATAACTTCGGTCTTTCAGTCATATGTTTGGAACAACCGCTGTCCAAGATCCACTTGTTCTTTATTTTGTATACCTACAATAAAATTGAAAGACAAAGCATTTGACTTCTTTTTATTTTCGGGTTTATGAGAGTTAGTCTTAGGAACCCAAATCTATTTGAATATTGGTTTCCTTTGAAAATAATCATTTTTTCTAACATAAAATATTTTAGCATTTCTAGAATTATAGAAGGAAGCATGATAAGATGGATAAACATGTCTAGGCTTATATGCATTGGAAGTATCATGATGTGATATGTTTGTACCATGATATACATGTCTAGAAAACTAAGTCCTTTGAACCAATGATTTAGAATTTTGACTTTGATTTTTTACCACATAGTTTGGTCTATTTTGAGTATCAAAGAAACTATATCTCAATCCAGTTTTGTTAACCAAGCATCTTTGAGAACCAAAAAGTTTTTTTAGATTTTTTACCATTAGTAAACTTAGTCACTATAGAGAGAAGATCATTAGATTTTTTTTTCAAACTAGATATCTCTTCTTATAAGACATTGGTTCTAATGCCAATTTCTTTTATCTTAGATGCTTGAAAAAAGTTTTTCTTCTTAAGGTCTTCCATCTCTTGAAGTAATAAATTGTTCTTAGAGTCAAGAGTCAAATTTTTTGTTTTCAACTCTTTGTTTTTAGAACTTAGACTCTTGAATTTAGCATATAAATCATTAAAAACTTCTAATAAGTCATCATAATCAAATTGACTTACCGAGTCTTCTTGTGCTATAAAACACATGTTAGCGACTTCTTCATTTGATTCTTTATCGGAAGACGAGTCACTTTCATCCCAACTTGCTTGAAATACCTTTTTCTTCTTGAATTGGTCCTTAGGCTTGATTTTGAGAAGAGGACAATCTCTTTTGATATGTCCAGCCTTTTTTGCAGTTGAAACACTTGACCTCATCAGGATTTAATGGTTCAATTTTCTTCACCTTTCTTTAGAATCTTCTCTTGTTGATGAATCTTTTGAATTGTCTAGTAATAAGGGCAATATCTTCATCTTTATCTAAATCTTTAGAGTCTGAAGTGACTTTGAATGCAAGAGATTTCTTCTTTGGTTCTATTTGTCTATCTTGAAGTTGAACTTCATATGCCATCAAATTACCAACTAAATCTTCAAGAGAAAGGGTGTTTAAATCATTGGCTTCCTCTATTGTTGTGGTCTTTCTCTCCCATTTAGAAGTTAAATACCTCAGAACTTTTCTAACTAAATCTACTTGTGAATATTCTTTTTCAAGGGATTTTAGAGTATTAGTAATATCAATCATTCTAGTTTTCATGTTAGAAATTGACTCATTTTGCTTTATTTTAAATAACTCAAATTTATGAACTAAAGAGGCAATTTTAAATTCATTTACCTTTGACGTAACTTCATGAGTCACGAGAAGAGTATGTCAAATTTCATTTGCAGTAGAACATTGAGATATATGATTAAACTCTACTTTTTCAACAACACAATGTAGCGCATTCATAGCTTTAGCGTTGAGTAAATCAGTCTTCTTTACTTCATCGGTCCATAGGCTGAAATTAGTTGATGGTGCTTGGTACTTTTTCGAAACGACTCTTCAAATTTCAAGATCCATAGATTGTAGGAATATTATCATTCTTAATTACCAATAGTCGTAGTTTATTCTGTCAAAGAAAAGAGGACGAACAAAGGCGCATCCTTCTTTGTGCTAAGAAGACAATGTTTTTGTCACACTAGATGATGGTAAGATCAAAAGATGACAAACTTTACTCTGATACGAAATGAAAATGCTGTAGGATCGATGTAATGAGCACTAGAGAGGGGGTGAACAATGCTTTTAATCTTTGTCTTTGAAATTTGAAGGAATTTGAATACTGTAAAGCAATCACACACACAAAACACAAGAATTTTATCTTGATTCGGTCTTCCAAACTTATATTTAGTCCTCAAGCAAAACCCGCTTGAGATTTTCACTATCACACTTGTGTTACCACAAGATCAAACAGACCAAAATCGGTCTCACTTTCAGCAACAATCCTGCTGAAAGCAAACTTCTCCTTTAAACCAAGGAGACTCTGTCCTTTTATAAAAAAATTGAAATAACCAACTTATAATCAACCTACGAGCCTTTTTTATGAATACAAATGAAGTGGGATAGGCTTTTAAGGTTGCTGAAATACTCAACTCACAATTTCACTAACTTAGAAAGAATTGGAGTGAAAAACAAAAGTAAAAATACTCAATGAGTGAGAAAATGAATACTTGAATGAATAGAAGTAAAAAACAAAGAATTTGATGTTTCTCTTGATGATTTTGAGTATAGATTTCATTCTTATTTATAGCTAGAGAATTCAAGACATTGATGGTACGAAGGGGTGTCAAACAGAGGTTTTTGAACAGTAAAAAATGTTTAAAAAATAAAAAGATGTACCTTTTAAAAGTTTCAAAAAAATGGCTATATTAGTCGACTGAAATCAAATATTAGCAGACTGACAGTTAAAGTCAGTCGACTATTGTGTCTAGCTGAACATATTTAAATTCTGTTTTTTGAAACTTAGTCAACTAAAGAAAAGTTAGTCGACTGATGAAAATCATCAGTAGACTGAAAAAAACTTTCAGTCGACTCCTACTAAACATTTCAGAAAGCGAACATTCTGTCTGGTCGACTAAGAAAACTTTTAGTTGACTATTGCTAAATTTTTCAGAAATTGAACATTTTGTGCGGTCAACTAAGAGTCGATTAGTCGACTAATCAAAAAGTTGACGTTTTGTTATAAAAAACTGGCACAAAAAAAACAATCAACTGATGAGTCTATTGGTCCACTGATAAACTTGAAAATATGGGTAAAGAGCTTTCTAAAATGATTTTTGCCAAGGGTTCTTTTAAAAAAGTTTTTCTTAAGTATTTTTAGGTGAAATGCAAGTAAGATATGCAATCAAAGTAAGGCTCTTACAAGAATCTAAGACTTTTAAAGAGATTTACATTTGCACACTTGTCTTCATAGATTCTTCAACAAATTCTTCAATTCTTTTCATCTTTCTTCATTGCCTTAGCTAAAATTTAGTTGTTCCAGTTGTTCATCATAAAAATCTTATACTTGAATTATCGTGTACAGCTTCCTTGTCTTAACATCAATGACTAGTAATTCATGAACTAACAGTTAAACTAACAAATAAAGAAATGAATTAAGCAAACAAGCAATATTAAGAAAATCGATAATTAGAAAGAAAACAATAATAAGTAAAAGAACACAATAATTAAGTTAATTCGGCTAAATCAATTGTTACGCTAACTACACTAAGTTATAATTACTCCAATCTAATCTAAAGAACACTAAATACTATCAACCTAATTGCCAAAAAAATAAGAATGTTTATGAATTAACGCTACGAAATAACAAAAACCTTTACTTATCTAAATACACAAAAGGAGAATTAGGATTAACTACTACTTTCTAAACTAAGTACAAAAATAACATGCTGGAATAAACAAAAAAAAAATAGAACAAAACACTCTAGTACATTCGGCTAAAAAAATCCAGGTTCTACTAATCTAACTTTATCTATCAATTACTCTAACTATTCTACAATTAAAAATTAACTAACACTAATTGGTTAAACTAATTTAGCATGTAAAAATGAATTGACAGAAAATAAATAAACTAACTAATTTATTAATGACTAAAAATGACAGATCTATGAACCGAAAAATAAAATAAAAAAGAACACATAAGCTACTACTAAAAACCCTACTTGGCAAACTTGATTAAATCTAATCAACTTCTAATTAAACTAACTTATGAAAGTAAACTAATTAATGCTAAGAGAAATAGCAACTAACATGAATCAAAATTAATAACTAATACACACCTATCTGCTTTGACACGCAAATCGAGAAAAATGAATGCACTAAACTATTTGCTGTAAAATTATTTTTTCTTCTTTTTTTTTATATTTTCAAATGCAAGAAATAACTCAACTAAATTAAATGCAAGAAATATGCAATGAATAAATAACTACATGAAATGATATAATGTATGTTATGCAAAAACCTAAAACTTTGAATTACAGAGAAACAAGAGAGAATAAGCAAACCGTGTGATTTACCTCCGATGAAGGTGTTGAACAAAATATGTTTTTTCCTTTAAGCAGTGCGTACTCTCGTCGATCAAGGCAAGAAGAACTGGCCACAAAAAAAGTTCAGAAGTAAGATGAATCAAAAAGGGGAAAAGAGGAGAATGAGGGAGAATCGGTTGGGAATAAAGAGGAGGAGGAAGAGAAGAGAAGAAGGAGAAGAGGTCTGCATTTTTTCAAGAGAAAAAAATGTGGGTTACAGCTCTAAAAATATTATTTATACTAATTCCTAGGTCAAAACACATTTTTCTATGGAAGTCCAATTTTTTTTAGAAATTCCTAAACAGGTCTTCTCTAGAAAAAGTGTTTTTCTAAAAAGAATACTTCTAAACTAATTAAAATTAATTCACTAACTCTTAATATAATTAAACTATATATAAAATTTTTTAAATGAGGTAAAACACTGAAAAACGATGGACAAGCTCTGAAATGTGTGATTTTCCTATATTTTTAATTTCAAAGCAATTTCTCAAAAATAACGATAAGAATGAGTTTTTAATACAATTTTTTGATGGATCATGCATAAAAATATATAAATAAAATACAAAATATATGCATGATTAAATTCTCCCATGCTTATCGTTTGCTAGTCCTCGAGCAAACTGACCCTGGACAAAAAATAAAAGACAAACAAACAAAGTAAAAACCTAACTCACTTTAGTATGAATCATGGTTGCATTTAGCATATGTAATAAGCTCTTTAAACCCCTAGATTACCCCAATGGACGAGTAAGGTATCATGAGGGTTTGCAGTGATGTTACCCACAAACATCTTTGTCATGTATGCATAAAAATTTAACTTCAAAAAGCATTAGACAGTTAAGGAGTTTGCCTTCACAAATATTACATGTCATTACATTATCAAAACATAATTAGAGTCGTTTACAGGCCACCACAGAATAAAACCTCTTCTTTTACTTTTCTAAATATCATAATCATTTATGCTTTATTCTCAAAAAAACATATATATACGTCATTATTTAGTTATCCTCACTCATATGTTTTATGCACTGGTTTTCTCAATACTTATTCCCAAGCAGTGAACCTAATATTTATGCTCTTGACTTTTCTTTCTTTTTCTCTTTTTCAATTTTTCAATTTTTTCATATTTTTTCTTTTCTTTTTGGTGAGCACTATATCAAATTTTTAGTTTTCGTTACCTGTGTAACGAGCTTTGGATCAGTAACTCTCATATCAGACGACCTTAGGGCACCAGATACAAAAGATTCCTCAGACTTAATTGCTCAAGTCACTAGACCTTCCATTTTAATAGTTTTACGTATAGCATGCTTCTTGTCATGTGCAATGTCAACATTTATTAGGCTCTTTATAAAGTCCATGTAACAGGCTTTCAGGCTAGTTGTTGCTGATGATGCATGAAATGCACATCATTTTTATAGGATATTCATTTATTTTCATGTATTTTAATAGTTTATAACCCATGTATTGATGTATTAGGTACAAAAGGGTCTCAGTTCAAATTTCACTTGAATCAGAGTTAAAACAAAAAAAATATTGCATTTTTAGGGTTTTGGATTGATTTTCGAGGTAGACTGGATCTAGTTTCTTCCCAAGAGCTCAAATTTGAATCTTGGACTGGATTCAAACCTTAAATATCTTAAACCCACATGAGCCAAAGTATTTTTCAATATTATTTTTCGAAAACCACATCTTTCTAATGCATTTTAGTACACAATTGTAAATAACAATTAATTTAAGCATTTAACTAAAAATAACTTTGTAACTAGGTAGTTTTTATAATTTAGTATAATTTAGAAGTACAAATAGTTTTGAAAAAGAGGGTCACACAATTTTGCTTTTGGAAAAACCGCCAGCCCGTTTCCTCTTCTCTCTCTCACTCTCTCTCAAATCTGTCATCCTCTTTCTTCTTCTATTTTTCTTCTTCTCCATTTCTTTCTTCCATTTTTTTGGGGTTGTGCTTCTTTGAATTTACTGTATTTTTGCAAAGCTGCAGACCATGTGAAGGTTTTCTTCGTGTGGATGTGCCATCTACATCTTCGAAGACCAGCCAAGCCTTTCCCCCAATCGGCCTTCACCCTTCTTCTAGCATCGATCTTCTCTCCAACTCCAATCGGCTTAATACATGGGTGAAACGATTTGCATGATACAACAAACTCTTGAAGGCACATGGATGGACATTCTGAAGCACTAATCGCTCTTCCTCCCCCCCCTCCTCCATCGTCGGACAACCCCTTTGAGGTTTGTCTTCTTTATCCCCTTCTTCTAGCTAGATCGAGTCAACCATTGTGTGTCGAGTCGTGTTGTGTTTATTTCCAGTCGTAGGTCAGCCTTTTCGGGTGTCGTGTCATCCCAAATTATATTTTGTTTATCATCTAGAGTTCTATTCAGATCGGGTTCTTGCCTAAGCAGGAACTGATCTTGAACTCTTCATTCAACCGGTTAAATTAAAGTTCATCGATTTCAAGTTTTTTGATTCAATGGTTGAATGATATGTATATAGTGTAAACAGTTTATTTGCAACGTTTATTTTTTCTTTTGTTAATTCAATTCTGGTTTCTGAGTATTTTTAATTTTAATAGGTCTGATCGCATCTAGCTTCAGCTGGTTCAGTTTGTGTGTATTTGTGCAGCCATCGGTTAGGGTTAATTAGGTTAGGCGAGTCAGTAGGTTAGCACTAATCTTCATATCAATAGTTAAGCTGATTTTTTTTCTATCAAATCTCATTTTTAACAGTAGATTAATATAGGTACTAAGTTTATTTGATGGCTGCATAATTAGCAGTAACATAGTTAAGACGTTAAGCATGATAGTTAATTTTTTTTGCATATCGAGTAGTATAAAATTTCATAATTCTTAGTTTTAGAGTATCATTCAGTTGTCATTAATGCAATTAGGTTAGAGTATGTTCGGTATAGTTAAGTTAAATTATTTTATTGCACCCAGTATATTCGAATAGCTTTTCATTCTTTGCATTTCAAATTTTTTTAGCAAGTTTTGATTATTTTTTGATATGAGTGTGCATTGTATTTTAGGTAGTCGTTGCTTTTTTTGTCCAGCACTTAGGTAAATTCCAGATTTGCATTGTTATGTTAATTATTAGATATTACCTTCTAGGGTTGATTGTGGCAAATAATAATTTTTTGTAGGATTTCATTGGTAATTAGAGGTGTAGACTTTGACTTTTGCATAAGGCTTTCAAATTCGTGAATTCTATTTTAGTTAAGTCTCTTGAATGCTTTATTTAGCTTTAGGTAAATTTTAGAGGTTGAGTTAGGTTTAGCTAATTGAGACTTAGGGTAATATATGCTAGTGTAATTAGATAGTAGGTTAACATTTCAATTTTCGTTACTTTCTAATTTTTAGCAAGTTTGACTTTTTAGATATAAATTTCAAAATTGTGAATTGTATTTTAGGTAGTTTTGAATTCTTTGTTCAGCCTTTAAGTAAATTAGCTTTTGAGTCTTGGTACTAAGTTTGGTAAATGTTAGCTTTTGGTAGAATAGCATAGGTAATTTTGCATGTCATTTTTTTAGTATGTTTTGACTTGGCATTAGAGTTCCAAAACCGTGTAGGTGTTTTAGGTAAGCCCATTCTTTGTTTCCTTTAAGCCTTTGGTTGATTGTGTGCTTTGAATACTTAGATTAATTAGTATATTGTGAGTCTTAGTCATTTTTGGTAAGTAAGTGGTGTCTTTGCATGTGTTTTGATTTAGTTTCCAAGTTTTATTCGTAGGCTAGATGCTCTTTTTGAATTACTTAGCATGGTTTCCAAATTTTAATTATTTAACCTTTTAGTAATTAGGTCTAGTTATTAGGTCTTAGCCAAAATCGTGTAGGTGTCAAGTTAGGTAATTTAATTTATTTCTTTAAGTTTTAATTGCTTTCTTAATTATTAGCTTGAATTAATTTTTTATTTATTTATGTCAAGTGTAATTAGTTCTAGTGAGGTCCACTAGGGGGCATGAATGCCAAAGTCAAAGTCAACCTAAAATTGCCCCCCTTAGTATCCTAATTAAGCAACTAACATTAGTTAGGTTTAATGTAGTTTTAACTTTAAGTTAAACTAGTTTAATTTCAATTTTCCAAGTTAAGTTAAGTAGTTAGTTTACATTAAGTTAAGTATATTAGATTGGTTAATTTCATTAGTTCAGATATGCTAATTCCTAGTTGTGTTTTAGTTTAATGTAGTTTAGTAATTGTATGCATTTTAGAATTTTACTTTAGTATTAACTCATGATTTCTTTCAAAGTAACTTAGGTTTTGATTTTAGAGTTAATTTCATTTGTATAATTCATTCATTCACTGTATTGTAGCAGCATTTAGGTCTGTAAAGTCTGTTATTGCATGATTTTCAATTTAATAGTGCATGAATTGGTTGTTTTCAAGTGAATAGTGCATTGAAATTTCAAACCAAAAATTATCGCGTATTGCACTCGTTATTTTATGTGCATTTTTTCTGAGTTTTTTCTAAAAAATCAAGTCTATTCTATTCATTTGTATGTTGACTAACAACTGACCAAAAATCATCTCAATTGAAGTTGATTTGGTCTGATTTTTAAGTATTTTTCAAAAACAGTTTTTTGGGTTTTTAAATTTCGGGACAGATGATTTCTAAAATTTTATCAAATTTGAAACACTTATATCTGGAGTTTTTGGATGAAATTTTCAACTCTGTAAAATCTGACAGATTTTTTAATGTGTTAGAAATAGAACAAAAGAAATTTCAGTAATTTTGGAATTTGCTCGCCTCTCCAAATAGTCTGTTATCAAAAACCTATCAAAATTCAAATTTGTACTACAATGAGGGCAAAATAGACATTTTGCTAATTAGTTAGTTTTCGGTTGTTTTTCTTATTTTTCTGCATAATAGTTAGTGTATTTATAGTAGTTAGCTTAGTTAGATTTAATATAATTAGTTAGTTTAATTAGATATTGCACTTTAGTTTATTTTTTTTTAATTATAATTTAGTTTTAGTAATTAACTGTAGAATTAGTTTTAGTGTAGTTTTTGCATTAATTGTCATAATATTGTGTACTGACTTGTTATTTTCTATGTTTTAAGTTGATAAGCTTACTACAGGTTAAAAGAAATTTTGTCAAGCATGAGAAAGTTTGAATTGGTGAAATAACAAAAATGCCCCTATGATCTGGAGAAGGCTTAAGCAACCTCATTTAGGAATTTTTTTAGTTAATTTTTAGTGTGTAATTTAATTATAGTTGTTTTAATTTATTGTAAACATCTGTTATATTAATAAAGTGAATTTCTTAGATTTAATCAGAATATTTTCCTATTCCTTGAGGATTCGACGTGTACTCGCCACAAAAGTGGAAAGTCAGTTTTTATACTTTTGGTTGATGATTTTTTAAAGCTTTTATTAACAAATATGTTTTAAAATATCACTGCAAAAAGATCAATCAGCTCCCAAACCAGATGACTTTAGGGCACCAGGTGTAAACACCCCTCAGGCTCTACTTGCTCGAACCAAATAGGTCACAGATACCAACTTAGACAAAGAAGTGATTTTCTTCGTTATCCTTTTCGATATAGGAATAAAACACTTCAACTTATGTATGAGCTCAATTACTAAGAAATACAAAAATATCACAATATTAAACATGTGCTCTTTTTCACTTTTTGAGCTCTTATTTTCAATGTTGTTCATTTGCTTAGTTTTCAAAAAAAATAAATCATGCATATTCATACTTGTGATTCAAAATAAACTCTAGCATGCATCTATCATTATTTTTTTGAAATCCACATAAATAACCATGATTTTCTAGATTAGTATTGGAAAAAAAATTGTGGGGCTTAAAATTTTTCTAAAAATATTAGATTATGTAAAGCATTCATATAAGGTCAAACTTATTCCTTAAAAGCCCAATTTTTATGAGTTTTCATCAATGTGCAAGTACAAAGAAAAAAAATTGGGTGTGCAAACTACACTCTCCTCCATGCTTGAATGGCACTATCCTCAATGACACTCCCAAATGCTTGCATGAAACTATATGAATGCACTTGAGAAATAGAAAAATAGGAGAAAAGTAGTAGAAGTCACCTGATCCACATTGTGAAATCTTACTCGATATTGCTTTGTACTGGCACTGCAGAGATTTCACCTGTCTCAATGTTTATAACTTATAAAAATGCATAAAATGTAATGCATACATGATCTAACATTCACGCTCATGAACAAAGAAAATGACAGAAAAATAGCAAAACTACTAATATCACAACACTAATATGGGTTGCCTCCCATAGAGCGCTGAATTTTATGTCTTCAACCAGACGGATCTTTGGTGACCCTTCATCATCCATGAGATCAATGGATGCAAAGTCATGCTCAATCGAGAGGTCTGAGGAAAATAGTTTCATCTATGTCCCTGCCCACAATATTTTCTTCAACTCTACCCCTCTGGATCCTACAATGGCTCTCTAGTCTGCTAAGAACGAGCTTAGTCTTCATGTGAAGACTATTCTCATATTATGGTGAGCCATAAACTAAATATCTACCTATACAATTATCCAATTGCGGATCAGATTGCTTTCATTGAACATATGTCACATGGAAGCATTCATCATTTCATGTCGCTCTCGTGACAACATAAAAAATGTTTATGCACAAACGCTTGTTGCCAAAAGAAACATCTATCTCCTCAGCATGACAATCAATACGAGCATTGGCAGTGGCCAAGAATAGTCTTCTAAGAATGATGGGGGTTTGGTGAGCGACATCAGTGCCCTCCATGTCCAGAATGAGAAAATCAATGGAGAAATAAAAGTCTTTGACCTTGACTAACACATCTTCCAAGATTCTTCGAGAAAGCTTGGTAGACCTATCAGCCAACTGTAAGATGATCGTTGTTGGCTTTAAATTCCCGATCCCAAAAAAGTCATAAAGGAAACCCGACAGTATATTCACACTTGCCCCAAGATTGAGCATTGCACGCTTGATGGTCATGTTCTCTATGACATAAGAGATGATCGGTGCCCTAGGATCCTTCACTTTAGGTGGGGCTTGGTGTCGAAACACAAAGCTCACCTGCTCAGTCAGGAAGATCTTCTTGAGCAGCGATCTTGACTTTCTTTTCTACATGTAAAGTTCCTTAAGAAACTTTGCATAGGCGGGCACTTGTTGGATGGCATCTAACAAGGTGAAGTTTATGTGAATATGCTTGAATATGTCAAGCATTTCATTCATTCTAGCCCCTAGCTTGCCAAAATTGGTTAGTTTTTTCAAAGCCTGAGGAAAAGGGGTTCTAGGAATATACGAAGGAGAAGACATAGGTCATGGGCCCTGCTCGCTTTTCTTGGGCCTAGTAGGGGAGATTGACTGATCAATAGGTCTATCACTGAGCTCTCTAGTCTTCTCCTGAGTAGGGTGGAGTTCTTTCTTACTCTAAAGGGTCATAACAGAGTTGGTCTGCTCTTGATAAGACTCTGTGAGATGTAGGTTGTGGTTCATGGGTTCTTTACCCCTCGAGTTGACAACAGACTGACTTGGGAGGCTTTCCTTGCTTTGCCTGCTCAAGGCCTCAGCCAACTATCTCATTTGGGTTTCTAGCTTCACTATCAATTGCGTATGATAATTGAGGTTGACTTTGATGTCAGAGAAGGCCTTGAGAAGCTTGTCCTTAAAAGATTGACTCAATGTGGGCTCTTGGAGAGAAGGCAAGCTAAGCTGGGGAGGGACTTGTGAGAATGTGGATCGCGGGTAACCTTATGGGGGGTTACCCGGTCTGTGTTGTGTTTGGGAAGGCAGATGAAGTGTGGCTTGTGGATTGCTACATGCAAAGTTGGAGAAATTTTGCCACCTCAGATTATGGGTGGTTGCATATGGATCGTGCACCGGTCTAGCGAAACCTTGGGTAGCACTTACTTGCTTGTGAACAAATTCAGGATAGAGTGGCGCTGCCAAATAGTCTGAAACATAGTGTGTAGGGCTAGTGCATAGCTCACACACTTTTCTTACGTGATTAGCGCATAGCTCTCACACTTTTCTTACGTAATTTAATGAAGCTGGGTTAGCCAGTAATTGATTAACTTTCTTGGTCAAATGGTCCACTTTTGATTTGCAATTCATGTTTGGACCCAACTTAATAAATCCCTCCATTTTTAAGATCACTAGGAACAGATGTGATCTATCAAGTCTCGAGGACAGGGCATGGTGCATAGCATTTTTACTCAACATTTCAAACAGAGCCCATGCCTCGTCCTCACTTTTGAGCATGAACATGCCTCCACACAAAGAATCAACCATCTGCATGTCCTTCTCGATTAAGTCATCATAAAAATACTGCACCAGTTGCCAATGAGGCACTTGGTGGTGGGGGCACTTCCGGAGAAAATCTTTCATCCTCTCCTAAGTCTCATGGAATTATTTTCCCTCAATCTGAGAAAAGCTAGTGATGACTTTTTGAAACTGATTTATCTTACCAATTGGGAAGTATTTCTTGAGAAATTCTCGTTGCATGTGTTCCCAAGTGGTAATTTGAACTGTATCTAAGGCTTTCAGCTAGTGCTTGGCTTTGTCTTTGAGGGAGAACGGGAACAACGTCAACCTCAATGCATCATCAACCTCAACGCGTCATCCATAAAATTGTTGATTCGCACCGTAGAGCAGATCTCGAGGAACTCATCGAGATGACGGTTGGGGTCTTCATTGCTAAGGCCATAAAAGGATGGTAACATTTGGATTATATTGTCCTTGATCTCGAACTGCGGGTCTCCTACAACGGGTCTAACGATGCAGAAGGCGGGAGTATATTCATTGAGAATAAAATACTCCCTTAGGGGACGGCTCAACTATTGATCCTCAGCCATGGGGCCGAATCGATGGGCTCTCTTAATAGTAGACTCGAGGTCTTCAACAGGCTCAACAAGCTCAGGGTCAAGCGAGTGTTGCCCTTGCATACACCTCAAGGTAGACCAGTGTAGCAATCGTCCTAAAGTAGGGCTTTATACCTACCTAACGCGTGGCGTGATCAAACCACAACAAACCACGACACGGTTAAAATAAAATAAGGAAAGAAAGCAGTAACATACACCACACACTTGCACCCAAACATATATTTTGTGAAAAGCAAACTATGAGCACTGTACTAATCGTCCACAGTTACCTCCTAAGGGTAAACTTAATAGGTGAGCCACGTAGAAAAAGTAAATTGGTTTCTAGGACTCATAAGCAACGTAGTTCTAAAATCCTAAATACAAAAGCAAGCAAACAATCCTAGTTACTGAACATGAAAAATAAACTAGCAATCCTAGATATTATGCAGAAAAGAAACTAACAATCCTAAGTAAAATAGGAACATACAAGAGGCAATAAAGTAAATACTCGTATTTCAATCTCCGTTCCCCGACAACAGTGCCAAAATTTTGGTGTAAGTTTTATGAAATAGATTTTTAAAATAATATTTTTAATAAAAACATTGTGAAAGCCAGACACCAAATACTAAAAACTGGCTCGCATGAGTGGTGGAGTCCAGGTCAATCTCAGGAAACTTTAGGAAGTACTTTATATTCCATAAAAGCTAAACTACTCTTTATTGCCTTGAAAATAAAAATAATTAATTAAATAAATGAGAGTGCATCCCCTTGCGGAGGGCTTAAACAAATACAAAAATAATTAAGTGGCCTTATTATAACCCAATTGAATTGAATCAAATAAAATAAACCCTAAGTTAAAAAGAAAAGAAAAAGGTCTTCAATGCTCTGAGCTTCTAGTCCCTTGCTTGATTTCACTCCTTCCCTCTTGTTATTGCTATAATTTTTCCTTTCTTTTGAGGGTTGCTTGGTTTCTTGACGGGCTTTCTAAGGGGCTCAAAGGGACCTTTTGGGATCTCAGAGGGCTCTATTAGGGTACTTTTGAGTTCTCACCGCACGATCAACCGCTTTCCTGCAAAACATAAACGCTAAACAAGAACAAAATAACGAAAAATTAGACAAAAATTCAAAGTTGGTTTTAGCTAAAGATCACAAAACATGAAATAAACTAACATGAAATGACAAATAACATGTAACTAACCACTACACTAAATGACAAAATAGTAAAACTAACTACTAACAAGAAAGAAACTAATTATGAACTAGGTAACAAACTACTAACAAGAAAGAAGACAAATCAATGACTAGCAATTCATGAACTAACAAATAAAGAAATGAATTAAGCAAACAAGCAATATTAAGAAAATTGATAATTAGAAAAAAAATGATAATAAGTAAAAGAACACAATAATTAACCTAATTCGGCTAAATCAATTGTTACGCTAACTACACTAAGTTCTAATTACTCTAATCTAATCTAAAGAACATTAAATATTATCAACCTAATTGCTAAAAAAGTGAGAATGTTTATGAATTAACGCTGTGAAATAACAAGAACATTTACTTATCTAAATATATAAAAGGTGAATTAGGATTAACTACTACTTTCTAAACTAAGTACAAAAATAACGTGCTGAAAGAAAATTAAAAAAAAAACAGAATAAAACACTCTAGTACATTCGGCTAAAAAAAATCAGGTTCTACTATTCTAACTTTATCTATCAATTACGCTAACTATTCTACAATTAAAAATTAACTAACACTAATTGGTTAAACTAATTTAGCATGTTAAAATAAACTGACAAAAAATAAATAAACTAACTAATTTATTAATGACTAAAAACATCAGATCTATGAACCGAAAAATAAAATAAAAAAAGAACGCATAAGCTATTACTAAAACCCTACTCTGCATACTCGATTAAATCTAATTTACTTCTAATTAAACTAACTTATGAAAGTAAACTAATTAATTTTAAGAGAAACAACAACTAACATAAATCAAGATTAAGCACTAATATACACAAAAAAAATGACTGTCTACTTTGACACGCAAATCGAGAAAATGACTATACTAAACTATTTGTTGTAAAATTAATTTTTCTTCTTCTTTTTTTAATATTTTCAAATGCAAGAAATAACTCAACTAAATTAAATGCAAAAAATATGCAACGAATAAATAACTACATGCAATGATATAATGTATGCTATGCAAAAACTTAAAACTATGAATTACGGAGAAACAAGGGAAAAGAATCAAACTGTGTGATTTACCTCCGATGGAGGTGTTGAGAAAAAGAAGATGGTTTTTTCTTTGTGGAGTGTGTCCTCCATCGATCAAGTCAAGAAGAACCGACAACAGAAAAAGATCAGAAGCAAGATGAATCAAAAGGAGAAAAAAAAAAAGATCGAGCGAGAACCGGCTGGGAACAAAGAGGAGGAAGAGAAGAGAGAGAAGAGGTCTGCATTTTTTTAAGAGGAAAAAACATGGGTTGCAGCTCTTAAAATATTATTTATACTAATTCTTAGGTCAAAACACATTTTTCTATGGAAGTCTATTTTTTTTTTTAGAAATTCCTAAATACGTCTTTTATAGAAAACGTGTTTTTCTATAAAGAATACTTCTAAACTAATTAAAATTAATTCACTAACTTTTAATCTAATTAAACAACACATTAGAAAATTCTAAACAAGGTAAAACACTAAAAAACACAGGGCAAGCTTTGAAATGTGCGATTTTTCTGTATTTTCAATTTCAAAGCAGTTTCTCAAAAATAATGATAAGAATGAGTTTTTAACACAATTTTTTGACGAATCATGCATAAAAATTTATGAATAAAATGCAAAATATATGCATGATCATGTACCAAGCTTGAGCTTGTGTTCAAGCTCGGCTTGTTGTTTATCTACCCTAATGAATTCAAGCCAAGCTTAAACGTGTAGAGCTTGAGCCAAGCCCAAGCTAGCTTGGCTCCTTGTGAATTCCTAAGGGTACGTTTGATGCACCGTTCTCAGCGTGATTCAAAAAAAAATTATGCTAAGAATGATGGTTTTCAATAAACATTGGATGCAGCGAACGATGTTCCGCGCGTCTGCCGCATTCTTATAAGTATGTTATTTTCGTTCCACCCTCCTCCCTGTTACAAAAATAACAGGAACGAAAGGAACAAAATTTTTTTGATGGGCATGCCGAACCATCTCGCACGCCCGACACTCTCTCTTGGAACTCCTCTCTCTCTCTCTCTCTGTCAAAACCCACTCTCTAAACCTCCATTCCCCCTTTCCGACCCTATACCCCTCTGGCGACCATCGCTAGACCCAATTCCCTCTCCGGTGACCATTCTCTCTCAAACCCACTCTCTTAACCCTTTTTCTGAACCTGTTCCCCTCCGGCGACCATCATCTCTCTCTCCTCCCTCAACTTCGTTATCTCCTCCCTCTTCCACACCCTGAGCGCCTTCTTGGCCATCTAGAGCTCAATTGCCGACTTTGATTGCGGCTTCGATGGGAAGAGTGAGATGAAGAACGCCGGAATGTCTTGCAGAAAACCCAAAAACAGCTTCGGGGGGTCGGGTGCCTGCACCGATGACGTGTACGCGTTCATGCAGAGCGACCCAATTCCCATCTGATCCCATGACTCCCAGAACTTCAGATCCCTCTCCTCTGCCGAAAGCACTGCCTTCAAAACCCTAGAATCATCTAGAACGACAAGCACGGCCTCCGACCCGCACTGGGGGGGAGAAGTTGGGGAGCTTCACAACATGCTTGAGCTTCCCCTGCGACTTCAGGTCCAAAATTTTTGTGTAAGGAATCTGGTTGCGGACAGCCGGGAAGTCCCAAGACCCTCCGACGACATCGACAACAACTCTGATCTCTTTGCATGTTTCTTCTCAGAGACCTTTACAAGGGCATCCCCTCCGGCCAACAAGAACGAAACCACTGTCAACATTGTTAACAGTTGTAGAAGACAATGTCATTTTCTCCTTCGATCACTGCCATCCGATTCCACTGAGCAACACCTGATCTTAGGGTTTTTGGATCGAATGTGGAGCAAAGGATGCGATCGGTGAAGCTCGACGATCCCTAGATTCGGGTTTCCGATTAAGCATTTTAAAAATGAAGAATTGAGAGCGCAGGCATCCATGATAAATTGAAGCTACAAGACTCAAGAAATTCAAGGAAAATTACAGATTCTGTCTTCAAACAATGGACATTTGGAACATAGCATCTGAGTATGATCCAAACAAACGTTGGACTTGAAACAGTTGTTACAGAACCAATGTTCTGTTCCATCCTTTTTGTTCATTTTGTCCAAACCTGAACAAGCCATCAAACATGCCCTAAAGGAGCATGGTCCCCAAAGGAGAAGAAAATAACATCTGAAACAAAATTTGTTGATGATTATAATTTTTTCTTCTCTTCTATCACTCAAGAGTTGAGATCAAAGGAGCGATTGAGTGACATGGCTAAGTGTCATAGCCAATCACATGACTGCATTGCATGGGGCCCCCACATGAAATGTTGTCATGTGATTCGCTATGGCATTTAGCCATGTTATATAGCCTCTCTCTGGATTCCTCCTTGTTACTCAAAAGATGAACATTATTAGTTGAATCCCCTTGATTATGTTGGTCAATAATGTCATGTAGGTCGGCCAACCCTTGTCTTGTAGCTTTAGCCACTTTGAGTGTGACCAGGTTTGGGCCGAAATTATACTGGGTTGCAAGCTTTGACCCTACGGTGAAAGTTTATTATGCCAAGCCAATTTCAAGTTTTATCAGCTTCTAGCGAAAACTCTTTGAAAGGGGACTTGAGCTTAGGTCGGTTATCCGCATTAAATTATTTTGGTCCTGGTCGAACCCAGCCAAATGGTGAATCTCTTCTAGCCCACTCATTTCCAAATATAAAAAAAAAAACATTGGCCTTGAAAACCCATGTCTCAAATCTCTGTATCAAGATTTTCCTGGAGAGGAAAAATCTCATTTGATAAATAAAAAAATTTATTTTGGGGAAATTATCAAGTAAATATTGGCATACATAACATTAAAATAAAAGCTTGAGAAAATGTTGAAAACTATGGAAATATGAACCGACAAAAATAAGAAGGTGTTGATGTCATGACCAACAAATTGATTTTTTCAAAAAAAACATGAGAAAGTGTGAAAATAATGAAACAATAAAATTATAGAATAGCATTATGGATGTGAAAATATCATGATAAAATTGTGATATTTTAAAATAAGCAAATATTGTAAAAATATGATGATTCTTCAAAAATTTTAAATTATCATATGATGATCCACAACCCTGACTATTCATCCATGGCGATGAACCGCATCAAACAATCACAGATGGACCCCACTAAAACTTATGTCCATTCACTCAAAAAAAATGGTGGTCACCTGGATGTCGCTCATCCAAGGGATGAATGGCATCCAACCGCCATTGCTTATTTTGGAGATGAGACCCACAAAATTTTTCAGAGCCATCCAACCTCTAGATCAACTGCATATAGAGCCCTTAAAGTGGACAATTGATAGCAAAGCAATATGGCTATGGTGATTGGATGTCGTTCATCTCTTGAATGAACGACGTCCAAGTGACCTGAACTGCCAGTGTAAGTATATAGAAAGCCATAGATATTGGATATTCTATAGAAGGAAACCACGATAAAATCTATGTAATGGGTAAACTAAATCTAAGAATCCAAGAGATATCAGATATCAAGCAGAATTTTAGGAAGTTGTTATATTTTATTTTTGTATTCTTATCTTTATCTAGAATCGATTATCCATCCGTCGTGCATATAAATTGTGTACATCAGAATGTAATTGACATCATAAGATATTATTCTACTTTCACTCATCGTTTTTACTTTACATGGTATCAGAGCAGGTCTGATCCAGCAGTGTATTTCGTTGGTTCAACCTGTTGTCAAAACAACGTAATGTGTTTTACGAACTGAAGTAGCGTTTGTTGTCACCATAAGCACCGGTTCAACGTCGTTGACCCAAATGAATCAAATTAGTGGTAGTATCATGTCTGTTGATGATAATGCGAATAATCCTTACTATCTTCACCATTCGGACAATCCGGGACAGGTATTGGTTTCTAACTTCCTCACAGGTGATAACCATGCATCCTGGACTTGGGTCATGTCTGTGGCTTTAACAACCAAAAAATAAGATGACTTTTGTTGATGGTAGTCTCTCAAAACTGGATGCATCTTCTCCAAATGCTATGGCATGAATTAGATGTAATAACATGGTTCTTTCTTGGTTTTTCAACTCTCTCACTAAGGAGGTCGCCAAAAGTGTTCTGTATGCCAAAATGGCAGCAGAAGTGTGGTGCGAACTTCATAAGCGTTTTGCTCAAGTAAGTGAACATCGTATGTTTCAATTATAAATATCCATTGTAACTTTCCATCAAGATAATTTATCAATTTCTGTCTATTGTACAAGGCTGAAAATATATTGGGACGAGCTTAGGCTTACCTTGCTGACTTGCTCATATAGAGTGGCTAAGGCATTGTCCGATTATAGGCAAAATGGGAAATTAATTCAATTTCTCATGGGTTTAAATGAGTTATGTGCGGGGATTAGAAGCAATATCTTTGTTATGGATCCTCTGTCGACTGTTAATAGAGACTCTAATCTTCTTTTTCAAGAAGAGCATCAAAGAGATGTTTGTATTCCTTCACTCATGGAAAGAAATATGGTCGTGGTTGCTGAAAAAAATATTAGATTCCAAGAAAACTAGCATGAGAGTCGATTTAAAGGAATGGAGAGGCCTAAACGTGATCATTATGGGAAAATAGGCAACGTAAAAGACAAATGTTACAATTTTCATGAGTTTCCACCATGCCTTAATACTTAAGTTGCTGCCAATGCGTCTCATATTGATTTAGTCTCAAAGGAATCCATGCACGTTGCTCCTCAATTAAACATGGATCAGTACAACCAATTTTTATCTCTTCTTACAGCAGGTAAAGATAGTTTGACAGTGAACATGGCAGGTAATGACATCTCTTGTTTCTCGTCTCTTCGTTCTACTAGTTGGATTTTGGATACTGGACCCACCAATCATATGTGTTTCTTTTTGTCTCTAATGACTAATGTCAAAAAGTACACCGGTCTCAAGCCTATCAAACTTCCAAATGAAACTGCTACTTCAGTGTCTCATATTGGTCAATTCATTTTGTCTCAAAAACTTATCCTTTATAATGTGTTATTTGTTTCGTCCTTCAAGTTAAATCTCATATCTACATCTAAACTTTGTCAATTTTACAATTATAATTTTATTTTTCTTCTTTTTCATGCAAAATACAGGACTTGGAGATGATTGGATTAGGTAGAGAATGCTTGGGACTTTATATTCTTAATGATGGTGGAAGTATGATAGTTGCCACTTTTGTGAATAAAGATCGTACGAATGTATGGCACATGCATTTGGGTCGTGTTTCTGATTTACGTTTAAAAACTTTATTTAAAAATTGTGATTTGATGCAAAATAAACAAGTTGTGTGTGAAATTTGTCCTCTTGCCAAATTTACGTGTTTAACTTTTTCCATTAGTGAAAGCCATTCACAAGGTATTTTTGAACTTGTCAATTTTAATATTTGGGGAGATTATAATGTGGGGCATAATTTTTTTTAACTATCGTTGATGACTTTAGCAAAGCAACATGGGTTTATTTAATGAGATATAAATCTCAAACACAAGAAATTTTGAGAGACTTCATTAAAATGGCAAAAGTTCAATTTAACAAACATGTGAAACAAATTTGATCTGACAACAGAGCAGAATTTTTTTCACATGAAACTCAAAATTTTTTGCATGAAAATGGGATATTTTATAACTCCCCAACAAAACAACATTATAGAAAGAAAGCATTGTCACTTATTAGAAGTTGCCTGAGCCATTAAATTTTAAGCTAATATGCCGATAAAATTTTGGGGTGAATGTATTCTCACCGTTGTATATTTAATCAACCGAGTTTCCACCATTACATTATCACACAACCATGTACCCCATGAACTTTCTTATGGCACCAAGGCGAAATATGATCATCTAAAGTTTTTTGGTTGCCTATGTTTTGCGCATCATAGTTCTAAAACTAAATTTGATACTCGAGCCAAGAAATGCATTTTTATAGGATATCCTTTTGGACAAAAAAGGTATAAGGTATTCGATTTGGAAACAAATAATATTTTTGTCAGTCAAGATGTAGTATTTCATGAAAATGTTTTTCCTTTTAGGGAGCCATACTTTTTCAAAAAAAATTCCAAACAATTTGATGAAATCGTTTTAACAAAACCTGTTGAGGACATGTTCCATTCAAATTGTCCTCTTGAAAATGATTTTCAAGATCCAAGTTCATGCCCAAACTCTAGTGACCACAGTCATCCAGATCTTAACACTAATTTGGAGCTTCGGTGGTCTGCATGGACCCGATCCAAACCCGCCTATATATCGGATTATGAATGTAACCAAGCTCTTCTTTATGGCCATTCGTTTCCTAACTCCAAAGACTCTATTGTTCATCCCATGTCATCTTTTCTGAATTTTTCTAAAATGTCCAACTCCTATCATGTTTTCTTAGCTTCCATTTATGCCCATGAAGAACCTAACGGCTATCTCACTGCTATGCGGGATGAAAGGTGGAAGGCTTCTATGAACACTAAGCTATGGGCCCTTAAAGCAAATAACACATGGACTCTTATGCCCTTACCACCTGAGAAGCATGCTATTGGATCCAAATAGGTGTATAAAATTAAATACAAGTCTGATAGAAGTATAGAACGATATAAGGATCGTTTAATGGTGCAAGGCTATACACAACAACAAGGTTAAGATTATCATGATACCTTTGCTCCAGTTGTCAAGTTAGTTACTATGAGATGCTTGTTATCTATTGCCACCAAATGTCATTGGTCTCTTCATCAATTAAACGTTAGCAATGCATTTTTGCATGAAGATCTCGATGAAGAAATCTACATGCAGTTACCACCCGGGTATCGTCGACAGAGGAAAATTTGAGTATGTCGACTAAATAAATCCTTATATGGGCTGAAACAAGTATTCAGGCAATGGTTTGCAAAGTTTTCAAACACTCTTATCAAGTTTGGTTTCATACAATCTCGGGCAGGTTATTCATTGTTTTTCAAGAAACATGTTGGACATAAAATATTTATTTTGGTTTATGTAGATGATGTTATTATATCAGGAAGTGATGATGTGGCCATTGAAAAGTTGAAAGAACTTCTTAACAAAACTTTCCACATCAAAATTCTAGGAAAGTTGAGATATTTCCTTGGCATAGAGGTGGCATGGTCAAGACAAGGGATATTCCTCAATCAAAGGAAGTATGTTCTTGATTTGTTAAAAGAAGCAAGTTTTTTTTATAGCAAAACCATTAGAAATACCCATGGAACCACAAAAAAAGTTTGATCATAGTGAAAATCTAGTCACAAATGCAGTCAATTTTAGGAGATTAATTGGTCAGCTCATTTATCTGACCATCACAAAGCCTGATATCACATACACCGTGCATATACTCAGCCAATTCATGCATGAGTCACTGAGAACAATATTGGGAAGCTGCTACCAGGTTATTGAGATATCTAAAGGGAACATCTGGGCAAGGCATCATGTTGAAAGCAGATAACAATCTCAAATTGAGTTGTTATGCAGACTCTAATTGGGCGAGTTGTCCGATATCAAGAAGGTTGACATTAGGATATTGCACATTTCTAGGTGATAATATCATATCTTAGAAAACAAAGAAACACATAGTTGTTTCTAGATCTTTGGCAAAAGTCAAATTTAGAAGCATGGCGGCAGGTACCAGTGAAGTCGTATGGTTGACACATCTCCTTAAAGCTCTTGGTTGTAAACAAGAAAGCCCCACAATTTTATATTGTGACAATAAAGCCGTGATGCATATAGTGGCTAATCCGATGTTCCACGAATGAACAAAACATATAGAGTTGGATTGTTTTTTCGTTTGAGAAAAGGTAGAGGCGGAAGTCATTTCTACCAAGTAAAGATCAAAGGACAAATATACTTACCAAGGCGCTAAGTAAAGAAAGCTTCAGGAATCTTGTTAACAAGTTGAATTGCTAAGCATAGAGGCACCAACTTGAGGGGGAATGTAAAAGTATATGAAAAGCCATAGATATCAGATATTCTACCGAAGGAAACAATGATAAAATCTATGCAATGGGTAAAGTAAATCCAATAATCCAAGAGATATCATAGGAAGTTGTTATATTTTACTTTTGTATTTTTTATCTTTATCTAGAATCGGTTATCCATCAGCCGTGTATATAAATTGTGTACAGCATAATGTAATTGACATACTTTCACTCGTCATTTTCACTTTACAGCCAGGGTACCTTGGACCTGATCCACACTCAAAAAAATACACGAGTTATCGGAATTTGTTTTTTTAATTTGCCTTCAAGCCATGATACCAATTTTTTCATGGATAAACTCATTTTAAACCGCGTATTGCCAGCTCAGATTTTTCTTTTAGACCAATCCACCAATTGGTTTTTGCCATGTGTATGGTAATAACATAATACACGAACTTTGAGAATAATCCCTTTTTTCTAACTTTTCCACATTGGAGCATGATATTAAGTGCTTGTTATAAAGGTTCAACTGGTTAGATTCCATTTTTCAAGAGAATTTGAATCAGTTTTCTTTGCTTTTTCACACTTTTTTATGGGGATAACATTTGGGTCACGTTTGGTTTGCTCCTTTAAAAAGTGATTCACATTGTGTCTCACATTCAAATTAGAAGGTGACTCTCATTTGCAAAGGCAAATGAGATTCAGTTTCTCACTAGTTACCTTTTTATGTTTGGTTGAGAGTCTCTGTGATTTTGAATAGCTCTGATTCTGAATCATTCTTAAAGGAGCAACCAAACTTGCCCTTGGACACATCGACTTGTCCAATGAAACAGAAATGACAGACACGAATTTAGCATGTGCTGTACTTGCTAAACTTGGGGTCAATACCTCATTGCCCCAACTCTAAGTTCTTATTTCTGATTATTGATCAAATCAAACTACTTACTCTCAAAAGAGAGAGAGAGAGAGAGAGAGAGAGAGAGAGAGAGAGAGAGAGAGAGAGAGATGGATAGTGTCAGCCCAATACGTGGACGGATTCTGTATGGCCCAAATGCTAAGAACCAGCTTTTGAATCATGCTTTTTGGACAAAAAAAAAAGAAGAAGAAATGATTATATGAGCTAAAAAAATATCGCGCATTGTGGGCCATTCATTTTTCAAAGCTCATAAAATCATGCTTATATGTCCGATTAGGATGATCCAAGAGTTCATTTTCACTAACCGAACCACGTGAATCACACCCGTAAGGTTACTTTCATAATAAAAACAAAATCATTTGTACATAATGGCGATTTGACCGAATGTTACCCTTTAGGGAGAGAATCACGTGAGATGGCAAATCACGTGAGAGGCACCTTGGATGTCGTTCATCTTAAAAATGAATGACATCAGTGTCGTTCATCTTAAAAATAAATGACTTCAGTAAATAGGCTCATTGTGAGGCATTCATTTTAAACCATTCTGAAGCAACGTTGAAAAAAAAAAGAGTGGAGCCCATCAAAGTGATGAGCATCTCATTAGTACAGATTTTGATGTTGTTCATCTTGAGATCAACGGCATCCAAAAGTGCTCGCACCATGGTACACTCTGACGGGATCCTTTTTTTTTTTTTTAAGATGTCAATGTCACTAGAAGTCAAACTGGAGACAATTTTGTGACACCCCAAAAAAGCAATTTGTAACATTAGCTAGCTTTCAGTGCTACCCTTAACATATAAATGGAAAAATGAACACGACTAAGCCTGTGGAGATGGGAAAGCTCCTTACGTAGATCATGATAATGTTCATGTGACAAGTAGTAACCAGTAAACAGGTAGCATTAATGGGCTAGCCGACCCGGCCCATTATATACATGGGCTACGTAATTAAATTAAGTATATGGTTAAATAGTAACTTGGTAACTATTAGTTGCATTGATTATATGAGAAATAGAAAGATAATTAAATGAATGCATTAATTTTTTATTTAATTCATTGTTTTTGGTATTAGGGAAATTAATTTATGAATTTTATTAAAATATAAACTACAAATGTGTTTGGGCCAGATTGGACTGACCCTCTAAACATTAGACCATTGGGCTGGGTCATGGTTTGTTATTCAAACCTGAGCACGTTAAGAACCGGGTCATCTCTTGATTGGGCATCACTTAAAATACGATGGGACAAGCTCTAAACAGGCTTGGGCCAGTCCGGTCTGACTCCCACCCCTAGTAACACGACAATGAATAACCAAACATATGTTATGTGTCACCTATATATATATATATATATATATATATATATATATATATATAGAGAGAGAGAGAGAGAGAGAGAGAGAGAGTGAGAGAGAGAGTGTGTATGTGCGAAACTCATTTGGTGCTAAACCGCATGATAAATGGGTTTTTCTGTCTTTTTCCATTTTATTTTTAATTTCTGACCATACAGATTGAAGCGTTTGATTCCAATACATGGGTGGGTTTTTATAAAGTTCGAAAAATCAATGGTCCAAAATCTTTGTAAATTTTTTAGGCTCCAAACATCAAATTTTTCATCGAAAACACATATTCCAGTGTGGATTCTTAGTAAATCGACCATGCCCAACACATTTATAGGGCCCAAACCGCATAAAAAGCACTGAAAAAGCTGAAAAAATCATTTAGCACACGGTTTAGCACCAAATGGGTTTAGCACATACCCATTACTCTCTCTCTCTCTCTATGTATATATATATAGAGAGAGAGAGAGAGAGAGAGTGAGTGTATGTGCGAAACTCATTTGGTGCTAAACCGCATGATAAATGGGTTTTTCTGTCTTTTTCCATTTTATTTTTAATTTCTGACCATACAGATTGAAGCGTTTGATTCCAATACATGGGTGGGTTTTTATAAAGTTCGAAAAATCAATGGTCCAAAATCTTTGTAAATTTTTTAGGCTCCAAACATCAATTTTTTCATCGAAAACACATATTCCGGTGTGGATTCTTAGTAAATCGACCATGCCCAACACATTTATAGGGCCCAAACCGCATAAAAAGCACTGAAAAAGCTGAAAAAATCATTTAGCACACGGTTTAGCACCAAATGGGTTTAGCACATACCCATTACTCTCTCTCTCTCTCTATGTATATATATATATATATATATATATATATATATATATATATATATAAAGTTTGAGCTCCAAACAAGGTCACCTTAAAAATATCACATGTTTGACAAGAACTCGACTAAATCAATGGTGCATCTTTTTTATTTTTTTCAAGGATATTTTATGTTGCCCAGCTTTAAAGTGGTGGACTATAAGTGGCCACTGAGACACCATGGACTTAAAGGATTGCCGAATGTTTGAGTCCAAAAAAAGGCCAAAAGAACAATTTTGGAACTCCTAATCATGAATTTGGGAGGATCTCACACATTTCGCAACACCATTCTTCAAAAAGGTGCTCCATTAAAAATTGCATGGAAAACCCACAGTAGAAATTTGTGATTCTTTTGGATCAGGATATTATTCACTAGTTGGTTGGTTCTTTGTGTGCACCATTACTCTAATATGTTTCTAATTTTATTGAAAATGGCACTTTTTATTTCTTATTTAGAGATTTTTTTATGTTTAAGTTGTTCTTCCATATGGTTGGAACGTACTGCCAGTTTTTGGTATTGTAGCATGATCATCATCTCTATGTCAAAATTTTATGCACAAAGCCTCTAAAATAACAAGAGGACACATTTCCTGTGTTTTTTGCGGCACCAGTGTGATTGTGTCACTCATTTTTTTCTCAAATGGGGTTATTAAGTCTTTTTTTCACTTTGTTGAAAGGTATATAGATTATTTAAGTCTTATTAATAATAGGAAGAAAATGTGAAGAGTCCTTATGCTTTGGGAGAACTTTTTCTCTTTGTAAAAGTTGAGAATAGAGAGTTTTGCTTTTACTTCTTACATCCATACCCTAGAGCTCAAAGGTGTTTTCGAGAGTGTTTTTCATCAAGAATATCACAGGATTGCATACACGGTGATAGGAATATGTTGTGGTGGTCTTTTTTAGCGGGACGGGGTGTTGTGTGTTTATAGGATTGGAGAGGTAAGGTTGTTAATCTCTAATCTTGTATTTCTCTTTATTGATAGTGAAATTTTGTTTGCTAGCTTTTTCTATAGATGTAGCCCTTTACTAGTGAACCACGCGAATCTTCGGTGTTGTAGTTTGTGTCATATTATTTGTTCATCTTACTGCTTTTTGTATGCATGCTTCTATGGGTTGTTTAGATTAATTCGGTGTCGTTGAAATCAATTTGAACAATCAGATTAGTAGCGCTTTAGTCACACAACGGTGACAGTTCACCTCAAAATAGACAAACTTCGTAGACATACCTATCAAACCAATTATCCAATCATGTTCATCCATCTGGCTTTTCATCAACATCATCCTTATGAAAAAAAACACTCATTATATATACATATATACAAGAAAAATGTGTATTAGTGGCAGACGCTATCCGTCGTTAATCCATCGTAAAATCCATCACTAACGTGTTACGCGACGGAAAGCGTCTGTCGCATAATCCTCATCATTAAAATGTGACAGAATTTATCCCTCGCGAATTCATCGCTAATTAGCGATGGATTAGCAACGGATTATATTTGTCGCTAATTAACGATGGATTTGTGATGGATATAATCCGTGGCTAATTTTTGGTCGCCAATTTAGCGACGACTTAAATTTTGTCGCAAAACATCCAACGACGGATTTGCGATGGATTAAATTTCATCGCAAAACATTGACTGATTAAAATTGGTGACGGATAATATTCGTCGCTAGTCCGTCGCAAATTTTAAAAAAAAAAATTGTTTTTTTTTTAAATATGAATATCAAGAAAAAATTCTCGTTATACAATTTATATATCCTCTATATAAAAAAATAAAGTACACATAAAAAATACATATAAAAAGTAGGTGAAACAAATTTAACACAAGTTATAAGTTAAACAAAGTTAACAACCCAGTACAGTCATTGCCAAGTTATAATTAGTTACAAGTACGTGAAACAAAATAAACACATGAAGCTAATCCTCGCCAAGATTTAGAGCATCATCCTCTTCATTTTCTTGATCCGCCCCTCCATCAGCTTCTCTACACTGATTATCTTCAACATCCTATAAGAGAACCGAAATGTTAGCATTGATAAACAAAATATAATAAAATAAATTATATGCAATGCACCTAATCTAATGCAATCAAAGTAAATGGCTGAATGACACATAGACTAGCAATAAATTGAAGGACATTAACAAAATTCAGATATGTGTTTTAAGAGTGAAAAAAAATTTGTGATTCAATTATGCAGATATATATTCTAAGGTTGCCAAAAAATGTCACAATGATTCACGCATGCATATATGGTTTATAAGGCTGTCAAATAAATGTGTTATCTAACAAAATCATGCATATATGTGTTATAAGGTAGTCAAAAAACTTTCATAGTGATGAAATCATGCTTATATGTGTTCTAAGGTTGTCAAAAAACTTTTATAGTGATTCAATTATACATATATGTGTTCTAAGGCAGTAAAAAAAATTCATAGTGATTCAATCATACATATATGTGTTCTAAGGCAGTAAATTTTTTTTATAGTGATTCAATCATGCATATATGTGTTCTGAGGCAATAAAACAATTTCATAGTGATGAAATCATGCTTATATGTGTTCTAAGGTTGTCAAAAAACTTTTATAGTGATTCAATCATCCATATATATGTTCTAAGGTTGTCAAAAAAAATTCATATTGATTCAATTATGCATATATGTGTTATAAGGCAGTCAAAATATGTGTTCTAAGGTAGTCAAAAAAATTTCATCATGATTTAATCATGCATATATGTGGTTTAAGGCAATCAAAAAATTTTATAGTGATTCAATCATGCATATATGTGTTATAAGGCAGTAAAACAATTTCTTAGTGATGAAATCATGCTTATATGTGTTCCAAGGTTGTCAAAAAACTTTCATAGTGATTCAATCATGCATATATGTGTTCTAAGGTTGTCAAAAAACTTTCATATTGATTTAATCATGCATATATGTGTTATAAGGCAGTCAAAATATGTGTTCTAAGGTAGTCAAAAAAAATTCATAGTGATTCAATCATGTATATATGTGTTCTAAGGCAATCAAAAAATTTTACAGTGATTCAATCATGCATATATGTGTTCTAAGGCAATCAAAAAATTTTATAGTGATTCAATCATGCATATATGTGTTATAAGGCAGTAAACAATTTCATAGTGACGAAATCAGCTTATATGTATTCTAAGGTTGTCAAAAAACTTTCATAGTGATTCAATCATGCATATATGTGTTCTAAGGTTGTCAAAAAACTTTCATATTGATTCAATCATGCATATATGTGTTATAAGGCAGTCAAAATATGTGTTCTAAGGCAGTAAAAAAAAATCATAGTGATTCAATCATGAATATATGTGTTCTAAGGCAATCAAAAAAATTTATAGTGATTCAAGCATGCATATATGTGTTATAAGGCTGTAAAACAATTTCATAGTGATGAAATCATGCATATATGTGTTATAAGGCAATAAAAAAACTTTCATATATGTTAATATCAGGCTCATATGTGTTCTAAGGTTGTCAAAAAACTTTTATAGTGATTCAATCATGCTCATATGTGTTCTAAGGCAGCCAAAAGCTATCATAGTGATTCAATCATGCATATATGTGTTCTAAGGCAGTCAAAAAATTTTATAGTGATTCAATTATGCATATGTGTTATAAGGCAGTAAAACAATTTCATAGTGATAAAATCAAGCTCATATGTGTTCTAAGGTTGTCAAAAAACTTTCATAGTGATTCAATCATGCTCATATGTGTTCTAAGGCAGTCAAAAAACTTTCATATTGATTCAATCATGCATATATGTGTTATAAGATTGTCAAAAAACTTTCATATTGATTCAATCATGCATATATGTGTTATAAGGCAGTAAAACAATTTCATAGTGATGAAATCATGCTTATATGTGTTTTAAGGCAGTCAAAAAACTATCATAGTGATTCAATCATGCATGTGTTATAGGGCAGTAAAACAATTTCATAGTGATGAAATCAGGCTCATATGTGTTCTAAGGTTATTAAAAAACTTTCATAGTGATTCAATCATGCTTATATGCGTTCTAAGGAAGTCAAAAAACTATCATAGTGATTCAATTATGCATATATGTGTTTTAAGGCCGTCAAAAAAATTTATAGTGGTTCAATCATGCATATGTATTATAAGGTAATCAAACAATTTCATAGTGATGAAATCATGCTTATATGTGTTCTAAGGCAGTCAAAAAACTTTCATAGTGATTCAATCATGCTCATATGTGTTCTAAGACAGTAAAAAAACTTTCATATTGATTCAATCATGCATATATGTGTTATAAGGTTGTCAAAAAACTTTCATATTGATTCAATCATGCATATATGTGTTATAAGGCAGTAAAACAATTTTATAGTGATGAAATCATGCTTATATGTGTTCTAAGGTAGTCAAAAAACTATAGTAGTGATTCAATCATGCATATATGTGTTCTAAGGTAGTCAAAAAAAATTATTCAATCATGCATATGTGTTATAAGGCAGTTTGATGTGTGGTTACCTCCTGTTTGAGCTATCAACTAGAGTAATAGACCACTCAATGACAGAGCCCCTGCTATTATACCTGCAAGAATTCCACGATGCAATGAAATGTCATATAGCTTTCTAAAAGAAACTATATTAAGCCTATTTTATATGCCATCAAAAGGAAAATATGGGCATTATTACGTGGGGTAGGCACAATACAGTTTATACATGGAACTTTAGCCCATATCTCATACTGCCAAACATGAAAATATGGACTCTGTTTGAGTGGCTTCATCAAGAGATGTAGTGCTCTAACAGCTTGACCGAAGGCTTGAGATTGACCATCTGAGTCAAGCCCATACTTCTTCTAGGGACAAAGAAGTGGCAGGTTAACCTGACCTAAGTTAACCTAATCCCATTTTCAAGCTTCCAAGCAACCCAACAGAATCCAACAAAATTCAGGCCCTTGTAATGAACACAAACAAATGCATATAATCAATTTTGTCATATACGAGATCATGATATAATTTACTTTGGTTTACAGCATCTGCACTCTAATGGGTTCAGCAAGTTGACACTTTTTTTTTTACTCAACAGATTTGCACACGAGTAAAAGTGCATTACCTGGACTTGAAAGAAACCATCTTCTTCGTTCAGCATTAGCAATGAAAGAGTGCCTTGTACATCAAAATTGCTAACCCCACCATCTCTTTTCAGGGTCACATTAAGCTTTTCTTCTACAGTAAATGTGATAGGATCAGACAGAGGAGGAGCAAATGTCCTTAGATGGATTGCAGCAAGCTGCACATCCTCAAGAATCACTTCACCTTCAGCTTTTAGAGACTCCAGAAATTGATTCCTCTATCTTTCCCAGTTGCATTCCAAGGCCCTTTGGAGGAGCAGTGGTCGTAGAAGGTGACCGACCTGATGACATAAAGATTGCATTTGTCAATAACCATTTGGATAATTAGCAAAAAATGCACAATCTTTATATTCTTTAAGCAAATCAAGAGGCAATATTCTCTTTTATGATTTTCTTTTAAAGAAATAACAAAATCACCAAGTCTAAGAGTTGCATGTCAATAGTTGTACTAAAAAAAATAGTGTGTTGTGTTTGGCAAAAAAAGGATTGTCCCCTTCGCTTAGCAATAACAAAATACTCCTCTGTTTGTCCAGATTCCAAACATATACTATTGAAATTGAAGATGCATTCTTAAATTATCTAAGCTCCAGTCTTGTCTTCAACGTTCAATGCAAATAGGACTACAGTTACACAATCTTTAATAGATGGAATAGGGCATTAACCTTTTTGTTTACTTGAAGAGGACTCCACATCACTGCTCAATCCATGTCCAGATCCACTGCCAAAGCCACCTCCACGGCTGAATATGCTAATGTCATTGAAAGAACTTTCCATTCTTGCAGAGATACTTGACTGTAGAGACATAAATCCACCTTTATCACCTCTACTCTTCTCATGCTGAGGAAAAGAAGAAAAGATTAACATAGACTTAAATCATGTCTTTACAAAAATCTCCTAAAAAATTCATAACAAAGGCCAGATCCGATCTTGAGCCACCGGCCTCGCTACGGCGTCAAGCGGAGCTCCGCCCTCTGCCGAAAGACACACGAAGACAAAGGGAAAAGCCCCCTACCGGAAGACAAAATCGAAGGCAGGGGGCTCACCCCCTGCCGGAAGACAAAACCGAAGGCAGGGGGATTGCCCCCTGCTGGGAAAAACAAAAGAAGACAGGGAGGCGACAGGGCTCGACCCCTACCCACATGCGGAGAAAAAGAAGGGGAGGCGGCAAGGGCGTTGCCCCCGCCGGCCTACCAACCAGAGGCAGGCAGGGGGACCCTGCCACCCTGCCAACCAAAACACAAGGGCCCCTCGGGATCCCTTCCCCAAGTCGGACGAAGAAAACAGAGGTAGGGGCTGAGGCCCTTGCCAACGGAAAAGAGAGGGGGTAGCAGGGGCTTGGCTCTTGCCGGCCATTCGACCCAACGCATGCAACAACCCTGCCACCTGACGGAGGAAGAAGGTCGAAAAAGATGAAGGAGAAGAAGGTCGAAGAAAAAAGGGGGAAGGGGTTACCTGAGGAGAGGAACGGAATGAGAGGCGTGGTGATGCTCGTCAGAGCAACGACGACGATGGTTGGCAATTGGATGGGGCTCGAGGTTATGTCGACGACAACCAGGAGGGTTTGAGGGAGGTGTAGCTGGGAAAAAGCGGTCGTCGGCCGAGGGAGGCTCTTGGAGAGCGAGGTCAGAGAGGGACGGCAACGGGGAGATCATCGGTGCAGTCGTCAGCGGCTCTAGTGGCCGCTAGAGAAACAAGAGGAGACAGGGAGAGGGGGGGTTCTCTGGGTCGTCGAGGTGTCTGCCAGACACAGGGAGGAGGAGGAGGATAGGGTGGTCGCCAGAGAGCTGTAGGTGGCCGGGGCGATTGCTGGAGAGTGGTAGGTGGCCGAGGCGGTCGTCGAAGAGCGGTAGGTGGCCGGGGTGAGCAGCGCGGGTGTGAGAGAGAGAGAGAGCAGAGTTAATTTCATGCTCTAGATGATCGTTTTACATCAAAAATTAGCGACGAATTCGCAATGGAACAATTCTGTCACCAACACTGACGCTACTTAGCGATGGATTAGCGAAAAAAAAAACATTTCGTCGCAAATACCGTTATTAATTAGCGACGGAGTAGTGATGAAAAAAAACCGTCGTTACTCTGTTGCTAAGTTGCGACATAGTTTGCGATGGATGTAATTACGTCGCTAATTAGCGACGAAATTGTTTTGTCGCAAGTTCCGCAACTAAATCAAATTTTAGGGACGACTCATTTTCTGTCACTAATTTGTCGCAAAATTGCCATGAATTATTTTCTTCACAAATTTTCGTCGCTAATTCTTATATATATATATATATAATATATATATATAAGAATTGATTTTTTTTTTAGTCTTGCCAATATGGGCTTTTGAATCAATTCATATTTCAAAAAGATTCAAAAGATTGGTCTGAATCAATTGGAATCAAATAGATAGAATAGGTTTGAATTGGACCATCTTAAAATTCTAAAAAATAAAAACTTGAAATTGAAAAAAAAAAAAAACACACGCACGAAATCAGCTGATTCAGACTGATGCACTTGATTCCAAAAAAAGTCTGATTTTTCTCAAACCATTGAATCGATCGAGAACCGAAACATTCTGGGGCTGATTCGATATTGTTTTTTTTTTTTCTGCCAACATCAAATTGACTGACCAATCAGATAAGGTAAGGTGATATTCATGAACACACGTGCGAGAGAGAGAGAGAGAGCTGCAGCAGGCATGGCTGGTCCACACAATGCAGAGGTGTTAAGAGGGGAGGGCATGGCTGTGGGGCCCAGTGCCTGCATGGCACGGGGGGGGAGGGTGGAGGAGGAACTCAGAGTGTAGGGGTAGTGGGTGGGGGGCAAGCAGGCATGGCTCTCATTGAATGAATGTGTTCCCCCTTTGCAGTGCCAATACCAAGCATTGCATGTTGGCTAGTGATAATTCAGTGCATCTCTGCAATGGTGCAAATTTTGCCACAGTCAAACTCAAACCCTGAGTGACGACCAACAGTGACTTGTGGCTTCAACAGTATGTGGATTTTTTGGCCTTACATGTTGGACATACATAATGATATATGGCATTGACACAAAACGATAGTATTTGTTCATTTGAAGTTTTGTATGACACAATTAGATGATCCCCACAATAATTCATCTCACCATTGACGCAAAATTTTGCTTTGGGCTCGTGGTTTCAATAGTATGTGGTTTGCTTTGCTTTTACAAGTTGGACAAACATGTGGCACCTTTGATTACAAAACGATAGTTTTTGCTATTTCATTTTGTATAAACAACAGCATCATAGTATTGTCATTGGATGACCTCCCAATAATTATGAGGGAAACCCTGTTTTCCCCATAATTATGACGGTGGAACAACTGAACTATGGGTCATTCCCATGTCTCTTCTGAACTTCTAGTGTCCTTAAGAAAAAGTTGGACCTTTCAAGTTTTTTAGAAGAATAAATGTTTGTTGATTAGATTTCAAGATAATTAGGGGAACTTATACCTAGGGCTGGTAAACAAGCTTGGCTCATTCTTGGCCGAGTTCGAGCTCATAATCAGCCCAAGTTAAACGAGCCAAGTTTGAGCTGACTAGTTTATAGAAAAAATACATTGTTTTAAAGCTAGAAGAAATAGGATTACAAAAAAATACTTGTAAAATATATCTAAAATATATTTCTTACTACCAAATGAGCTTAGACGAGTCTAGCCCAGTCGAGTACCTATTATTCACATTCAACTTGCCGAGCCTATTTTTCGAGTTTGAACAAGCTCTTAACAAGCTGAACATGAGCCAAGCCGCGTGTAGCTCATATTGTTCCACATCCCTAGTTATGCCCCCTCATGGGGGATCTTTACTACTATAATTCTGTCTTACCAACTATTATACATAAATTTAGGCAAATACGAAGAAAAGGTACCCAAAAGTTTTAGTATTCTTTAATCTTTCTTTTGCCTAGATAATGGAAACTTGAGTGGCAACAACATTATTGTGTCACCAACCACCCAGACATACACAAGTTCAGCCATTCGTTTCTCTTAGTATTAACAAAAGTGAGTCACATCATGTTTGGGGGAGTGAGTTTTACAATTTTAAAAATGGATTTCTTGTGAACTGCTTTCAGGGGGTAAAAACCAAACCAAGGGTATGAAAATAGATCGGTTTTCAATTCGTTAACTCTGCACAAATGATTCATTGTGATCGTGTTACTTCTTCCACTTTTGTTAGAACTCAAGGAAAACTATGAACCTTAAAAAAAAACAATTGTCACACCTCTCTCTCTCTCTTTCTCTATTGATTTTCAAGCCTTGTAAAATCCTACCTATGTGTCATAATCGGGGCCATTCAAGAGTCAATTCCTACTAAACAAAAAATGTAAATCAGCTCTTTAAGTGTTCTGACCGTACAGATGTGATCTATGTACTTGATTTTTTAGAGACCAGCTCTTGAAGTGTTCGATTCTAACACATGGGTGGGTTTTTATAAGGTTTGAAAAATCAATGGTCCAAAATCTTTATAAAATTTTTAGGCTCCAAATTTCATTTTTTTCATAAAAAAAACACGATTCAGGTGTGAATTCCTCATAAATTGACTATGCCCAGCACATTTATAGGGTTGAAACTGTGAAAAAAACACTGAAATGGCAGAAAAACTCATTTAACACGTATCAATTTCGCACCTACCCATTTATCTCTCTCTCTCTCTCTCTCTCTCTCTCTCTCTATATATATATATATATATATATATATATATATATATTTCTCTCTCTATATATATATAGAGAGAGAGTAATGTGCTGGTTCTGCCCACTTTCTCGATCTATCCCATTATGTCCTCTCAAAATTATTGTTTTTGGGTATTTTTTCAAATATCTAACACCATAGATGTGATATATAGGTTTTGTTTAGTGGGAACTGGCATTTGGATGATCGGAATCTGACTTGTATAAAGGTTTTTTGGGTGATCCAAAAACAATGACTATGAAGGCATCAATTTTTTCCAGGTCATAAAAATACATTTTTTAATCTAAATAATATGTTTCTCATCAAATCGAGCATTCTAAACAATCTAACGTATCAGAACTATCATAAAACACTTCAAACTATGGGGCAGAACGAGAAAAGTAGGCCTAATATGTTTAGTTCTCATATATATATATATATATATATATATATATATATATATATATATATATATATATATATATATATAATGTGTGTGTGTGAATGAAGGGGGATGATCCTACCCTTTTTTTCATTAGGACCTTCCAAAAAATCTTATTTTCAATTATTTTTTGTTGATATGTATCATTTGATGTGTTTGTCATTGTTTACTCCATAGAGAACATGTATATGATTAAGATTTTTTTATGCACAGATGTGTATTTTAAAGAGTAAAAAAATTCAATGTTTGATATTATAAAAAAAATGATGATAAAATATTTACAATTTTATGTTAAATCAATTTGAAAGGAAGCTTGTTTTTGTTAAATAAGCAATGGTAATCATATCTAATGGTTAAAAATACTTGAAAGAACGATTTTTAAAAGGTAAGAACAGGACTTACCGAAAAAAGGAAAGAGAGAGAGAGAGATGAGTGTTCAGTATGGCAACCCATCAGAGGCCTCATGCTCATTCTGGGGACTGGGGACAATAGCTATCAGGAGAGCCCTTGTCTAGGTACCACTACTAGGAACTATGGGCCTAGGCGACAACTGATGCTAGGACATGTGCTCAAACAAGCCCAGAAACTAGCTAGATGAGGCTAATGCTAGACTCCAAAATATACTATCAAGGACCCAATATTTGAAATGTTCTATCGATCGATAAACAACCATAGATGCATCTTAGAATCTATGCCACCAATCGAGTTCCCTTTCTTTTGTATTATATATTTCACTAAGTGAAATGCTTTTGAACTTAGGTTTGTTTGCTTCCCAAATATAATATATTAAGTACATTGATTAATGAATATAAGATCTACGTAATGTGCAAAAAAAATTATCATTCATAGGGATAATTTATTCTTTTTTCTTTGACTTTTTTTCTTGTTTGATGTTTTTTGAACCCCACTTCAGAACTTGAGCTCACTGGAGTTGCGCAACTTGAGCATGACCATATCACGAATAATAATTTGAGTAAAATATCCAACACTTTTTGGCTTATTATCATCAAGCATCTTTATAAATTACTCATATTATCATTTGTACCTTGTATCAGTAAAGCTCGCAGTGTTTCTCAGAGAGAGAGAGAGAGAGAGAGTTGAGAACACTTTAACTAAGTGGACGATTTGACTGTATATCATTTATCATAAACAAGCCTTCCACGAGATTTTGACACAGCTTGCCTCAGTTCAAAATTGAAAGGGGCAGGCAAAACATTTATTAGCAAAACCAACCGTAGATTATGTTTCAGCTGGGTTGCTTGTAGTGATCAAGGATCTGAAAGAGAAAATGCTCCGAAAGGCAGAGGTCCCTTACAAGTTGGCTATTGATTCACTAGCCATCAAGCTAAAACGCAGTTTCATTCTCAAACCAGTTCTTTGGCAAAGTCTAAAAACAGATGCTTTGTGTAATGCTAGCTACTTCCAACTGTCTGTGCATTTATCGGTCACCAATCAGGGACAGTAAGGGGCCATGGATCCTGCAAATCGCATACTTCATTAGGGCCCATGCAGGAATACCATGTCAATCTCAACACCAGATTGTGACCAATAATCTGTCAATGGCCGAACACCAGTGGGTCGTCAATTCGGTACATACAAATTATGTTGGGATCTATGTTGTAAAGCCGACGACAAAAAAAAAACAGTATCGTAAAGAATCATGGGACTCCCCTACCAGTCATGTAGGTTTATCACCACAGACAGGCAACTGTACCTTTTTGTGCTGCCCTCAGCTGCCAAGTAGCTTAATGCTTCAGTCTTTTGGCAAGGGACACACACTCCGAGTATTAAACTCTTGACATCCTTCAGCGTGAGCGTCTTAGGCAGACCCACCTAGACAGGTGGGCGGAGCCTTTATGGGCAAGTCAGTGTACCTTGCCTAGGTGGGTTGGCGTAGTGGGGTGGGGGCCTTAGCAGCTAGAGGGACAGTCAAGGTTCGATTCCCATAGACGTCACCCTTCTGCCCAAGCTGACGCTAACCTCAGTTTTAGGCCGCCAGCACAACAGTCATAAGTATGACAGGCTGAACCAGCACAACCAGATTTTCATGGTAGGTGCAGTTTCTTCGGGTTATAAATCGAAAAAACTTGCCTAATGTGTGGTAACCATCAAGTTTCAGAAGACGCTGATGCACTGGTTCAGCAACATAATACAATTACCATGCACATTACCAGATGATCAAAACCATCAACGCTAACATGCTTATATCGTTCGTGTTATCCCAATGTCCAAGCAATCCAAAATTTCTCATTGCAGAGTATCCTCATTTTGCAAAGTTGAGGATTCAAGTAACAATGGTGCAATGCTATTTGTAGTGGCATACCATAATTATTTAGAATTCCCAATATTTTTTTTCCACTGCTGAACTCTACAAAGTGATTTTTTTTTTACTCCGAGAAACCGCTCCAGGGACAGAGACCTAACCGTGCTGGCTCAGCCTGCTTTAATTACAGTTTCTGTCCATGTCAGCGCAAAACTCCAAGGGCTTACCCCTTGACCCCAAGGAGTCAGCAAGCTTGGGCTTACGCAGGAGGTGACACCCATGAGATTTGAACCTAGACTGCCTGTCAAACGGTCTAGGCCCCATCCCACTACACCAAACCCGTTGGGTCTCCCTACAAAGTGAAAGTTACAGGCACTTTGAGCCAATACAACTATTTCTATTTTTTCTCTGATTATAGTGCTTAATCCCATAAAAACCCAAATCTTCATTTTGGTCAACCGGTCGTAGAAGCTTTAAATCAAAGGTGTGTTGCCCAGATTTTCAGTGTTTATCAATGATGGCATACGATCAGTTTGCGAGATGAGCACTAATTTTGAGCTGACCACAGATTAGGATAAGGTTGACCTTAATGCCATCCTGTAAGATAAGTAATGGAACTAAATTGATCATACCAACTCCATATTAGACCAATTTTCACAGTTCATAAACTCACATCCAGTCACCACATCCAATTTGGCACACACATACCACATCAAGTTGCTGATTGGATTTGCGTTCCAACTGGAGGAAGGTGGGGGAAGTGACCGTCCTCAGGAATTGATATCATTTCGCGTGCCTTTTCCTTCATCTCTTTGGGACATGTTTGGATTCATAGAATTGGAACCCAATTCCTTCAAATTTCTTCTTTTGATGGAAGAACTCTCGCTTAATTGGATTCCTATGCCAACTAATTCCACTAACCCAAAAGCAATCCATCATCCCAAACCAGGTGGGCCTTTAAGGATGAAAGCCAACCCAAATCTGAGCTGTTGACAGCCTAGACTAACAGGACCAATGATCATCATAATCACATTTTGGAGCAAACACGAGATGTGGTTCAGATTACACAAAAATGAACCACTTAAGTTGTTATAGCTGTAAAAATTACACATTTTCTTAAATAAATACCTCGGTGACTCCTCAGGCTTAATCAGAAAATACCAGCAGACTTACCAAGTATGATAGTAGTAAGCCATATCTTAGAATGCTCTCCATAAAAATAGGAACCGCATAACAATGAATCCAGGAACTGAAAACCTGAAAGTCAGTCAAATGGAATATAAGGACAACCACATTAAGGAATAGGCAAATCCACACATCCCAAGAAAATAACTGTCATCTTAATAATAAAGTTGTAGAACATAGCAATGTTCCAAAAGACTTAGTTCCAACCAGCCTCAGCAATTTCAAAGATGTTATGATTCCAATTAGCAAGTGGAACCAAATCAAAGTTCAACCATGCATGGCAGCCAGAACCTACATGACTCTTCTTCCTTCAAGTGAAAGTCAGACTATCAAAGAGCATAGAGATTATTTTCGCTTATCTGCAGCTATAAATAAAGTTTTGTTGTTCCTGGAGGGCAAAGAAACAACCACTTCAATTATCACAAAGACACAAACTTCTGTTACGACAATGAAGCCATACATGATACTTCAAGAACAAGGTTTTGATGATGAGCAAGTAGAATCAACTGCATTTCAGCTAAGGCTATGAAGAAATTGAAGAATTCGATGAAGAATCTTTGAAGGCTAGTGTGCAAATGTTTAATTCATTAAAAGTCTTAGATTCTTGTAAGAGCCTTACTTAGAGTGCATATTTAGGTTGCATTTCACCTTAAAAGTCTTTAGAAAAACTTTTCTAAAAAGAACCCTCTTGAAAATCTTTTTAGAAAACTCTTTTCTTAAATTTTCATGTTTATTAGTCGACCAATAAACTAACCAGTCGACTAATCCTTTCGCGCCATATTTTCTAAAAAGTCATTTTTGTCAAATTAGTCGACCAAAGGTTTTATCAGTCGACTGGACAGAATGTTTGTTTTCTGAAAAATTAGCAGCAGTCGACTAATGGTTTTATCAGTCGACTGAACAGAACATGTGTTTTCTAAAAATTTAGAAGCAGTCGACTAATGCTTTTATCAGTCGACCGGACAGAATGTTTGTTTTTCAGAAGATTTTAGCAGCAGTCGACTGAAAGGTTTTTCAGTCTACTGATGATATTATCAGTCGACTAATTTTTCTCTAGTCGACTAAGTTTCAAAAATTCATATTTTCAAACGGCTCGATTAACAGATCAGTCGACCAACGATAACTGTCAGTCTACTAATAACTAATTATTAGTCGACTAACTGATGTTTCAGTCGACTAATTTTGTCGTTTTCCTGAAACTTCAAAAAGGCGTGTCTTTTCATTTTTTTAAACGTTTTGATCGTTCAAAATGGACGGTTTTGACACCCTTTCATACTCTCAACGTATGAAATCTTTCAACTATAAATATGAGTGCATTTTACACTCAAAACAACAGGAATTCAATCGATTTGAATCATTTACTTCTTGCTTTTCACTCCTATTCATTCAAGTATTTGTTTTCTCACTCACTTGATATTTTCACTTCAGTTTTTCACTCAAATCACTTTGAGAGATAGTGAATTCGTGAGTAGAGTATTTGAACAACCTCAAAAGCCAATTGCATCTCATTTGCATTCAAAAGAAAGGCTCATAGGTTGTATTGTAAGTTTTTACTTATTTTTCTGTAAAAAGAAGGACTCCTTGGTTTAAAGGAGTTGTTTGCTTTCAGTAGGGTTGTTACTGAAAGTGAGACCGGTTTTGGTCTGTGTGATCTTGTAGTTAACAAGGTTGATAGTGGAAATCTCAAGCGGGTTTTGCTTGGGGACTGGATGTAGGTCGGGATACACCGAACCAGGATAAAATCTTGTGTTCTTTGTGTGTTTGCTTTTCAAATTGCAAAATCCTTCAATATTCCGCAGACAATTTATAAAAGCACTATTCACCCCCCCTCTAGTGCTCGTTGCCTCGATCCTAGTGCACTTTCAACTTCATCACCTAAAATCCAAATGAGATTTCAGTTGGAGAGACCAAGAGAGAATTTCATACAAACCCTCATGATTTCACGCATTCTTTTAATGAAATTATCAAGGAACCAAATTTGGATGGAGAATCTACTACAAATCCACTGACAAGATAGAAGCCATGCATGCGAATAAAACTTGGAAGATTATGGAGAAGCCTTGTAACAAGAATGTAGATTGTCATGAATGAGTTTTAAGCTATGTCACATGGGTGCGGGTGCGGCACAATTTCAAAAAATTTGGACACGGGGACTCGGCTATATATATATATATATATATATATATATATATATATATATATATATATATATATATATATATATATATATATATATATATATAATAAGATTGTAAATTTTAAAGCAAAAATAAAAAAAGTAATTCTATTGAAGTAACAACACAAACTTACCAAAATATAACACATAAAGATCCGACGTAGGGGGCAGCCCCCTGCCAGAAAACAGATCTGAGGCAAGGGGCTCCGCCCCTTGCCGGAAAACACGAACGAGGCATGGGGGCTCCGCTCCCTGTCGGAAAAGAAACTGAGGCAGGGGGCAGAGCCCCCTACCGGAAAACCGATCCGATACATGGGGCAGCCCCCTGCCGAAAAAAAAATCTGAGGCAAGGGGACCCCCCTATCGAAAAAGAAACTCAGGCACGAGCCTCCGCCCCCTGCTGAAAAACATGAACGAGGCAGGGGGCTCCGCCCCCTGCCGAACGAAGATGAAGAAGAACGGAAGAGGGAGGAGGGCATACCTGAGAGGACCGGTGGCTGGGGTCGCCGATGGCTGGCGTCGCCTGCGGCCGCCAGGGTCTGGGTCGCCGACGAGTTTGAAGGGGATGAGGAGCGAGGGCCGGCTGGGGGAGAGGGAAAGATCGGCGAGGAGGGGTCTGTCGTAAGCCCCTCCCCCTGCGTAGCCTCTTTAGGGTTCGGTCCCGACCCCGATAAACATTTTGGATCTGGGGCGGGTCCGAATCTGGACCCGACCCGAGTCCAAAATAAATTTTAAATATGGACCAACAATAGGCTCGGTCAAAGTTGACCGAGTCTATAAAGTGGATGGACTCTGCCCCAGTGCGTTGACCGAGTCTGACACTTGTTGACCGAGTCTGCCCCATGTCCGAAGCCACACTCGTGTCTGCACCCGTGTTGAGACGTGTCGACACGGGTGCGTCGACCTCCTAGCCGAGTCTGTGTGGCATAGGTTTTAAGGTAAAATATAACTATGATGGCCTAGTTGAAAGATATAAAGGTAGGGCTGGTAAACAAGTTGAACGAACCGAACAGAGGGTGTCCAAGTTTGGTTTGTTTCTTGTGTCGAGCCAAGCCAAGCTTGAGCTCATGAAAAGCCTGAGCTAAATGAGTCGAGCACAAGCAAGCTCAGTTAACAAAGAATATATTTTTTTAAAGTTGAAAACAACAAAATTTGAGTCCTAAACCTACTAAGCCAAGCTCAAACTAGTTCATTTACAAAATAAATAATTGTTTCAAGCTTGTAAGCAATAGGATTTGAACTCTAAACTTATTGCTTGCAGGCCAAACACTTCAACCATCTTCGTTCTGTATTACAAAATATATGTAAAATATATTTATTATTAATAAACGAGCCAAGCCGAGACGGACATTGGTTCATGTTTGAGCTTGTCAAGACTATTTCACAAGTTAGAACGACCTCTTTAAGGGCCAAACATGAACCGAGCCATGAGCAGCTCATCTCATTTCCCAGCCCTATATAAAGGTTGCTCGATTGCATGATCAAGAACTCCAATATTGAATCTAGAGATTTATAGAACCATTACTAAAGTGTGTGAGAAAAAATTCCTTGTTTGGGTTTTCTAATGTAGATTGGATTAGAGATCTTCATTCAAGAATATCAGTATCCTAGGGAAAAATTCAATTCCATGGAAGAGAAATAAACAAGTGATACCTCTTTCAAAAAAAAAATAAACAAGTGATATGTGACAGTCTAGCACTGAGGAAGAGTACAAGGCCTGGTGAGGAACTATTTTAGAAACCATGTGCATAAGGAGTACATTAGGAGTCTGCTTTAAAAGATCAACCATTTATTATACTAATAGAAGTGCATTAACTCTTGCTGTTAATCCAAGATATTTACATGCACTATCATTTGTTCAAGCTGAAGATGAAGCAAAGAATATTAAAACAAAGTTTGTGAGAACCTTCACCAAAAATTGATCAAGTGACAGGTTAAAAGATGATGCACAACTTGAGGGGAATTATTAGCCTAGTTATTTTTAATGTAATTTCTGTAATTTATTTTGTTACGGCTGGGAGTGGCATAAGTGTAATTTCTGTGTTCTAATGTCTCTTCCTCTCTCAGTCGTACCAGGGCATACATGTAACTTTTTGTTTTCAATCACATGTTCTAGCTTTAGGGTTCACATTAAGGAATACAAATAATGCCTATGCAAGCAGTCTTTCACACAAGAAGTGATCAAGGACTATGTGAACTCTAATATTAGAGTCTTCTGTTTCTTCTTCATATTAGCTGAAACTTACTTGTAATCATGTAACTTGGAAAGTCCTGCAAGGTTACATATGATTTGGAGGATCTCTAAGTGTTATGTTGGGGAAAAGAGGGCAACACAGGACAGAGGTGGGGGTTTAGGAAAGAAGGGCTCCGCCTTGATGGATTTTTGGAAGAAAAAAAAACATAGAGAATCAAGTACAAGTCCACAGTCAGAACTGGACTAAACCGCCACATAAGGATTGTTGTTGTTGTTGTTGTTGTCATGAAACCAGTGATGAAATGAGGTTAAGTAATAGTAACAATTCCCACAGCATCAGCAGAAAAGCATGCATGAATCTAAATTCTCATCAAGAACTCTTTTAAGAATCAGGTTACAACATAGGAGCCCCTGATTGCATTCTCCCATGCACTACCAGTCAGTATGATATAGCAATGCTTCTCACTATGCCATGTCACAGTGACATGCAACTTACGGTCCATGTCTAGGGCACACAAATCAGACACACTTGGACATGCTGAGATAGCCCAAGCACGTATGAACATTATTTTAAAATTCTTTAATAGTTTTTCAACAATTTTTAATTATATTTTTATAAAAATACATTTTTATATACTAAAATATCAAAATTACTTTTTTATTAAAAATTAAAAGAACCATGTTTTTGTGTCTTATTTTTCAAAAAATTCACGAACTCGGTCTCCAAGACATGTTCACTAAAGGATCTAATTCGAAGAACAAATGTTCAAAGAAATGATCAGCAATCTGAATGCGCAAGTTACAGAATGCCCTTAGTTACAAGCATGTTGAGGCCATTGATATATAGACCATCCAATGGAGAACCATCCCTTGATTGACTAGCGGCCCTTCTTTTTATATGTACTCTGTTAGTTTGAACTTTGAGGTTATGGATATATATAGACCCTCCTTCCACTCTGCCTTCCTTTTTTAATTGGCTCAAAGTGGGATTGCTAACCATAAATTTGAATCTATCCTCCAACACTAACCCTAAATGCAAATTATTTGTAAACTGGACTAGGCAACTAGAAAGGGAGAGGGGTTGGAAAAAAGAGAAGCACCTTTCATTTTCTTTCATCAGAAAATTCATGATTTTTATGTCCAACAAGATTCAACCATCTGGACTGAAAACCACATTTCATCTGTATCACAATCAAACTCTTTTCCACCAAACCAATTTGAAATTTGCTCCATACTCACTAACTTCTTTGCAGTAGGCTAATGCAACAATCACAAACATCTAAAAACAAGCTCCCTGCATGTTTTAGTTTCCTTTTCAACTAGATATGAACTATAGGCCTATAAATATTAGATCTCATCACATACTCTCAGTCCTAGGAGAATGGTTTAACCATGCCATCATCGCTATGTTTGTAGAGACTAACCCAACTTATAGCTGCAATGCTTGGACCAACCAATGATGTAAATGTTGCAGCAGATAATATGATATGTACAACTTAGTAACAATTATAGTCCCATACAGCACCGCACATTTTTGTATTGAAAAACAGTGCATTATGTCATACCAGAGTGCATGGTATGATATAATTATAAACCTGTATCATATGATACAAGCTTACATTTTATAAGTGAGAAGAGGGTGAATGAATCACTACAAAACAGTGTTTTCCAGTGTTCTTAGTGTTCCTTAAACATTTAGCTTAATTTTAAGCTTATACAGGGTTATTTTGGTCCTAATTTCATAAACCCAACAACTAACTTTGAACAACCCCAAAACACTACCATGGAGAATCTCAGTCCAAACCTTGGGAGCCCAAATCTGCTCTTTGAGAAAGAAAATGAAATAAGCCAGTTTTTAGAGGGTTCTGTCTTGGAGCTACCTATATCTTTTAGGGTCATTTTAGAATATTTGCTAGAAATTGCTTAGACCTTTTAGGGATTGTTCCAGGAATAACTTGTTGATCTACTCATGTCAACAACAAGAAGAAATGTCTAGCAAGCAAGTTTGATCAAATAAATTGACCATAATGTGATTAGGTGATGTTTCTATTCTATGATATCGAATGGTGGAGCGTGAAGATTAAAACAGCATCTTACATATACAAATGGCTGTCAAGTGTCATGTATTGGCTGTCACATAGCTGCGGGTGCAGCACTTTAAAAAAACTTAAGTGCGGGGATGTGAGAGGGTATATATATATATATATATATATATATATATATATATATATATATATATATATATATATATATATATATATATATATATATATAATTTTTAACAGTTAACAGTAACACTAATGAAATAAAAAACAACTATCATAATATCATCAAATCGATTCATCATCATGCATGCAATAAATCAAATTAACAATCTACAATTCTATTCTTTATCATAAAAAGTTAAAAACTAACACTACAATTAAATCAACCTAAATATATTATAGAAACAATCAAATAAGTAAAGCAGAAAAGAAGTAAATTATATAGTATACTACTAAAAGAAGCAAACAATACATAATTACATACCAAAAGTATATCCTACACAATGTATATGATGATGAGGTAATGAATCCTAATAATTTTCTGCTTCATCATCAAATGTATCATAAGAAAGAATGACTAGGCTCAAATAAGTCTATGTTTGTAATGTTGAAATCATGCTCTCCCTTTAAATCACACTTTTCTGGGTTTACATCCCAAAATTTGAATGATTCTTGTCTGCATTATAAACTCAATTTTAAAATGTTAAATACAAGTATATTTAAATAAAGAAACTAAGAAATAGTCAAATAACTAAGAGAGCAATTAGTACGTGTATTCATCATTGGTTCGCGAAAGTAGTCGAAAATTAGAATGAACATATACTAAATCCTCTGCATGCTTGCTGGTGAGTTTGTTTCTCTTAATGTTGTGGATTTAAGAATATGTGCTCCAATTTCTTTCACAACAGAATGAACTAGCAGGTTGGGATAGCAATCTCAATGCAAGACGTTGGAAAAGAGGTGTTTTTGATCCAAATGTTGACCACCATGTGATAGGATCTATATTCTCCTCTTCTCTTGCTATTAATGCATGTCTATATAATCTCGAAGATGAAATTTTTTCAAACTCTTGTGTGACTTGATTTAGAATATGTGATTCTTGATAAAGTCTTGTCATACACATATTTTTATGCCTTGATAGCTCTGGATCTAAATTTGGAGGGACACGACCAACACCACCTTCCTGCCACTTTTTGCATAATATTTTGGATTGAGAGAATGTGTCATGCAATGCAAAGGAGTGTTGATCTTATCTCATCTTCTGATTAAAATTGAATGAATATGATTAAAAAAATTTGAATCATCCAATGAAAGATTTTTTTCCTCATGTTTGAAAACTACAACTTGTATTTTTTCAATCATATTATCTCACAGAATGATTTTCTTTTTTGGTTCATATCGCCGACCCCAATTGTTTTGGGATGAAGGCGTAGTTGTTGTTGTTTGTTGTTGTATTATCTCACATTTCATAAACTTTATAAAGCATGGGTTCATCCTTATCAGTTTCTCTTAATATTTACCAAATAGGGTGCGTAAACTGAAAGAAGTATACGACTCTACCCCAAAACTCATCATCAACAATGAATTTCTTAATTTCTTGAGCATTGACAACCTCATTAACACGATAGAATGTCTCATTCACATCAGTCACCATGTTAACTAAAGCATTCTTCACTTTCTTAATCATTTTCACCATCACAATAATAGACGCAAAACGTATTTCAGCAATCTTCAACAATTTCAAATAAGAATGCCTATTAAACATAGCATTAGTATGATGGTAGTTGACAACAAAAATTTTAATGCTTTTGACATTTTTTTCTAATTCCTCAATCCATAAACATAGAGCATATGCTGGTAAATTTTCTTATTCTTTGGGGTTGCAAATGCTCTTGAGGGTCAGATTCAAGTTATGTGCTACACAGGGAGTCCAAAAAAATATGAAGATGCTCACTCTCCAAACTCAGTGCTGCACTTTTACAAGCTGGAGTGTTGTCTGTGATGATTGCACTATTTTTTTATCACGCACTTCTTTTATTACTTCTATAAATAATCCCTTCAAATACTCAGCATTTTTTATATCGCCTAGATACATCAACAGATTTCAAGAATACTGGGCCACTAAGCGAAGAAACAATGAAATTAATCAGTGGACGCCTTTGAATATCTGTCCACCCATAAAAAACAATGAAAACTCTATTTTGCTCCCATAAATATTTTTGAATCTCTATTAATCTCTCAACATTTGCCCTTTCTTCTGCAAGAATTGTCGTTCGTAGTTTTTCTGAATTTGGAGGTGCATAGCCACTCAAGTTACAATTTGCTAGTGAAGTAATTAAATCCTTCCAATAAGGATTACTAGCTGCATTAAATGGAAGTCAACTAAAATAAAAATATTTCCCTACCTTTCTATTCATCTCCTTAATTCCATATGTATTGAATGATGCTTGTATCATTCCTCTTCCTCTACCTCCTGTTAAAACGTAAGCTATATATATATATATATATATATATATATATATATATGGGGCTTCACTCATAAACGTTGGAGCCCCTTCAAAGGTCACATTTGTGACCGTTGGAGGGGCCCAACATCTATGATGTGGGCCCCCCAAGGCTAGAAAAGATAAAAAAGAAAAAGAAAAAAGAAAAGGTAAAAAGCAGTGTTATTAAAAATGCGCCTCAAGGCACACAAAGCGCGCCTCGCGTCAAGGCGAGGGGCTTTATGCCTTGAGGCGCATGTACAAAGCGCAACAACCCCGAGGCATGAGCCTCATACGCCTTGAGGTGCACGCCTTGAGGCGCACGCCTGAGGCATACATGCCTTGAATTTTTTAGTCAAATGAGGGTCAAAACCCTCATTTGACCAAAATTTAGGGGTTTTTTTATGCAGTTTTAACTAAGCTGCTAATAAAAAAGGCATTTACTACCCTGTTCAAGCCCGCTGACCATAAGTACGTCCAGCAAAGCCAACACAGCTAGGTCTCTGATCCTAGGGTGGTTTCTATGTGTAAATATAAAAAAAAAGGGGCATGATAAATGCACAGGCAGTGCCAGGTAGGGGTGTCAATGGGTTGGTGTTACGACACCCCTTCCATAAGACACCGGGTCTCAAACATAAGCCCAAAAAAAATTTCTTCCGATTCAGCAAGACCCACGCTGGGGGAGAGCCCTCGAACCCCCCTTACTGCAAGGGCAAAGACTCTGAATCAGGCTCCACAACTCATCAGTTGGACCTATGTTAAAATGAGTGGGTCCAAACCTGAATCCGACTAAGTAATGTAGGTATCAGACCAAGATTCAGGTTTAACTGAATTTTTATAAGAAAAACTATACCCAGATCCGATAAAAATTACATAAACTAGATCCAGTCCATACCTCGCAAAATAATATTTTAAATTATTTTATATTGAAAATTTGAGAATCTTAACCGAAACTCCAGTCAGACCTGGTTTGGTATAAAATTTTATAAACCATACCCAACCCATATAATAATCGGACCTCATGGGTCCACCATAAATAATTAATCAGAATCCCTTCTTTGCAACCAAACCCTAGCCCTATAAGATCCAATATGTGTCAGGATCGGATCATACCCAATCCATTAACACCCTTAGTAGTAGGTTCACCAATTTGCAGTCTAATAGACACTCAAAGCAACCACGTTAATGAAGTCATTGAGATCAGTTGCTTCGTTTCATAGAAAATTAATATCACTTTGTCAACTTGTTTAATGTATTCAATTTCGTAGGAGCAATAATCTCTTCTAGAATGTGACGATAAACCCTTTTAGTGACAAAATCAAGTCATGCAGTCACAACCCTATATATATAGAAATGAAAACATGTATTTTCTAATATATATATATATATATTAACATTTGGTTGTTAATGCTAAAATGCATTTTCTAATTATGACATGATATTGTTAATGCTAATATGCATTTTGTTGTTAATGTTAATTTTTTATTTAATGAATGCACATGTTTTATTTCTTAGATACTTACATAGATCAAGTTGTTGCATTAATGTTATTTTTACATGTTAATCTCATATTTTTTCAGTATTTATTTGAGATTTTTTATTTCTTGTCAGTTGTTGCTTCATCAATAAAGAATTTTTTATTTATTTATAATTTTAGATAATTTTTATAAATTTTTTAAGTTTTAAAAAAAAATTGAGGCTTACGTTTTGCACCTCGAGGCTTACTCCTCGCCTTAGATTTTGGTGAAGCGCCTCGCTACGCCTCAACGCTTTTCACAACACTGGTAAAAAGCAAAAAAATTAATAATTACAATCATATTAAAAAATATGAATATGTTAAAAAGGTAAAAAGATAGTTTTACCCTTATCGGGTTTACCCTTATAATATATATCTATACTTATATGTATATATATATAGCTTACATTTTAACAGCCCCTCCCCTCAAACTTATGGTGTGATGACCGAAAGTTTGACAAGAAGGAAATTGAATATGAGGGAAGAGAGTGCCTTAGTAAAGAAGTCGGTCAGCTGATATTTTGATGTTACATAAGAAAAATCAATGACTTTCTTCAAATATTCTTCTCTAACATAATGACAGTTCATTTCGATATGCTTTGTTCGCTCATGAAATGTGTGATTCTTGGCAATATATATTGCACTTTTGTTGTCACAACACAACTTTGTAAGCCCTTGAACACGAACCCCCATATCTTTCAGCAACCGTCGAATCCAAACAATTTTCATAGTTGTAGTTGCCATGGCTCGGTACTCAGCCTCAGTAGAAGACAGAGACACCTAACTCCAAGAAACCAATGATTCACCTAAAAACACAAAAAAACTAGTGTTAGAGTGACTGTTATTTGGGTCACCTCCCCAATCAGAGTCAGTATAAGCAATTAAATTTAACTCAGAAGATGAAGATAGAAATACCTCATTATTTATGAACCCTTTCACATATCTAATAATTCGAAGAACAACGCTCATATGAACTAAAGTAGGAGCATGTTGAAATTGACTTGCAACATGCAGTGCATGAGAGATATCTAGCCTGGTGATGCTAAGATACATCAATGAACCAATGAGTTGCCTGTAAGAAATAGGATTTTCTAAAGGAATCCCATCATCAATCTTTATTTTTGTTCCTACTACTTCAGGAGTTTCACAAGTTTTGTCATTTGAAATGCCTGACTTGTCAATAACCTCGCAAGCAAGTTTAGTTTGAGACAAAAAGTAACCCCTGTGAGAATAGGCAACTTCAATGCCTAAAAAATATGTCAGACAACCTAAGTCTGACATTTCAAATTTTTCGGTTAGAGTCTATGTCACATGGGTGTGGGTGTGGGTGTGGGTGTGGGTGTGGGTGTGGGGATTCAGCACTTCCAAAAAACCCGGGTGCGGGGGTGCGGCAGGGGCAAAAATATAAAATATATATATAAGGGGGTCCGGGGGTTCCCCCGACGTGGGTCGGGGGTCCAACTTTTTTTGCTAGTGTGTTTGTTTGAAGACTCGTTACCCACGTTCTGCTTGTTGTGTACTTTGAGGCAACGGGACAAAATTGATGAAACGAAAGGATTGGCAATCTGATCGACCCAGCCTGCTGCGTTCTGCTTACTGTCATGATTAAATCATGTCTGAAACTCCCTGGTCTTCACGAAAAAAAATATAAGCGCAAGGTTTGATGTGGTTTGTTGGAGAGAGAGTCTTCATGAGGCCTACGACTCCACTGTCACGCCATAGGATTCTTCAAATTTCATTTTATATACAGCTGCACGACAACTAAAAGAAATTTATTGGATTGGACATGTGGAAAAGAGAGGTCTACACAAGGCAACAGCTAGAGCACCCATCTCGTCAAGAGAACAGTGAATACTAATAGCCAGCAAGGCTACCACCATCATTATCATTTATTATGGAGAGAGAAAATCCTTTACGAAAAAGAAGGATCTAGATTGAAAAGACTCTTCAATTTTAGATGGTTTTAGAAGTGCCCTTTATAAAACAAGAGCAGCAGCAGCAAGCAGCTGTCAGCAGAATTTTTTTTTTTAAAATTCCGCAGCCCATTTCATAGGGCAATTTTTTAAAAAAAAAAAATCAAAAAAAAAAAATGGACCTAAATGATCCTGGGTGCGGTCAACGCACCCAGGATCGGGTTGACCGCACCTGGTGCCGCACCCGCGTCGAGTCGTGTCGACGCGGGTGCGGCACCCTGCTAGCCGAATCCCTGTGACATAGGTTAGAGTAGACTTGATACTCTTAATTCCTACTACATCACTACCTCTCATCAACATATAATAACAGAACTACAATACTGTTAAATTGTAATTTATAAGACAATGTATTTTCTATATATATAAAAGAAGATACATATACATATATATATATATATATGTACATGTATCCATCTACTTGTATATATAAAATATATATTTCTTTCTTGTATTGGCTGTAGGGGTATTTTAGTCATTTTTATATTTTACGCATATTCATGTTTTTGAATATGATTGTAATTTCTCCTTTTTATTTTTTCTTATTTTTGTAATTTTTTTCATTTCTTATTTTTGTTTTTTTATATAATGTTTGTGTACACGCTGACTGTGTACAGTGTACAACAGTCAGCTATTGACTGTGTACACAGTTTTAAAAAGATAGACGTTGGGCACCAACGTCTCTAATAAGCGCCGTTGGGAATAGCCCAACGTCTCTTAAGTATGCTTATAAACAAGGGCTATGTGAGCCCGTTGGGAATAGCCCAACGTCTCTTCATTTTTGAGACGGGGCGGGGGTGGAGATCTTGTCCCCCGTCCCCGCCCCCGTCCACTGCCATCACTACCCTAACCCCACCTCTTTCTTTCCCCCTTTGTGTTTTTATTTTAGTCAAATGACGTTTTGAACTTTTTTTAGGTAAAAAACGATTAAGGTAGGGACAAAAATGTCCAATCCCTAAAAAGGAGAACCGATCCAGGAAACGCAATAAGAATTGTGTTTCCCCAAAAGGGAGAATGAGGAAACGCGCTTCCATTTGAATAGGGAACGCGCTTCCTATGTAGGGCCGTTTTGAAAGAGGCGCTTCCCAAACGCTTCGGAAGCATCGCTTTTCGCTCTTCCCCACACGCTTCTGGACTCTGGAGCATCGCTTTTAACGCTTCCGAAGCTCGTTTCAGGAAAGCGCGCTTCCCCAAGCGCAGCGGTGCTTCCCGTAACCCTGACATGGACCTTGATTCGTCAAAAACAGTAATAAAGCAAAATCCAACATTAAAGAAATGTTTCAAGATCCCAATTCCTACAAGAGGAAAAATGAATCAATCAACAGAATATGCCCAACATAAAAATAATGTTCGTAATTCACCACTGACATAACCAACTTAACAACACAATGCAAATGCTAGCAATCCACCACTAACAACAAAGGATCCCATAATAAAAAACGGCAGACGATTCGCAAAGCGCAATCAAAAGCAAAAACCCTACCAAAAAAGGGGAAAATATCAAAAAGAAAAGGAACCCAAAATCAAGAGATTGATCCGAGGGATACCTTCAGCAGATTGTCGCTCAGAGAAAGGAGGGAATCCAAAACCTCTGATAAAAAAGATACACCTTGGTTATGTTGCATCTCATCCACAAGTTTTAGTAATGTTTCTACCCGCTTAGAAACTGCATAAACCATCCATTCTCAATTCCGCCAACGAATTAGATCCCAACATCGAATCAAACTCCCCAAAAAAAGAGAAAAAGAATAAGAAGGAACGATCAAAGAAAGAAAGAAGAAGGGTGGGAGAGGATTACTCGGCAGAGGAGCGTATTGAAGGCGTTGCTGGAGATGGCTTCCTGGAGAAGACTCCCACTGCTCTGAACCAGGGACTTTGTTGGCGGGATGGAGAGAGAGAAGTTAACCTGCATATTGTATATGACATTATGGCGTTATATCAAATTTAGAAAGAAATCGTTAAATTCAGAGGAAATTATGGCGTTATATTCCATCACCACCGCACGGGGGCCTGGGTCCCAGTCTCATATATCTAACGGTTTCCAAATGGAATGTGCGGTGGGGATTGAGAACAAAATCAGGTCCAAGGCACATTGGATGCCGTCCAGTACCCAAAAGCTTCATCTTTCGAACGAATTTCAGCCGTCCATTTTTTTGGGATTGATGCCAGTCATCAATAAAGTGAATGCCTACAAAATTTCTTATAGATAACATCTAAGAGTGTCAATGGGTCAGCTTTTACCCAGACCCGACCTGTATCAAAAAAGGGACAAGGTTTAGTGATAAAGAAGGAAGTCCAATTAGAATTTGAGTCACACTCAAAAGGGTTAGATTAATATATGAAGCCAAGTATGATTTGTGAGACTTTATACCAGACATGGGCCTCACCAGAGTTTTGAGTAAAATCTACAATTTTCAATGTAAAAAAATTTATTTTACCAGGTATAGTTCGGGTTTGGTTCAAGGATAATGTAATCCTTATATGACTTACGTATGGTTTCTCTTACCCTGGGTCCAGATTGAATCCAAATTTAAAAGTTAATTTTTTTGTTTTTAATATTATAAAATATATTTTTATTGATACAACTTAAAACATTAAAATATTGCCAGTGTCCGTGTCCACTCGTGTCACTAGCTCGATGGTTAAGTCACACTATCATAACGGAGGGTCTCGGGTTTAAATCCTGTGAGGGTTATCCACCAGCTTGTCTATTAGGGGCAAGTTTGTGATGCCTTTCGTTCTTGGATTTCTTGGTTTCTTATAATTGCAAATCACAATTATAGCACTTACTCAAATTCATTGAAACATGACAAAGTGCAAGTTGTGACCGTGATTCTCACTTGAGAATGCTTCTTCCTTGAATCCTATTGAATCCCATAGAAGTTGATCACTAGATTCTCAACTATGATACGTACAATAGCTTTGTAATAAATTTTCAAATTTTATAATTTTTTTGGGTTTTGTATCGTCTTCTTTTGGTGGCATTTCACCTTTTAAAAGCATTAAAAAATGAACTTCCTCGTGATTGGTTAGACGTTTTTTTATCTTTTGGGATCTCTAATCTCTTGGTTTCCTAAGCTTTTGGTAAGTACCAGTTATATCCTTCGTAGACCTACACATGACTTGAAACAACAACCAAGATGCAATCAAGAACACACAACTTTAAAAAATATTGGGTTTACTGACAGGGGATTATCTGAGCAAGTCAGTTTGGGATTCTAAAATTAGGGTTCATGTCTAGGCCGTTCACGATATACTCAAGCTAAAGGCTTGACGCGATAAGAGACACATGTAAGACACTTTACAAATATACTCGAGTTAAGGGCGTGAAAAGGGGATCTTGTGATCCAAGAATGAGACAAAGAGAGTTCAAAAACTTTTGACACCAAAACAATAAAGCTTCTAAATCCTAAAGAGAGAGGATAAAAAAAAATACACACACACAATGCAAATAATCTAGCAAGGTGAGTATGTGAGAAAGGAGCTGGAAATCAAGAATTTTCAAGAAATTAAGATTTCAACAAGATAAGAGAGTGAGTCCCATCATGGTTGACAAAAAATTTGATGGTGGGAAATTTTACCAATAAGGTTTTAAAATATTTTGAAAAGATTTTAAAAAATATTTTTTTTGTAACTCACCTTCATTTAAAAATGATGGGATTTGCTAGCTTGAAATAAAATTAAGTATTTACTGTTGGGTTAAACCACCACGTTGGTGGTCGATGTGGGTAACGCTTCCCCACATAAATTTTGTCCCTTCCGTTAAACCCATTACCGAATAAAAGGGAAACAGTTGTTCAACCGTTTCTATTCGGTGTTTATAAAGAGGGTTTCATAAGCAACCCAGAAGAGAGCGCAAATACAAAAATTACAGAGGGAAAGAGGTCGACTTACCGTCCGCATACAGTGGCCTGCACTTGTGGTGGCTGCGGACAGGCTGAGTTGAAGATCGTCCCTCTTCGGCAAGCACAGCAGCTTCAGTAATGGCCTCCTCAGGTATGTGAGCTCTGCTTTTTCTGTTTGTTATACAGAGCCACCGCTACAGGGGATGCCGATGAGTTGCTGTCGCCGGAAAAACCCCAGCCGCACCCTACATTGGGTTATAGGCCCACCACGCTTCCGCTGCGGGGTGTGCTCTGGGTCGACCAGCAAAGCAGGTCACCGTGGGGTGACACTGTTGCTGGTCACCGCTGCTTGTCGTCGACACCGGCGACTGTCGCCGTTGGGCGACAGACTGATTAAAAAAAAAACAGCTTACCTCTGTTTTTGGGGGGTTTACTGTCGGTGAGGACCCCGCTGGCGTCTACTTCTTCATCCGCCATTAGAAGGTTGCAGGAGCCATCGCCAGCGACTAATGAGTCGCCGGATTTCTAAAGGCCTCTGCGGCATTGGTTTTGGCCGGCGGATGGCTGCTTTCGCCGGAGAAGAGGCACCATCAACAGGCGCCGGTGTTGATCGCCGGCAGGCGCCGGTGTTGATCGCCGGCAGGCGCCGGTGTTGATCGCCGGCAGGCCGCGGCGTTGGTCGCCGACAGGCGGTGGCGGTGAGTGAAACTGCGAAATAGGGTTTTTTGAAAACCCTATTTCGTGTTTCACGGTTTAACATCGGGATCCTTTATCGGATCCGGTATGAACCGGGTCCGACTCGGATCTGTGACCCCCGGGTCCGACCCGGATTCAATCTTTACCGGGTCCAACCCGGATCCAGACTATACCGGGTCCGACCCGGATTCATGTATTAACCGGGTCCGACCCGGATTCATGTATTAACCGGGTCCGACCCGGATACGGATGACCTCGGGTTTGACCCGGATCCGGTTTGTATCGGGTCTGACCCGGATCCAGTTTGTATCGGGTCAGACCCTGATCCAGACCATACTGGGTCCGACCCAGATCCAGTATGTACCGGGTCCGACCCGGATCTAGTTGCAACCGGGTCAAACCCGGATCCAGACCATACCGGGTCCGACCCGGATCCGGTCAGTATCGGGTCTGACCCGGATCCAGTATATACCGGGTTCGACCCGAATCTAGTTGCAACCGGGTCAGACCCGGATCCAGACCATACCGGGTCCGACCTGGATCTGGTATGTATCGGGTCCGACCCGGATCCAGTTTGCAATCGGGTCTGACCCAGATCCAGGAGGGTCCAGGCACTATTTGTCCTGAACCGGATCAGGGACTGACTCATCCCCTTTCCGGGACCGGTTCAGAGCCGTTTTTGGCCGGTTCCTTCCAGTTTTTCACCGGTTCTGAGATGCTAAGACCCTGTTTTCTTAAATATAAGAAAATACAGAGATTTTGGCATACGGTTATAGGGTTTTATGAATTTTTTGTTCATACTTGACCCGGTTCATAATGTTCAGAACCGGTTTGGACCCTTGGATGACCGGTTCGGGGCTGTTTCAGACCGGTTCAGAGTGCTTTAAGACAGGTTCATGGAACATATGACAGGTTCATTCAGTTTTAAAATCATTTCAAGAGTCATATGTCTGGTCCATTCGGTTTACGGACCATTTTAAGATATAATTTTGCATATTAGCATTAAGGATAGTTAGATGAATCAGTGTTTTCATGTCACCAAAGTGACTGAATACACGTGAGTCATAAATGAATTTTATACTATCATACAGTTCCTAAGCCGATATGCACATTGTACTTAGATTCATGAAACGATAGACGACCCAAAGGTAGTTTTATCGTGTTTGAAATTTAAGTAGGGTAGAATAAGGTAAATGTGTCGAGATACATCACACATGAGTATCCAAAGGTACCTTGTGTTGATGGTTTATCTTCACAAGAACCTTAGTTTTACCGAATATGGTCGGTAGGCGAAGTGGTTTCGTGTGTCGAAGCTCTTACCAAAGTAGGACTCTGATGACCCCCCTTCACTCGCCTGAAAAGAAGCATATCAAGGGCCTTTATTATTTTGCTTTTTCCACTAAAGTTTTAGTCTCGTATAAATGCTTCCTAATACGTGTCTTTTGTCATGCAGTTTCTAGTTCTGTGATTTTAGATGGCTCTAGCTCTATACCTTTTCTAGATGGATCTAATTTTAGTGATTGGAAAGAAACTGTTTTATTTGCATTATGGTATATGGATCTAGATCTGGCTCTAAGGATAGAGGAACCCGCTGCCCTCACTGATCAGAGTACTGCTGATCAAAAGATTGCTTTTGAGAAGTGGGAGCGCTCGAATAGGCTTAGCTTGTTGCTTTTGCAATCTAAAGTAGCTAAGAACATTTGAAGTGCTATCTCACAATGCAGAACAGTGAGAGAATTCATGAATGCCATTGAGGCATAATTTGTGAGTTCAAACAAGGTCAAAGTCAGTACCCTGATATCAAAACTGATATCTATGAAATATACTGAAGGGGGAAACATTCGCCAGCACATTTTGGAGATGAGAAACATAGCGTCTTAGCTGAATGACATGAAGCTCACCATCTCTGATTCTTTCCTAGTGCATTTAGTTCTAACGTCCTTACCTTTGGAATACGGACCTTTCAAAATCTCGTATAACACACATAATGATGAATGAACATTTAATGAACTCATGTCCAAGTGTGTTGAAGAAGAAGAGAGGATGAAAGGTGAGAAGGTGCAGAGTGCACATATGGCTTCTCATACGTCCAAGGTAGGACCAAGGAAGAATGCATTTAAGAGAAATGCTAGGAAGAAGCCAACTGGGGATAAGTCATCCCAAGACAAGCAATCTAACTCTGCTCCCATAAAGTGCTTCTTTTTCAAGAAGAAGGGACACATAAAGGCATATTGCATAAAGTACAAGAAGTGGTTGGAAAAGAGAGGTAATTTGTCATTTGTTTCTCATGAATGTAATTTATTACAAATTCCTGAAAATAGCTGGTGGATTGATTCTGGTGCTACTGTTCATATTTTCAACTGTCTACAGTTGTTCCTGAGCAGAAGGAAACCAACAATGCATGAGAAAAGCATCTATTCGGGAAACAAGATGCGTTCACATGTGAAGGGTGTTGGAACCTGCAGGATTACTCTGGATACAGGCGTAGTTTTAGATCTTCATGATGTCTTTTATATTCCATCGTATAGTAGAAACTTAATTTCAATTTCAAAGTTGGATAAATTTGGATATTGTTTTAAGTTTGAAAATTCCAAATTGTTCATATTCAGAAATTCAATTGAAATTGGTTCTGCATCTGTTTATGATGGTTTATATAGATTGAATGTGAAGATCCAAACTCAGGAGTCTTTGACTTCTGAATACGCATTGGTTGGAAATAAACGTAGCATGACAGATGATAAATCTTACATGCTTTGGCATCGAAGGTTGGGTCATATCTCTGAAAAGAGAATAAAGAGACTGGTAATGAAGGGATCTTGCAATCTCTAGATTTTACTGACAATGACCTATGTGTTGATTGCATAAAGGCTAAGCATACAAACACATATAAAGAGGGTGTCAAACGCAGTAGTGAGATATTAGAAATAGTCCATACAGATGTATGTGGACCGTTTTCTCCCTGTTACACAGGCGAAAAATATTTCGTCACCTTTATTGATGACTATTCTCGGTATATGTATCTCTACTTGATTTTCAAAAAAATTGATGTTTTTCAGATGTTTAAAGAATTTAAGAAAGAAGTAGAGAAACAAACTGATAAGGTTATTAAAATAGTCAGGTCTGATAGAGGTGGCGAATATTATGGTAGGTTTACTCAGATGGGGCAAAGGGAAGGACCATTAGCGCAATTTCTGAAAAAGGAAGGCATAGTACCTCAATATACCATGCCTGGTAGTGCCTATCAGAATGGTGTAGCTGAAAGGAGAAATCGTACGCTTAAAGAAATGGTTAGGGCCATGTTGAATTATTCAACACTTCCCATAAAGTTGTGGGGTGAAGCCTTAAGGACAGTTATGCATATTTTGAATAAGGTTCCTACGAAATCTGTGCCTAAAACTCTTTACGAGCTGTGAACAGGTAGGAAACCATCACTGTCTTATATGCACATATGGAGATGTCCTGCAGAGGCTAAACTGTATAACCCCCACATTAAAGCCTTTGATCCAAGAACAACCAGTGAATATTTTATTGGTTATCCAGAAAGATCAAAAGGGTACAGGTTTTATTATCCATCTCACTCACCACAGATTGTTGAAACGGATAAGGCTAAATTCCTAGAAGATGGTTCAGTAGGATTAAGTGCACTTCAAAGCATTGGTTTTAAGGAAATACAGGATCCAGTTTCATCACCTGTTAAGGAAAACATCGAAAGATACCACATTGTTATTCCTAATGATGGTGTGGTTGATCATTCGATTGTTAATGCACAAATTCAAAGTGAACCTATTGTGGACAATGTGGAAGAACACGAACAGGATGATGAGGTTCAATCTGAGCCTGAGGAACGACCTGTTTGGAGATCCACAAGGATTAGGAGATCTGCCATACATCCTGATTATGTGGTGTAACTTCAGGAGCCTAGTGATTTCATAGATATGGATGATGACCCGTTGAATTTTATGGAAGTTGTTGAAAGCAAACAATCTTCGCACTGGATTAAAGCCATGAAAGAAGAGTTAAACTCTATGGCTAAAAATCAAGTGTGGGATCTTGTCACGTTACCTAAAGGAGTAAAGCCCGTAGGATGTAAATGGGTCTTTAAGACCAAGAAGGACTTCAAAGGTAACATAGAGAGACATAAAGCAAGATCGGTTGCTAAAGGATTCACCCATATGGAGGACATTGACTATAATGAGACATTTTCTCCTGTCTCAACTAAGGAGTCAATGAGGATTATTCTGGCCCTCGTAGCTCATTATGACTTAGAGCTACATCAGATGGATGTGAAAACAACGTTCCTCAACGGGGATCTGAATAAAGATGTATACATGAAACAACCTCTTGGTTTCTCTGAAAATGATCGTTTGGTTTGCAAGCTTAACAAATCAATATATGGACTTAAACAGGCCTCCCGACAATGGTATATTAAATTTTCCCAAGTCATTGTGACTTTTGGGTTTACAGAAAATATTATTGATCAATGTATATACCTTAAGGAAAGTGGGAGTAAGTTCATTATATTGATGTTGTATGTGGATGACATCTTACTTGCAACCAACGATATAAAGTTGCTTTCAGAGACAAAACAGTTTCTTGCATCACATTTTGATATGAAAGATATGGGTGAGGCTGCTTACGTTCTTGGCATTGAGATTCGTCGAGACAGAGCAAAAGGTGTTCTAGGCCTCTCCCAAAGATCCTATATAGAAAAGGTGTTAAAGCAATATAGGATGGAGAATTGTTCTCCTACTTCTACACCCATATCAAAAGGTGACAAGCTGAGCCTAAAGGATTGTCCACAGAACGATATTGACAAAGCATAGATGAGTGCTTATCCATATGCATCAGTTGTTGGCAGCTTGCAGTACGCGCAGACATGTTCTCGACCAGATATTTCTTTTGCAGTAGGGGTACTTGGCATATTTCAGTCTAACCCAGGTTTACCCCATTGGAAGGTTGCCAAGAAAGACTATATGTTAACGTATCATAAAGTTGATCACCTCGAGGTCATTGGCTACTCAGATGCGGATTTAAGAGGATGCCTTGATAGTAGAAAGTCTACTACTGGGTACGTCTTCTTACTTGATGGGGGAGCGATCTCTTGGAGGAGTGGAAAGCAGACGACCACTGCTGCCCACACCATGGAGGCAGAATTCATTGCATTGTACGAGACTACTTCACAGGCTATATGGTTAAAGAACTTCATATCAGAGTTAAAGGTGGTCGATTCCATTGGGAAGCCACTGAAGGTCTACTGTGATAATAAAGCTGCAGTGTCCTTTTCGAACAACAACAAAAGTACTATGTCATGCAAGCATATGGAATTGAAGTATTTTGTTGTTAAAGAAAGGACAGAGAATCATTTAGTGCATATTGTCAATATTGGTACCAAAGAGATGATCGTTGATCCTCTTACTAAAGGGCTAGCACCGGGATTATATTCCGAACATGTAATGAGGATGGGATTGTTAAACTCTTTTTGACATATGCATATAAATAAAGTGATCGCTTTCAGTTTTTGATTCTCATTATGGTTGTTGTCAATCTCCTAAGGATTAGAGATTCAACCAAGGACCTTTAGAATAGATTTTAAAGGCCAATCTATTCATCAAGTTATTCCCATAAGGTTTTCTGGTTAAAGGGTTTATTGTCGGAACAAGTGGGAGAATGTTGGGTTAAACCACCACGTTGGTGGTGGTTACCCACGATGTGGGTAACGCTTCCCCACGTAAATTACTTGCGTCCACTCCTCAGGGTCATAACAGATTTGGCCTGCTGCTGTGACTCAGTATGAAACAGCCCTCCGGTTATCTAGTCCTTGCCCTTCGGGTTCATGACAGCCTGGCTCGGCAAAGTACCCTCGGGTCTCCTACTGATAGCCTCTACTAACTGTCCCATTTGCGACTCTAGCTTCGCAATGGACTGCGTGTGCGAGCTCAAAATCTGGCTACACTTCTCGAAAGCATTCTGGTTAGAGGTTTTCACCTCTTGGAATGCTTGGAGAAGTCTCTCCTCAAAAGATGTCTGCGGGGCAGACTCTTGCAGAATCGGAGGAGGAAATGAAGACTGAGGATAACTCGGCCTCTGAAATGTCTGAGTAAATGATGGCGACCGAGCTGACTGAGAGGATGTAGGCATATGAATGGAAGACTGTGGACTCTTCTATGAGAAATTGGGATGGATACGCCAATCCGGATTATATGTAGATGAAAATGGGTTGTTCTGCGGTCTGGCATAACCCTGAGCTGCCTGAACTTGTTCTTGAACAAATTCAGGGTACTGAGCTGCCGAAGGCACTCAGTAATCTCATGTGCTGGACTGGCACACAGAGTACACACCTGTTGAGTAGTGGGTGGTCCCGAGAGAAGTTGGTCCAACTTTTGAGCAATCATGTCTACCTTGCACTGTAGTGCAGTAGATGGACCAATCTCGAGAACACCAGCTTTCTTCTAAATGCTGGGTGTGTCTCTATCTGAATGAGAGCTCGAAGCATGGTGGAGGGAATTCTTTGCCAATGTATCAAACAACCTCCATGCTTTATCCTCGCTCTTCAACATGAATGTCCTACCACATGAAGAGTCGATCATCTGACGATTCCTGTCAGAGAATCCGTCATAAAAGCTCTGCACCAGCTGCCATCTCGGCACCTGATGATGGGGACACTTCCTAAGGAGATCCTTCATTCTCTCCTAGGTCTCATGAAAATGCTCACCATCTAGCTCCGAGAAGCTAGTGATGGCTCGCCGGTACTGGTTCATCCAACCAATGTGAAAATACTTCCTAAGAAACTCCTGCTGTAGCTGATCCCATGACCCTATCTCTACTGAATCCAAGGACTTTAGTCAATACTTGGCCTTGTCCTTCAATGAAAATGGGAATAAGGTCAACCTCAAAGCATCATCGTTGAAATTCTGTATCTTCACAGTAGAACAGATCTCGAAGAATTCATCTAAGTGCCGATAGGGATCCTCGTGACTAAGGCCATAAAAAGATGGAAGCATCTGAATAATGTTGGCCTTAATCTCATAGTGTGGCGCTACTACATCGGGTCTCCAAATGCAGGATGCCTGGACATAATCTGTGGGAAAGAAGTATTCTCTCAGAGGGCGTGGATAACTGGAGGTGGAGCTGGAGGATCCATATCGCCCATTGTTGTCAACAAATGGATGTAATGGGGTTCCTAAAGCTCTTCGCCCCTACATACACTGGTACTAAGACCAGATGTAAGCAACCGACCTAATTCTAAAACTAAAACTAAACTAACACTAAATTGTAAATAACACAAATAAAGACAACTAAGGAACAAATATTCTAAACTAATTATGTCAGAACTAATTAACTAAATAAATGAAATAACAAAACAAACTATTCTAATTTACTGAAAAAGAAAGAAATATAGGAAATCACAAACTAAGTTCTCTAAAACCCACCTGTCTAATCTCTCCTTGTAGATTGAAAATTCAGTGAATCCTATAAAAAGCAGTATGTGAAACCTGAAATTCCACTAGAGGGGGGGTGAATAGTGGAATATGATAATGATCGATAAAATAAAATAATTAAGCAATAAGGCACAACACATAAAACACAGAAGTTATACTGGTTCGGTCAATATCCAGACCTACATCCAGTCCCCAAGCAAACCACTTGAGATTCCACTATAACATCCGAGTTACCGGATAAATAGTACAACACCCTCTTCCCAAGAGGTCTTCTTCTCTCAACAGAGAAGGGGCACACCCTCTTCCCAAGAGGTCTTCTTCTCTCAACAGAGAAGGGCAACACCCTCTTCCCAAGAGGTCTTCTTCTCTCAACAGAGAAGGGCAACACCCTCTTTCACAGAGGTCTACTTCTTTAAACAAAGAAGGAGTACAGTGAATAAACAGAGTTACAATACTTCCTATAGAACCTTCAGAATGATATGAATGCACGAATGAAGGATTCTAAGAATGTTCTGTTTGTCACTCAGAGAATACTCTTTGTCAAAGAGCTGGACTTGACTTTTTCTCTTTTCTTTCTTTTTCTTTTTCTCTTTCTTTTTCAAGGCTCTCTTTTCAAATCACGAATAGAATATTTTTCTCTTTGTAAGCTCACACGTCTATTTCATTCCTCTTGTTTGAATAGTTTATGTGTGTGTGTTTATATAGCTTATAAAAAGTAGTCGTTACATTTTGGAATTGTAACTTTTTGAAATATGAAATGTTATGTCTTTTCAAAAATATCTTTTAGAGAAGATCGAGAATGCCTTTTTCCAGAAGAGTAAGATAGAGGGTACACTAGTCGTTGTAGTGTTTTAGGTAATACATATTTTATGTAAGAAAGTCTATTTCTTACAATAGTACATTTGAACGTTGGGTTGTAGTTTTGTCTTTATTCTAATTAATGATTTGAGGTACATTAGTACTTCTTTACTTTAAATGAGTGTAAGTACTATGAGTGCTTTGAGATATTTATTTGTACATAGTCATGTCAAGTGTATTCTTTATGTAGTGTATTTTAAGTCTCCAGAGAGAATGAGGACCCAAAAAGAAGGTCGACATTCTTTGGGAAGGATATTTAGAAGGGATTTGTTACAGAAGGCATTTAATGCTTTGTAGAGAGAATGATGACTTCAAGTAAGTCGACATTCTATGGTTATGAGAAAAAGGTAACTAGAGTCCTTAAAAATTTTAATTTATTTTTCTTATGTAGCCGATTTTATGTTTTTGTCTTTTTCCTACATTCCTTTTTCATGTTGTCTTGTAAGGTACAATGACAAAATGTCTTTTTCATAAAAGGTTGTAAGAAGGTACAATTATTATATGACAAAATATCTTTTTCATAAAAGGTTGTAAGAAGGTACAATTATTATATGACAAAATATCTTTTTCATAAAAGGTTGTAAGAAGGTATACTTATTGGTTTTCAAAAAAGAAGCTTTTTGAAACTATCGTATACTTTTATGATATAGTATGTATGAATGAGTATGTAATATGCAAAATGCAAGTTCCTGAAGGTACAATTATTATATGACAAAATATCTTTTTCATAAAAGGTTGTAAGAAGGTACAATTATTATATGACAAAATATCTTTTTCATAAAAGGTTGTAAGAAGGTATACTTATTGGTTTTCAAAAAAGAAGCTTTTTGAAACTATCGTATACTTTTATGATATAGTATGTATGAATGAGTATGTAATATGCAAAATGCAAGTTCCTGAAGGTTCTGTTACATATGACTTTAAAGAGAAAAAAATCTTCATCTTGAGGTAGCCGATTTCTTCATTTGAGCTTTAGGAAAGCATGGCTCATCAAGCTTTTTCTTCAAGGAGTATGATTGCACCATAGTTGTACTTGAACAGGAAGTCTCCATCCTTATTGGGTGAGATATCCTTGCATCAAATACTCGTTAGATTTAAGGCAAAACATATTCAGTCATAATATAACATTATTTCAAGAGAACATATTATCATATCATACAAAATCAAATAAGACAGTGTATCATATTATGTGACATCAAAACCGAATTTCTCAACAAAACCTATATGTACTAACTATGTTAAACCTATATTCACTTACTAATCCTACTAACTAGAAAATAAAAAAAACTAATTAACAACTAGCTAACACAGATTAATAAATTAAACTCTAAGAAATAAAAGAAAGAATCCGTCGTTCCCCGACAACGGCGCCAAAATTTGGTTGAGTTTTTGTGAATGCTCTTTTTAAAAGATAATTTTTCAGTAAAATCTTTGGAAAATCGTCAACCAAAAGTAAATAACCGACTTTCCACAAAGTGACAAGTACGGGTCAAATCCACAGAGAACGAGAATTACTCGATTATTTATAAGGAATTTAATTTATTAATCACAAATATCAGTCTACAAGTACAAGGCTAATAATAATTGCAAAATAACACTAAAATAAAATGGAAAAGCACTTCAGTCTTCTATTTCACGACAAGGGCATTTCTGTCTTTTCGCCACTTCTCACGTTTTCACACTTGGACAAGAATCCCTGGAAATTTTTTATGCTTTTCAACCTAATAACACAGGAAAATACAAAGTTAGTAAATAACTCCAATAAATCAAAGTAGAAATGAAACTAAACCTAATTTTCAAGAAATTAACGAAACAAATCCTAATTACAATAAAATAATCAAATAAAATATTAAACTAATCCTAAAATTACCTAATATAAGTCTAACAATTCTGGATGATGCAGATGCAGCAATTAAAATGCAAAGAATAATGAAAATAGACCGAAAATGACTAAAAGAATGAAATTACAAATCTACCCCTAAATAGTGCAAAATAGACTTCTGACAGCGCTTTGTAAACTGACTGTTTGGCAGAGCAAACGAGGTCCTAATTTCCCAAAATTTAGTCTATTCTGTAACTAACAGATTCAAGAATCTGACAGTTTTTACAGAATTGAAAAATGATATCTGGAACTCCAGATATAAGTGTTTCTAAACCGGGAAAAATCTTGATATTGCAGGTCCCGAAATTTTAAAATCTGAAAAAGCTGTTTTCACAAAACGTTTAAAAATCAGACCAAATCAATTTGGATTGAGCTGAAATTTGGTATGCAGATAGTTAACACGCCAATAAAGTGAATAGATTTTTTTTTTTTAGAAAACTCGAAAATTTTGCACATAAAATAACGCTTGTGCGACAGAACAAAAATTGGGTTTTGAGTTCAATGCACTATTCACTTTAGAAGTCTATCTTAAACACTATGAATATAAATCAAACACTAATACAATCCTAAATGCTGTTGAATGACCAGTAAAACAGTGCTAATTAATGCAATTAACTATCACTATGAAAAATTAACCTAACTAGGCAATGCAGGATGAAAGCTAATCTAACTAACAAATCTAAAGCAACTAATCTTAACTAAACAATACAATCCTAACTATATGATCTAAAGTATGAAAATACCTAATGCTGATTACAACAAACTAAATAAAATATAGAAGTCAACACGCAGGAATCAATTATGATGTAATTAAACACTTATGTCTAAAATCTAAGTAGATCAAGCAAATGATTAACTAAGCTAACTTACCCTATATCTAATACTAATCACAACTAAAGTCAAATGAACAACTAAAGACCAGTGGGGGCGGTTTAAAATATGACTTGGACTCGGTTCATGCCTCTCCTAAATGGGTCAAATCATTTGACTCCCTTAGACAATAACTAAAGTAAAAACCCAAAGAAATTAAATTCTAATTTATTAAAACTAACAAAGTCAATTAATAATAATTACTAAATAAACCTTACACGCCTAATTTAAATAAATAAAATCCTAATTAAGACCTATCTAACTAAGGACCAAATTACTAACTACGGTTAACACAATTAACTAAACTAATTAAAACCTAATTGATGCTAGCTCACTAGGGACGATTAGAAAAAGGACCCTTAAGTAACCAATCACGAATTTGGGAAAACCAACGCCCTCCTTAATTGCAATTAAAATTTAATTTGAAAGGTGGAAGGAGGGTAAATCGTTCAACCTAAAAAAGCTTACTTTTTTTAAAAGCTTTCTAAATCAAATGGGGAAATTGAAGAATGTGAAACCGTCCAACCCAGGGGACCACACGGTTTTGACTTTCTAAAAACAAAATTTTTAGAATAAGCAAAATCCTTTCTTAAAACCATGTATACTCTTTTGGAAAGTAAATTATACTTTCAAACTTGGTTTCTAAAGAGATAAAAGATAACTTCTTAGGCTGGACATCAACTTTCAAACCTTGCTTAAAATATAATCCACTAATTTGAAAATACCCAAGGTTGCCAAATTCGAATTCCACACATTAATGATCCTTATCTAGAACTCGATTTTCCCTAGAGGATGAAATCAACCTATGACTAGATTAATTACTAATATATAATGACTATAAAACAAGATAAGGAATGGAAAATATCATATGCTAACAATAAAGGAAATAAATCCTAATTCAAACTTACCAAACATTTCAATAAAAACGTCTAAAGCATCTAAGACCTAATGCAATGCACCTAGACACACTAATGAACCTTCTATATGCAAAAAGAATCCTACCAAAAACAGTCTAGAGCTCTAATGGCTGACGCCCTTCCTTGGGGAAGATGACTCTTTAACAAAACATAACGATTTTATCTAAACTAAATAAATTAACATATGTTTTTGCTTTTTCACTTTAGCAAATTCAAATGAAAATGAAAAACTATCTTAACTACGATATTAATCAAATGAACATGCTGGACATGAACTATTGGAATTGCAGCACAAGAACACAGATGCTAACTGACACAGACATACAATTTTTAACAATGACACTACACACTGACCAATTGTCCTAACTCAAAAACCTAAGCTATGACCAATGACCCAAGATGAACAACAATCATTTTCTGGACTTGCTGGAACAAACTCAATGCTTGAACAACTAATATTGCTGACGAAATACAGAAATACTAAAATGCAGAAATAAGAAAATTGGCTAGACTAGTTCTAGCCGATTTAACTCTAATTACACGACTTTGCAAACACAAATCCCACAACACATTTATACTACCTCAAATTCAAATTTTGAATCAACTTATGCTGGGAATGACTAAAACACAATGCTGATTACACATTTTTTTCTGCAGAGACAAATTTCAGCACACATGAAAAAATGCAACACCAAGATTGTCTAGATTGAATCTAGTCGAATCTTGGGTTTTGACTCGAACAAGACACCCAACTCAAATCCAACGACACCCTGAGCATAAAATATATTTTGAAATATGTTTTCTCTGCTAAACTAACACAGAAAACCAGAAATGAAAAACAACAAAAATCGGCTAGAACAAGATCTAGCCGATTTCCACGTTTTGGGGCTAAAACGATTAAAAACTAACACTCTAACACATTAAAACGAAAATCAACCTAGATCTACCGTGATGGTATGTGCACGAGTTCTATACTAAGGCTGAAACAATAAAACACAACACACAATAAAAAAAACTAAACAAAACACATGCACACACGTTGGGTTTTAACTAGAAAAATAGGAAGAAGAAGACCTACCTCCAGGGCGATCCGACGATTGTGGGGGAGAAGAGTGCAGACAATGGCTTTAGATTGACATCTCGGATTGTTCAAGGATGCTGGAATATCACCACGAGCAGGGATCTTGCAGCTACAACACGTTGGAGATCCACCGAAGATGGAAAAGGTGCTGATTCACGATCGGAGGGCTTAGAAAACCGGATGGAGGTAGGGCCGGCTCATCTTGTTGGATTGTTTTGCACTTCCACGCAAGATAGATGTTCTCCACCTCTGCTACACCTGCAAAAACACAGCAAACAATGGTTAATCACAGCAAGGATGAAGAAGAAACGAAAAGAATTGAAACGGGAGATGAATTAATGCTTGAGTTTCAAGCAAAACTCAATCTTCAAGGCAAATGATGTGAGATGAAAGGTTGGAAGGGGGCTGGAGCTAGACTCACAATGAGGGGCATCAACTCCAACGCCAAAGACGCCTAGGGCTTCAGCCAAAAAGTGTATTTATACTTTTGGTATTTTGCAAAAACAGTGTTATAAAAAATATATTTTCTATGCGCCACTTTTTGAGGGGTTTTCTGCAAATCTTTTGTAATTGGGTATGGATATGCATGTGGGTTGGATTTGGGCTCTCTAATGATTGGTACAAGGTCCAAAACAGTCTAATTGGGTCGGATATGGATCCGATCCACCTTGAAATTTGTGCCCAGACACTAAAATAGCCATAACTCTTTCATTTTAACTCCGATTTTTCTGAAATTCGAACCACAACCCCTTGACATACAAATACATCTAAACATGGGTTTTAAATCTTAAACTCACCAAAAAATGCATGAATAACTTGCTAACATGATGTGCATTTCATGCATCATCATTCTGATTTCGTTTATTCAAGCATGGTTGTTCTAACTGCCCACTGAATATAGAATTCAGTTTCATTTTTTTTAGCTTCTGAAAAGCCTAGGAGGTATGAACCTTAATCGAGGTTTGAGGGTTCAAATTGGATTCCCAACCTCATCTTCTGTTGCATTCGCAAGCATGGACGAACCAAACCATGGTCGATCTGCCCCAACCCGATCTAGGTTGATTCAGGGTGAGCCGGGGTAGGCTGGCCAGGCCCGAGATGCAGCTAACACATCAAGGTACGTCGCTCCCTGTTGGCCCTGCGTGAGCTGCTGGCCGTGCAAGTGCTACAAGCCACGACCAGTGATAAGCTGCAGACCGATAAGGGTCTGCCATGGCCAACAAGTCTGGAAGAATTTTTTTTTATGTCTATGTGACGATAAAAAGGCAGAACCGCTGGGACCATTTCGGTCCAATCGATCGCCTCTCTGAGTGGTAGCTGAGGCCGCACTCATGCAGGTATAGCAAACTGGATCGATGGTTCCGGCTCCTCACCAACCGTTGGTGACTGGTAGAGTACACTACCCTGGACACCTGCCTTGTGGTGGCAGTCACGAAGTAACGACCTGTCAAGGCTCATTGCAGCCCAAGTACGATCTAATGATGAATTAAGTATGTGGTAAAATATTTTAAGAGATAAAAAGGGGCTTGCTACGATTTCACAGGTCTATTAAAAGAGCACTTATGGAAAAAAAATCATGTGAGACATACCACGTGGATGGCATAATCAGTGTGGGGTACGAAGGCGTACACCCTAGCTTAGAAATGAATGTTTAAATACTGAAGTGCTCGGCTCAGGGTTGAGCCAAATTCTTGAGAAATATTGTTGGTGCATTTTAGGCACCCGGATGGTAAGGTGTATACACTTTGATTACAACGGGCATGGGTTTGGGATTTTGGAAATTCCTTGGGGGTGCGATGACACGCACGAAAAAATAACCAAAAGATTAAAGTATGCACACATAACCAAGTTAAGAGATTCTGAGTATACCTGAAAGACTGTATATGTTACCAGTTTATCAAAGATCTGGGTACACCCGAAAGACTGTGTATGTTACCAGACCTATGTTTTACCTTGGAGAGGGTAGATGGTACAAGCTCCGTGGGACAATTATGCTTTCGTGAGAGCTAGTTGTCTCAACCGGTCTCTAGTCCTTGAAATTAGGGGGTCAGGACTTCCAATGCGTCCTAGGTGGTGCGATCATCGCAAAATTTTTCCTCTTGTATCTTTCTCTCTCTTCCTTCTCTTTTTCCTTTCTAACCCCTATTTCTCCTTTTTGAAGGGAGAAAAGACAGAAAAGAAGAGAGAAGAGAAAAGAGAAGAAAGAAGAGAAAGATGAACTCTTTTCGGGGTCTCACTTGACCTTGATTTGAAAATATTTAGAAAATTATTCACCTCCGTTTTGAAAATATTTGCGGAAAAATTGGGAGACGGGATTCACTCGTCGGTACGAGGTTCGACCGTTCCTGACGCCTTTACCAGGGGTAATCGAACCAAGGATCGAATTTATGCCTTTTGCTTTGCCTAAATATTATCTAAGAATTTATCCTAAGTCTAAATGCACAAAGAATCATGCTTGTGCAATGCAAGGATGTATGCTCTCTTGAAAAATGATTTTGGAAATTCCAAGATTTTCTGAGATGAATTTGATAATAGAATGAAGAAATGGTTGAATCTAATTTAGAACTTGAGATAGATTAGGGAGGACATTTTGAAGTTCTAAGTCTTTAAAATGATCTGAGTTGGGAAAACAAATCTTTGAATTTGAAAAGGATGACTTGAGATAAAGGGAAAAGAAAGGAAGTTTCAAAGTCAGAAATTGACTTTGAATTTGAATTTTGAACATGGATTTAGGAGAGAAAATGAAACTTGAAATGAAATTGAATTCCTATTTTGAAATTTGAAATCAGGATGGGATTTGGGAAATCTAAATTGAGTTTGAAAAAAATAGAATTGGATTAAAAAGATCTAGATGGGATATGAAAATGGAATCGGATTTGAAATCCGAAAATCAAGATAGAATTTAAATCCACATTTTGAATCCTAAAATGGAATTTGGATCTGAAGTCTGAGATCCAAGATGAAGTTGAATTCTGGAATCCTAAATGGAACTTGGATCTAAAGTTTGAGATCCAAGATGGAATTGGATTCTGGATCCTAAAAAAAATTTGGATCTGAAGTCTGAGATCCAAGATGAAATTGGATTCTGGATCCTAAAATGGATTTTGGATTTGAAATCTGAGATCCAAGATAAAGTTGGATTCTGGATCCTAAAGTGGAATTGGACCTGAAGTCTGAGATCAAAAGTGGAATTGGGTTCTAGGTCTAAAATTGGATTTTTGGAGTTTTTAAAATTTAGAAGATGAATCAGAGATTTTAAAGTTAAATTGAACTTTTGAAATTGAATTTGAATTTGAATCTGAATCTTGAACTTTGAAATTTCAACATTGATTTGAAATTGGATTAGAATTTTGAATATACAAATGAATTTCAAAGTCAAATTGGACTTTTGAATTTGAAGCTTGAATTTGGAATCAGAAGATGAATCAGAGATTTCAAAGTTTAAATTGAACTTTGAAATTGAACTTAAATTTGGAAATGGAATTTTGAATATAAATATTACATTTAAAATTTCAAAGTCAAATTGGACTTTGAAATTGAAACTTAAATCTTTGAAATAAGATATAAGAATGAATTGAAATAGAGATTTGAAGAAAGATATTTGAGATCACTTGGATTTTGGAAAAGAATTTTGAAAATATGATGTTGTTCTATCTTAAATGATGAATGAATTTAAAGAATCTTGAAATTGGATTTAAAAAAATCTTACTTTATTCTTTAAATGAATTAAAATAATATTAAAGATATAATACATCATTGACTATGGTCATTGAATGTATTATATAATAATCATATTTAAATTCAAGTGAAGAATAAAACATATTTTGGTGCTTTTATAGAGTTTAAAATGAAATTAACTCTCAATATATCCTGACTATGGCCATTGATATATGTATTGAATTAATTTTAAACTTAACTCTGATAAAACAGGAAAATATTTAGGAAAATATGATGAATTTTGAAAAGGGTCCAGTGTGGATCCAATGTTATTCCATAAAAGATGAAAACCATAAGTTTTGTTCACATCCTGACTATGGCCATTGATGCAAATCATCAACTTAGGATTAGTCACCTCCTATTAGAATGTTGCACGTGCCATTCGTGTTTCCATTTGTGAGTTTTCAGAAACAAAGGAAAATAATGAAACAAATGTTATTTATGTGCTCATCCATTCTAATCTAAGACTTGTAATGTAGAATTTTCATTAAACATCTAACTTATTACAACACTTGGAATTGAAAACATCAAAAATTCCTAATTCAAGCTTTTCTCATGTTCTGGCAAGAAAGAATTAGCATAAAAAGGGGAATTAAAAAAATACGGATGTAAATAACCATTCTAAATCTCACACAAGATGTTTTATCCATTGTGAATGTGAAAGGCATATGGCACACCTGCATTGGTTAGGAAATGTATATATATATATATAGGTTTATACATATGTATATATATATATATATATATATATATATATATATATATATATATATATATATATATATATATATATATATATATATATATATATATATATATAGACAATGCCATACTTGAATGAATATCAACATGCGATGAGTGAAGACAAAGACCAAGATGATTCAAGGTGAACCATCATGTGATATAATGGCCATAGTAGTTCGTGATGAACTACTATATATAAAATAATAATAAAAAAATGTAACTATAGTGATTCTTGATGAGCTACTATAGCAGAGAGCGATCATAATGGTTTCTTGTGAACCATTAAAAGAATGATAGTTATGATGATTCTAGATGAATTATCATAACCAAGAAAAAGCCACAGTGGTTCCTTGGAACCACTGTAAAAGAATGACAATTATGATAGTTCTAAAAGAACTATCATGACTTGAGAAAAAGCCATAGTGATTCCTTGGAAACCACTGTAAAAGAATGGCAGTCATGACAGTTCTAGATGAACTATCGAAATTAAGAAGAGCCACAGTGGTTCTTTAGGAACCACTGTAAAAGAAAGACATATTATGATAGTTCTAGCTGGACTATCATAACTAAGAAAAAGCCACAGTGGTTCTTTGGGAACCACTGTAAAAGAACGACAATTATGACAGTTCTAGATGAACTATCATAACTAAGAAGAGCCACAGTGGTTCTTTGGGAACCACTCTAAAAGAAAGACATATTATGATAGTTCTAGCTGGACTATCATAACTAAGAAAAAGCCACAGTGGTTCTTTGGGAACCACTGTAAAAGAACTACAGTTATGACAGTTCTAGATGAACTATCATAACTAAGAAGAGCCACAATGGTTCTTTGGGAACCACTGTAAAAGAAAGACATGTTATGATAGTTCTAGTTAGATTATCATAACTAAGAAAAAGCCACAGTGGTTCTTTGGGAACCACTGTAAAAAAATGACAGTTATAACAGTTCTAGGTGAACTGTCATAACTAAGAAGAGCCATGGTGGTTCTTTGGGAACCACTGTAAAAGAATGGCAGTCATGACAGTTCTAGATGAACTATCACAACTAAGAAAAGCCACAGTGGTTCTTTGGGAACCACTGTAAAAGAAAGAAAGAAAAGAACCGAGAAAGAAAAAGAAGAAGAAAGGAAAACAAAAAGGGGGAAATTGTGATGAAGATGTTAATAAAAGTGTAAAGTGGGTGTAACAAAAACAAAATGCAACACACACAGTGCATACCGTGGAAATGTAATGAGCAATGAAGTGGAAGTGCAAGATAAAAGTTGATCCTGCCGTAAATATGACAATATGGAGGGATATAGCCGTGGGAATTTGTATACAGTGTACAAAGAGTAATTGATGAGGAATATTGAATGTAAAATTGCAGAAGACAATAGATGGATCCATATTAACTATTATGCAGGTTAACATTCTAATGCCTCAGCATGCATGCTAAAGATTCAAACTAATAGGTGGAGATTAATACAACACATACATGAACTTTAAACTAAGGACGACATATGCAAATGGCACATACCTTCCTGCGATTGCCTGTCCAGCAGCTTGAACCCCCGTGACCTGATTATCAATCTGCCACTGTCCTTTATTTCCAGCACACAACTCTTCAATAATGCAATAGAGTCTGGCAATGGCAGATAAAATTCAGAGAATTTTCCTTTTTTATTTGAGATTCATAACGGGCCTTGAACATGGTGGGGGAAACCTTCATACAAATGAGGAACAAAATATAAGTTGTGCCACTCTGTATTTTCATTTGAAAACCCGGGTTAATGCTACTCGTGGATGAACCATCAGGATTTGGTTCAATGCAAAGCTGATCGTGCTGAGGCACAAAACCTTTATACCAAATATGTGGGAACTGTGACCCAGACTTCACGACAAAACCAAAAGGAAAAAGAAACTAGTTCTCTATTTTGGAGAAATAGACAAGAATCGGGTCTGCTTTTGAGCAGACATCCATTTTTGTTCTTTCTTTTCCCCCTTAACACAATGATTATATCACGACAAGCATTGAAATTCTGATAACATTATGTTGAAACAGGAACAGGCCAAGCACAAAAGGCTTTAGTTAAGGTGGATTCATGTGACCCTTATTGTAATGGTTATCCTTCAGAAAAACCAGAACCCAAGTCAAAAAAAAAATGAAACAAAACTGGCATTACTAGGAGAATGAAACCAAAAATCCAACATAACCTGAAATTAGAGCATCCGATAATTAGCTTACTGCCTAACTCATATGAACATTGAATAATTTCTAACCTTCAGCCATACAATTGCGTATGCAAATTAACGCAATGCACAACTGATACCCAAACTAACCTGTGCAATACTATTAATGTATGTGAACATAGGAATGTGATCAACATAAGACAAAATCTGTATTAATGCTAGAATCCCAACACTGATTTAATTACAAAGATTCTTGAGAGCATGGACATACCTTGTCTTGGCACTGATTTTAGGAACCCAGAGCCCCCATTATGCAGATAGTTTTCTGCATCTACGACCTTCTAGACTTTTGTACATGCCAAAAATTATGATGCTTGGAAGGAAGGAAGTACAGTGAAATACATTAGATCAATCGATAAAATGATGCAGAATAATAATGAAAAAGAAAAGGAAGAAAAAAAAACCATTCAGATGAAAGGAAAGGGTGCGTAACAGAGAATCAGTAACACAAGTGGCATCCAACTGATATTTCCAAGATAGATCTGAAGCAAACGATAATATGAAAGTCCTCCATTGGATTAAGCAGGTTTCTTACAGCAGGTCATGCGTGGCTATATCAAGCCTTTAGACCACCAATTTGACGAGTTCATTGTTTGGCACGATCCACTATGGATGATTCTACAAAACTTGCTGGGAGAGGTGGATCAACATTGAGAAACTAAACAATGACTCAGGCAAGCAATGATATTTGCCATATTGCTGACAATCGAGATCATGAAATCATGCCTAAAAAAATGTAGTTGAACCAGATTTTTCTACGTAAAAAAAAAATGAACTGCTAAAAGGAATTATAATCACAATGTCACTGATGATGGGATTTATCGTTCATGAGTAAATGGGTTGCCAAGTAGATCAGCAAAACCCCAAATCGTCATTTACAAAGATGCAATTTTGGAGAATGCCTATTGCCCAGGGCGATTTCAATTATTTCAAATCGTAAATTGCCAAGACCCACAATAGAACAATGCAAAATTTTACAAATAGGAAATGACGACAGGGGGATTGAAAAGGTAAACTAAAAAAAAAGAAAAAAAGAAAAAGTGATCTATGAAGCAATCTAAACAGGAATTTACTTCTATATAGATTAAGGAAATCCTTATAAAATAAATTATGAAATTGAAAATGAAATATTGGAATGAGGAGATCCCGTTGATTTTGCATGAGATGAGTTGGAATTGCTATAAGCAATCCAACACCACCTATTGTGCGTTAATGGAATCGAAGGCAGAAAAGACTGAAGGGGATGAGGAAGTATTTTACTTGCCTGTAACTCTGCGGAGATTCAGATTTCCTTCGCTCGATCAGAGAGGAAGAGAGAAGATCAGGAGAGATTCTAGGTGGAGAATAAGGAAGAAAGAGGAAATGGGGAGGTGAAACGCGATGAAAATGAAGGAGGAAGAAGAGGTTTGTTAAATAGGAAAGGAAGGAAAAATCGAGAAGGGGTTTGTTAGCGATGAATGGGAGATGGTGGTCGTGGAGGATCGGATGATGGAGAGGAGGTCGCACATGGGGGGGGGGGGGTTGGAAATGGAGGGTTCAGCCATGGAGGGATGAAGGAGGTGCGATGGGGAACATCCTTCTGGAAGGAGGGCGGCAGAAGAAAGGGAATTTTTGAGAGGGAGGGAGTGTGATAGAGAGAGAGCCCAAAAAACCCTAAAAAAAATTTGTTAAAAACTCTTTTCAGAAAAATGGTCCTTTTCAAAAAGTATTTTCAAAAAGATGGTTAAAAGGATGTTTTTCAAAAAAAAAAAGTATTTTTTCTTTTCCTTGTATTTTTCATTTTTTTGGTATTTTTGGATGAAATTCTAAAACTTAAGCAGTACGAGAGATAAAACTATATATTTTTTTGTGTTTTTGATAAAAATTTATAAAAAGAGGGGTTTTCTAAAATTTTGGTTTGATTTCTTCAGAAAATGGGTTTGGACCCAGGTTTTATGAAAATATTTGAGTTTTAAACCTCGATTCGAGGAATATAACACGATGGATCCAAACGGATACCAGACGAACTTGTCTGAGCATTTCAAAAGTTATTTTGGTAATTTTGAGAAATTGGTTTAAAAATTGGACAACGAAGCTCAGATTTGGATTCTGATATTGGATCCGGATTCGAAATCGAGTCATATATATAAAATAGATTTAATTTCAGTAAAAACCTGAGAAATAAACGGGTATTTAGATCTAACACTGACTCAATTACCCAGAAAATGGGGTTAGGGGCAAAAAGGGAATATTTACAACATTTTAAAAAATTTGGGGTGTTCACAGATGCCCCTCTTTGCTACTAAGTCGATTGGAAGCCGAGCTTAGTGGCAAAGAAAACACTCCAAATTTTGAAAATGCCCCAGTCAGCAGATTTGAACTGGGTGTGGAAGAATTACTTCGAAAACATGGCTTTTCAGGCTTAAAACCTTATCCTGAATGGTTGTGGGGGGACGAAATCCTCAACAATGATATGACTGAATGATAGAAATGAGGAAATCGTGGAGACTTTGGGCAAAGATCCCGAAATAATAAAAGATAAGAATTTTGATCAAGTCTCATGGGTGAGGCGAGATCAACCATTTGGACTGACTCAGATTTAGCCCTTAACCTGGATGGGACGAAGATATCTCAAAATAACCTGAATGGGGGAAGGAATATAGGAGGACCTTGATGAGACATTTTTGGAAAATGCCTCGTGAGATGAAGCTCAAGTAAAATCTTATCCTGGATGGATATAGAAAGTATGGATTCCTCGATGGGAGGAACCATGATGGGACTGGAAGAAAACACCTTGTCAAAACAAGGAACTTTGTCAGAACGAGACTCAGGTTTAACCCAAACCTAAAAAAGGAAGATACCTTGTGGCACGAGGTTCAGGCTTAACCCTTAATCTGAAAGGGACGACCAAATGGAATCCTCGAACGAAGAAACCATGATGGGACCTTCGGAGTTTGGACGAACAAATCCGAAAGGGGTTTTGCGAAAGGAGGAAAATGGGGTTCCCTAAAGCCTGAAAAAGGGATGACCTTGAGTGTCTCATTGCTGAGACTAAAATCAGCTTTTGAAATGGATGACCTCTCGCAGAAAATACAGGTTTGACCCTTAAGTGGGTACGACCATACAGAACTCTCGAATGAAAAAATAGTGATGGGACAGGAAGAGATACCTCTCCTGAACGAGGCAACTCTTTTGGGAATGTGAGAGATGAAAAATAAGGAGATGTGAGACAATTCTTTTGACAAGATTAATAAGGTAACAGGAGGCAAATCTTTCGAAGGTGTGAAAGATGAATAGGGCAATCATTTTAACAGGAGCAAGGTGATTTTTTTTTTACAAAGCGAAATATGAGTAAGGCGACCCTTTTAACAAGGAGAAGGAGAATCTCTTGACAAGGAAAAAAGATGGAATAAGGCGACTCTTTTGACAGGAGAAGGCAAATCTTTAAAGTGAAAGATGAGGAGGGCAAATCTTTTTAGAAAGGAGAAGGTGAATCTCTTGTCAATGCGAAAGATGAGTAAGACAATCTTTTTAGCAAGGACAAGGCAAATCTTTCGATCAAAGCGAAAGATGAATAAGGCGATCCTTTTAGCAAGAAGAAGGCGAATCTCTCGACAAAGCGAAAGACGAATAAGGCGATCCTTTTAGCAAGAAGAAGGCGAATCTCTCGACAAAGCGAAAGACGAATAAGGCGATCCTTTTAGCAAGGAGAAGGTGAATCTCTCGACAAAGCGAAAGACGAATAAGGCGATCCTTTTAGCAAGGATAAGGCGAATCTCTCGATAAAGCAAAAGACGAATAAGGCGATCCTTTTAGCAAGAAGAAGGCGAATCTTTCGATCAAAGCGAAAGATGAATAAGGTGATTCTTTTAGTATGAAGAAGGCGGATCTTTCGATCAAAACAAAAGATGAATAAGGCGATCCTTTTAGCAAGAAGAAGGCGGATCTTTTGATCAAAGCGAAAGATGAATAAGGCGATCCTTTTAGCAAGGAGAAGGCAAGTCTTTCGATCAAAGCGAAAGATGAATAAGGCAATTCTTTTAGCAAGGAGAAGACGAATCTTTCGATCAAAGCAAAAGATGAATAAGGCGATCCTTTTAGCAAGGAGAAGGCGAATCTTTCGATCAAAGCGAAAGATGAATAAGGCAATCCTTTTAGCAAAGAGAGGGCGGATCTTTCGATCAAAGAAAAAGATGAATAAGGCAACACCAAGATGTATCAAAACAGATATCAAGTTTTTATTTCTTATCAGGAAAGCTGAAAAATAATTGCCGAAATGATAAAAATTATAGTTGTTTCAAGGTAATTGAAGGTAAGCACTTTTGAAAGATGTTCCCTCTTCCACCTAGAGTATTACCCTCAACTGGGTTAACTCTATAGAATCCAGAATCAAAGTCAAATTATTGTTGTTGGTTTTCTTCAAGGAAGCTATCAATTTCCTTGATATGAAAAGAGAGAAAATATTCTTAGCTTCATAAAAGCATTTGAATGAAAAGATATTGATAGAAGAATTTCACATAGGTAAATAAGATTCTTGACAGTTTGGGTAGTTTGATATCCTGGGCATTTTTCAATGATGATCTTTTTGCATTCTTTTGAGTCATGGAGCTTTCTTGGGCTTTTACATCATCCTTCATTTTGGAGATGACCTGACTTTTCTCTCTTTTTTTTGAGGAAGGGTACGTCACAAACTTCTTCATCTTGGAGATGCTCTGATCCTTCTTTTTCTTTCTCAGGGATTAGGCTTGATGACATTGGTTTAAAAGGTCTTTAGATGATAACAGAAATCAAATATCTTTTAGGGTTTGTCGGTAGGTTCATCACACTCGCCTGCATCTCGACGGTGATCTGAACTTTCCGTGGAAGGATTCTTCACAATCTCCTTCATCTCGGAGATGATCCAAATCTTCTTTGGCCCTGGGGATCTAACTTGCCTATTCGTCTTTATCTTGACGACAATTGAGAGATCCCTTTTGCGGATATTTGATTGTAGCTCAAATGACTAAGGAGATATGGATTGAGTAGGTTCTTTTTTGCTGCCCAGGATATTTCCACTGTCTTACTGCCAAAGAATAATCTTTAAGAATGTGTCATAGTTATGATCAATATCAGCTCACTTATGGCTTTTCAACATCATTGAATTTTTCTTCGCCAGTCATATCAAAGTTTTTTCTTCATCCTCTTGGTTGACCAACAGAAAATTTGAAGTTTGAGTCTTTCTTCACAAAAGCTTCACCCTTTTGGAAGGAATACTAAGGAGATTTGAAGAAATTCTTTATGTAATAAAAGTTTGAGATCAACAACTATTTTATGAATATTTTGGCAAGATATTTCTGAAATCGTTGATGACGAAACCTTTGCTTAACATCTAGTTTTGCCACATCAGTGGGATTCTGGAGAAAAATCCAACACGCGACTGAATTCTAAAGGTAAATATAAATTTAAAGTTCTGAAGGCAAGCTTGGCAAAAAACTGGATTTTGAAGGTAAGCCTAACTCAAAAGCTGGTTTTAAAAGACCATCTGAATCAGGACTCAGGTTTTACAAGGAAACCTGGAAGATTCGAGTCGAAACTCGAGCCTTCGAAGAAAAGCTAGGAAGTTTTGGTTTCTAAGGAGAGAAAGTTAGGGTCGAAACCCAAATTTTCAAAGGAAAACTAGACTAATTCAGATTTTTGAAGGAAAGAAAATTCGAGTTGAAACTCAAATATTCAAAGGAAAGCTGAATTGTTCGAGTCGGGGCTCGAATCTCAAAGGAAAACTGGGAAGTTCAGATTTTTGAAGGAAAAAAAAACTCGAGTTAAAAACTCAAATCTTCGAAGGAAAGCAGAAAAGTTTGAGTCAGGGCTCGAATCTCAAAGGAAAACTGGAAAGTTTGGATTTTTGAAGGAAAAGAAGACTCGAGTTAAAACTCAAATCTTCGAAGGAAAGCTGGAGAGTTCGAGTCAGGGCTCGAATCTCAAAGGAAAAACTGGAAAGTTCGAGTTGAAACTCGAATCTTAAAAGAGAGTTGATGAGAAGAATTTTATGAAAGATTGATAGAAAATTAAGGAAAATTGAGGAAAGGTTGTAACCTGAAGGCTTGAAATTGAGATTTTGAATAACTCGAAGGTCAAAATTGGATTTAAAGCCTTTGATTTTTGATGAATGGTTAGTGCAAAGACTGAACCTGAGGGGCTAACTGATCGGTCAGCCAGATACTAGCATGAGCGCTAGATGTACCAGTGCGAGCACTGGATTTTTCAAGAATGCCCCAGTATGAGTATTGTGTTTTGAAATTGCACCAGTACGAGCGCTGGGTTTTTGGATGTACCAGCACGAGCACTGGGTTTTGAAAATATACCTGCACGAGCTCTGGCTTTTCTAATCGAGAGTCGGAAGAGAAGACCGGTATCTATTTGGAAATTTGAAGTGAGAATGATTGCCGGGGTTTTCAGGATTATCCCTTATCCTGAAGAGGAAGAAGGAAATAAATTTTGACAAAAAGTGATAAGAGGGTGAAAATAACATTGATAAACATTTAATAAAGGAAAGATTTAAAAAAGATTGATAAAGCATCGATAAAATTGATAAAAATTTGATAAAGAATCAATAAAATTGACAAAAAAATTAACAAAGAAAAGACTGACGAAAGTCTGGTAAAAATTTGATGAAAAATTGATGATAAAAAGACTTCAAGATTATCCCTTATCCTGAAGGAAGAAAGAGAAATGTCTCGATAAACGAGGTTCAAGTTTATCTTAACTTGAAAGGGAAAAAGAAAATACCTCGAAGGCCGAGGTTCAGGTTTATCCCTTAACCTGAAAGGGAAAAAGGTGAAAGGAATACCTCATGGGAAAGAGGCATCAGGTTTATCCCTTAACCTGAAAGGGTAACAAGAGAAAGGAATACCTCATTGAAACGAGGCATCAGGTTTGTCCCTTAACCTGAAAGGGTAAAGAATAAAATTTATAAAAAGTGGGGAAAGATCGAGTAAATTTATGATAATTTTGTTTTTAAAAAGAATGCTCACAGATAGCCTTGTTGCTTCTGTGAGGGGTATCAGGATTATCCCTTATCCTGAATGGGAACACCTCGGACAACGAGGGTCAGGTTTATCCCTAAACCTGAAAGGGTAACAGGAGAAAGGAATACCTCATTGAAACGAGGCATCAAGTTTGTCCCTTAACCTGAAAGGGTAGCTAGAATCGATAAAATTTAACAAAATTTGAGAAAAATTTGATAAAACTTGATAAAATTTGTAAATTTGATAAAAATCTGAACAAACTGAACGAAACTGATAAATATAACAAAATTAACTGAAAATTTATAAGATTTGAGAAAAATGAGTTTTTCTGATCCTGCCTGCATATGGGATCTTGAAAGGAAAAAATGATCATTTAAAAGGTAAGTGAGAAATCATTTTTGGGAAGAAAAATCAACCACGAGAAGAATGATCAGCGCGAGGACTGAATCTCTGAAAGGGAATCAAACACGAGAGATCATCATGAGGGTCAATTTTTGAAGGCAATGGCTTGGAAAACCTAAAAAAGAAGATCAACAATAGATCTAATTTCTGAAACTAACAGTTCGAAACTGATAATAAGATCAACACAAGGGTTGATTTTAGAATATAATGTTTTAAAACTAATCTTGGAAGATAAGACTAACACAGGGGTTGATCTTTGAAACCCAGTTTTGGAGAATATGGTCAACACGAGGGTTGATTCTTTAATGCAATGGTTTGAAAACCTATTTTTTTGAAAATATGATCAACACGAGGGTTGATCTTTCAATGCAATGGTTCGAAAACCTATTTTTGAAAATATGATCAACACGAGGGTTGATTTTTGACAAAAGTTGGATAAAAAAACATTTGAACTTTTTGTTTATGAAGACTTTCAAAATTTCATGATTTTCAAAAAAAACTCATAGGTAATATCATTTCTCTCGTGAATGATGTCAGGATTGGTCCCACATTCTGAAAATAACAGGAATTTAAATGTGGTTTAATAGAAGGCGATGAAGAAATTTTTTGAAAACAAATGCCCCTGTGTGGCAGAGGAAGGAAGTATTTTGATATCAAAGATATGAAGGAAAATTGATATTTCATTGATGAGCAAAACTGATAACAAAAGACTGAAATAGTTACAAGTACTTTGACCAAAAGGTCACAAAAGACAGGGTTGACTGGCCCCTATAAGGTGACTGGCAAAAAGGGAGGAAAACAGAAAATTCTGGCATGATCAATCTTCTGAGTAGTCCGGGAGAGGCTTGGTCATGATGGCTAGCTCATCTTCCTCTTCGTCTTCAACAAGGAGACTCTTGTCGACGCAATCCTGAACAATATTTTTGAAGATGAAGCAGTGATTGGTGTCATGCCCCACTGCCCGATGGAACTTGCAGAACTGATTCATGAACCTTCCCATGACTGTGGGAGGATTTGTAACTTTTGGGAGTTTGACCAATCCCTTGGTCAGCATGAATTCAAGGGCTTCTTCGAGCGTTTGCTTCAGAGGAGTGAACTCACGATCATTACTCCAACCTTCGCGCTTTATCTTTTCTTTTCGCGGAAAGTTAGGCTGAGACGGCTTGTCATTCTGCTTTGAAGACTTTTTCCCTTGAACCGCACTGTGGTTCTGGCCACTTTTGCTATCATTTTTGTTTCTTCTACTGCTGTCATGATCATTGCTAGAGGTATCAGCTACATGAGTGAATTGTGCCTTCTTCTTCTGGTCTTGGATGTTTTTTATCAAAGGCATGCCCTCGTAGAGCCCATTTTCCATTCCTGACTCGAGCCATTTGGCTCACTCAATCAATTTGATAAAGGATTTTGCCAGAGAAGTGGCAATGAGGCTTCTCAGGGGCTGAGAGAAATTGTTGAGTATTATTTGCAATGCATGCTCCTCTGGAATGGGAACCTTCATCTTGTTACAGGTGCTTCTCCACCTGTGAATGAAATCTCCTGCTCTTTCAGTCTCACCTTGCTTTAGGTTGTAAAGATGATTTAATGTAGGTGAAGCTTCAGTGTTGAATAGGAAGCGCTCAATGAATAAATTTACTACCTTATCGAACTCTTGGAGTTCGATAGGATTGATGTGGTCGGCATACCACCTGGCTGCTACACCCTCTAGACTGCGGGAAAAACAGATGAACAGAGCCATGTTGTCTTTTCTGAAATGACAACATTCTGCATAAAAGGTGGCTAAGTGAACTTTAGGGTTGCCAGTCCCGTCAAATTTGAGAAACTTGCGAGGAAGATTCCTAGGTTATCATCCCCATCTAGGCCATTGTAAAATCTTCGCCAGTGTAGATCTGCTTGCCCTTAGTCTTAGCTTGAATGTCCTTGATTGCTCGATTCATCTCCTTCATTTGCTTGCTCATCGGGTCCTCTGCTGGAATCTCAGACTTGGGCTTGTTGGCAGATTCGAGCTCTTTTGCAGCTATCTTTACAGACTGCCTTGGAGGATCCTGGCTAAACACATATTGTTCCTCTTTTTCTCATTCTTCTTCCTCTGATTTTGTCCCCTCGGAAGTAGTGTCTGGTTGTACCTTCTTTTTGATGATTCTGACTTGCTTTTTTACAGGCTTCTTCCTCAGTTTGCTTTTAGGAACTGCCTCTTTCAGATTGGCCTCGGCTTGCTCCGACATCATTCTCGCCATCATCTTTTGGAACAGACCATATATAGCGGGGTCAATGTCATCTCCTTTGTTCTGACCCTGTCCCCTGACCGACTTAATAGAGTGCATCCCTTCCGCCTCACTATCGCTGAGTTGAGGAACTATTTCTTTTCCAGCTCTTGTCTGAACCATTTTCAGATTTCAGCGTTCTCTGTAGAGGAAAGTGGAAGTTTTTAGACCGAAGAAACTTTTGGAGAAGTTTTGACAGGAGGAAGGATTAGGTTGAAATCTGTTAAAAAAATTGTATCCCATTACTAGGGATTTAGTCGCCACAAAATTTATGACAATTGCGTTGTTTACTCTACGAGGGAGAGTAACCAACTAAAACATGAAGAAAATGCTTATTTTAAAAAGGCTATCTCAAGAATATAAAATCAGAAGGAAAATAGGAGGGAAAATGAAATTTAAGAATAAAGATTTAAAATTTGAAGAACTTGCAGGCAGAATCAGAAGAATTTTAAAGAAATTTAGAAGAAGAGAAGAAAAAATACACCTGGGTTTCAAAAACAAATAGGAAATTTTGAATAATATATACCCAGGGTTTTGGAAAATATAAGGAAGATATAAAATATCATACAATCACAGATATACAAGCAAGGATACACAAACAACACTCCCTAAAGGCTGACTCTAATTGCAATATTTTGAAATGGCTGACAGGACCTTAATCCTAACTCTAAGATTTAGATCATCTGATTCCAATCGAGGTATGCCAATATACTCAAGCCGAAGCTTGAAGTACGTGGCATAAAATATTTCTCTGGTTCTAATGTAATGGCTTCCCAACATCCTTGAGCACCTACTGATATACCTCAGACTATGGCCCTTAGGTATGTGGTAGGGGGGCGCGAACCCAAATAAGTGGCCCAGTTGTGAGGCTCTCTCCCGAACTATAGTTCAGTGAGACAGCCCAGCAACGTGAAGACCAGAACAATATAGGTAGAGATGTTTTCAAAAACATGTTCAACATGCAGATAAAACCAGAAAGCTATAATGCAAGTCCTAAAGAGATAGATTTAAATGAAAAGAAGCATACACTTGCATACATTGTTTGCATTCAATCCCTAAAATTGAGGAGAGTTGTATTTTCAGTCCTAAATCTAATGTGAACATGGAATAATCTTCTCAATATGGTCCTACCAAACCATACTTAAATCCTATATGCATTGATGTCAGCTTAGGACAGAGTCTAGGCTCCTAAGGTTTGCATGAAAATGAAGTTGACATTTGTAGAATAAAGACTTAGATAATATTAAAGCAAAGCAAAGGCACAATTCGACTGAACGAAGACGATGTCCCATCACGGTCGCCAAAACTGTGATCATCGCAAAATTTTTCCTCTTGTATCTTTCTCTCTCTTCCTTCTCTTTTTCCTTTCTAACCCCTATTTCTCCTTTTTGAAGGGAGAAAAGACAGAAAAGAAGAGAGAAGAGAAAAGAGAAGAAAAAAGAGAAAGATGAACTCTTTTGCGCAGTCTCACTTGACCTTGATTTGAAAATATTTAGAACATTACTCGCCTCCATTTTGAAAATATTTGCGAGAAAATTGGGAGACGGAATTCGCTCGTCGGTACGAGGTTCGACTGTTCCTGACGCCTTTACCAGAGGTAATCGAACCAAGGATCAAATTTATGCCTTTTGCTTTGCCTAAATATTATCTAAGAATTTATCCTAAGTCTAAATGCACAAAGAATCATGCTTGTGCAATGCAAGGATGTATGCTCTCTTGAAAAATGATTTTGGAAATTTCCAAGCTTTTCTGAGATGAATTTGATAATAGAATGAAGAAATAGTTGAATCTAACTTAGAACTTGAGATAGATTAGGGAGGACATTTTGAAGTTCTAAGTCTTTGAAATGATCAGAGTTGGGAAAACAAATCTTTGAATTTGAAAAGGATGACTTGAGATAAAGGGAAAAGAAAGGAAGTTTCAAAGTCTGAAATTGACTTTGAATTTGAATTTTGAACATGGACTTAGGAGAGAAAATGAAACTTGAAATGAAATTGAATTCCTATTTCGAAATTTGAAATCGGGATGGGATTTGGGAAATCCAAATTGAGTTTAAAAAAAATAGAATTGGATTAAAAAGATCTAGATGGGATATGAAAATGGAATCAGATTTGAAATCCGAAAATCAAGATAGAATTTAAATCCACAGTTTGAATCTTAAAATGGAATTTAGATCTGAAGTCTGAGATCCAAGATGAAGTTGAATTCTGGAATCCAAAATGGAACTTGAATCTGAAGTCTCAGATCCAAGATGGAATTGGATTTTGGATCCTAAAGGAAATTTGGATCTAAAGTCTGAGATCCAAGATGAAATTGGATTCTGGATCCTAAAATGGATTTTGAATCTGAAATCTGAGATCCAAGATAAAGTTGGATTCTGGATCCTAAAGTAGAATTGGATCTGAAGTCTGAGATCCAAAGTGGAATTGGGTTCTAGGTCTAGAATTGGATTTTTAGAGTTTTTAAAATTTAGAAGATGAATCAGAGATTTCAAAGTTAAATTGAACTTTTGAAATTGAATTTGAGATATTGAGTTGAATTTGAATTTGAATTTGAATCTTGAACTTTGAAATTTCAACATTGATTTGAAATTGGATTAGAATTTTGAATATACAAATGAATTTCAAAGTCAAATTGGACTTTTGATTTTGAAGCTTGAATTTGGAATCAGAAGATGAATCAGAGATTTCAAAGTTTAAATTGAACTTTGAAATTGTACTTAAATTTGGAAATGAAATTTTGAATATAAATATTACATTTGAAATTTCAAAGTCAAATTGGACTTTGAAATTGAAACTTAAATCTTTGAAATAAGATAGAAGAATGAATTGAAATAGAGATTTGAAAAAAGATATTTGAGATCACTTGGATTTTGGAAAAGAATTTTGAAAATATGATGTTGTTCAATCTTAAATGATGAATGAATTTAAAGAATCTTGAAATTGTATTTAAAAAAAATCTTATTTTATTCTTTAAATAAATTAAAATAAGATTGAAGATATAATACATCCTTGACTATGGTCATTGAATGTATTATATAATAATCATATTTAAATTCAAGTGAAGAATAAAACATATTTTGTTGTTTTTATAGAGTTTAAAATGAAATTAACTCTCAATATATCCTGACTATGGCCATTGATATATGTATTGAATTAATTTTAAACTAAACTCTGATAAAAGAGAAAAATATTTAGGAAAATATGATAAATTTTGAAAAGTGTCTAATGTGGATCCAATGTTATTCCATAAAAGATGAAAACCATAAGTTTTGTTCACATCCTGACTATGGCCATTGATGCAAATCATCAACTTAGGATTAGTCACCTCCTATTAGAATGGTGCACGTGCCATTCGTGTTTCCATTTGTGAGTTTTCAGAAACAAAGGAAAATAATGAAACAAATGTTATTTATGTGCTCATCCATTCTAATCTAAGACTTGTAATGTAGAATTTTCATTAAACATCTAACTTATTACAACACTTGGAATTGAAAACATCAAAAATTCCTAATTCAAGCTTTTCTCATGTTCTTGCAAGAAAGAATTAGCATAAAAAGGGGAATTAAAAAAATACGGATGTAAATAACCATTCTAAAGCTCACACAAGATGCTTTATCCATTGTGAATGTGAAAGGCATATGGCACACCTGCATTGGTTAGGAAATGTATATATATATATATAGACAATGCCACACTTGAATGAATATCTACATGCGATGAGTGAACACAAAGACCAGGATGATTCAAGGTGAACCATCGTGTGATATAATGGTCGTAGTAGTTCGCGATGAACTACTATATATATATATATAAATGTAACTATAGTGATTCTTGATGAGCTACTATAGCAGAGACCGATCATAATGGTTTTTTGTGAACCATTAAAAGAATGATATTTATGATGATTCTAGATGAATTATCATAACCAAGAAAAAGCCACAGTGGTTCCTTGGAACCACTGTAAAAGAATGACAATTATGATAGTTCTAGAAGAACTATCATGACTTGAGAAAAAGCCACAGTGATTCCTTGGGAACCACTGTAAAAGAATGGCAGTCATGACAGTTCTAGATGAACTATCGTAACTAAGAAGAGCCACAGTGGTTCTTTGGGAACCACTGTAAAAGAAAGACATATTATGATAGTTCTAGCTGGACTATCATAACTAAGAAAAAGTCACAGTGGTTCTTTGGGAACCACTGTAAAAGAACGACAGTTATGACAGTTCTAGATGAACTATCATAACTAAGAAGAGCCACAGTGGTTCTTTGGGAACCACTGTAAAAGAAAGACATATTATGATAGTTCTAGCTGAACTATCATAACTAAGAAAAAGCCATAGTGGTTCTTTGAAAACCATTGTAAAAGAACGGTAGTTATGACAATTCTAGATGAACTATCATAACTAAGAAGAGCCACAGTGGTTCTTTGGGAACCACTGTAAAAGAAAGACATGTTATGATAGTTCTAGCTGGACTATCATAACTAGGAAAAAGCCACAATGGTTCTTTGGGAACCACTGTAAAAAAATGACAGTTATGACAGTTCTAGATGAACTATCATAACTAAGAAGAGCCACAGTGGTTCTTTGGGAACCACTGTAAAAGAATGGCAGTCATGACAGTTCTAGATGAACTATCACAACTAAGAAAAGCCACAGTGGTTCTTTGGGAACCACTGTAAAAGAAAGAAAGAAAAGAACCGAGAAAGAAAAAGAAGAATAAAGGGAAAAAAAAGGGGGAAATTGTGATGAAGATGTTAATACAAGTGTAAAGTGGGTGTAGCAAAAATAAAATGCAACACACACAGTGCATACCCTAGAAATGTAATGAGCAATGAAGTAGAAGTGCAAGATAAAAGCTGATCCTGCTGTAAATATGACAGTATGCAGGGATATAGCCCTGAGAATTTGTATACAGTGTACAGAGAGTAATTGATGAGGAATATTGAATGTAAAATTGCAGAAGACAATAGATGGATCCATATTAACTATTATGCAGGTTAACATTCTAATGCCTCAGCATGCATGCTAAAGATTCAAACTAATAGGTGGAGATTAATACAACACATACATGAACTTTAAACTAAAGGCGACATATACAAATGGCACATACCTTCCTGTGATTGCCTGTCCAGCAGCTTGCACCCCCGTGACCTGATTATCAATCTGCCACCATCCTTTATTTCCAGCACACACCTCTTCAATAATGCAATAGAGTCAGGCAATGGCAGATAAAATTAAGAGAATTTTCTTTTTTATTTGAGATTCATAACAGACCTTGAACATGGTGGGGGAAACCTTCATACAAATGAGGAACAAAATATAAGTTGTGCCACTCTGTATTTTCATTTGGAAACCCGGGTTAATGCTACTCTTGGATGAACCATCAGGATTTGGTTCAATGCAAAGCTGATTGTGCTGAGGCACAAAAACTTTATACCAGATATGTGGGAACTGTGACCCAGACTTCATGACAAAACCAAAAGGAAAAAGAAACTAGTTCTCTATTTTGGAGAAATAGACCAGAATCGGGTCTGCTTTTGAGTAGACATCCATTTTTGTTCTTTCTTTTCCCCCCTAACACATTGATTATATCACAACAAGCATTGAAATTCTGACAACATTATGTTGAAACAGGAACAGGCCAAGCACAAAAGGCTTTAGTCAGGGTGGATTCATGTGACCCTTACTGTAATGTTTTTCCTTCAGAAAAACCAGAACCCAAGTCAAGAAAAAAAAATGAAACAAAACTGGCATTACTAGGAGAATGAAACCAAAAATCCAACATAACCTGAAATTAGAGCATCCGATAATTAGCTTACTGCCTAACTCATATGAACATTGAATAATTTCTAACCTTCAGCCATACAATTGTGTATGCAAATTAACGCAATGCACAGCTAATACCCAAACTAACTTGTGCAATACTATTAATGTATGTGAACATTGGAATGTGATCTACATAAGACAGAAATTGTATTAATGCTAGAATCCCAACACTGATTTAATTACAAGGATTCTTGAGAGCATAGACATACCTTGTCTTGGCACTGATTTTAGGAACCCAGAGCCCCCATTATGCAGATAGTTTTCTGCATCTACGACCTTCTAGACTTTTGTACAGGCCAAGAATTATGATGCTTGGAAGGAAGGAAGTACAGTGAAATACATTAGATCAATCGATAAAATGATGCAGAATAATAATGAAGAAGAAAAGGAAGAAAAAAAACTATTCAGATGAAAGGAAAGGGTGCGTAACAGAGAATCAGTAACGCAAGTGGCATCCAACTGATATTTCCAAGATAGATCTGAAGCAAACGATAATATGGAAGTCCTCCATTGGATTAAGCATGTTACTTATAGCAGGTCATGCGTGGCTATATCAAGCCTTTAGACCACCAATCTGACGAGTTCATTGTTTGGCACGATCCACTATGGATGATTCTACAAAACTTGCTGGGAGAGGTGAATCAACATTGAGAAACTAAACAATGACTCAAGTAAGCAATGATATTTGCCATATTGCTGACAATTGAGATCATGAAATCATGCCTAAAAAAATGTAGATGAACCAGATTTTTCTACGTAAAAAAAAAATGAACTGCTAAAAGGAACTGTAATCACAATGTCACTGATGATGGGATTTATCGTTCCTGAGTAAATGGGTTGCCGAGTGGATCAGCAAAAACCCCAATTCGTCATTTACAAAGATGCGATTTTGGAGAATGCCTATCGCTCAAGGCGATTTCAATTATTTTAAATCGTAAATTGCCAGAACCCACAATAGAACAATGCAAAATTTTACAAATAGGAAATGACGACAGGGGGATTGAAAAGGTAAACTAAAAAAAAAAGAAAAAAGAAAAAGTGATCTATAAAGCAATCTAAACAGGAATTTACTTCTATATAGATTAAGGAAATCCTTATAAAATAAATTATGAAATTGAAAAAGAAATATTGGGATGAGAAGATCTCGTTGATTTTGTACGAGATGGGTTGGAATTGCTATAAGAAATCCAACACCACCTATTGTGCGTTAATGGAATCGAAGGCAGAAAAGACTGAAGGGGATGAGGAAGTATTTTACTTGCCTGTAACTCTGCGGAGATTCGGATTTCCTTCGCTCGATCAAAGAGGAAGAGAGAAGATCAGGAGAGATTCTAGGTGGAGAAGAAGGAAGAAAGAGGAAATGGGGAGGTGAAACGCGATGAAAATGAAGGAGGAAGAAGAGGTTTGTTAAATAGGAAAGGAAGGAAAAATCGAGAAGGGGTTTGTTAGCGATGAACGGGAGATGGAGGCCGTGGAGGATCGGATGATGGAGAGGAGGTCGCACATGGGGTAGGGGTTGGAAATGGAGGATTCGGCCATAGAGGGATGAAAGAGGTGCGATGGGGAACATCCTTCTGGAAGGAGGGCGGCGGAAGAAAGGGGATTTTCGAGAGGGAGAGAGTGTGATCGAGAGAGAGCCCAAAAACCCTAAAAAAAATTCGTTAAAAACTCTTTTCAGAAAAATGGTCCTTTTCAAAAAGTATTTTCAAAAAGATGGTTAAAAGGATGTTTTTCAAAAAAAACTATTTTTTCTTTTCCTTGTATTTTTCATTTTTTTGGTATTTTTGGATGAAATTCTAAAACTTAAGCAGTACGAGAGATAAAACTATATTTTTTTTGTGTTTTTGATAAAAAATTATAAAAAAGGGGGGTTTTCTAAAATTTTGGTTTGATTTCTTTAGAAAATGGGTTTGGACCCAAGTTTTGAGAAAATATTTGAGTTGTAAACCTCGAATCGAGGAATATAACACGATGGATCCAAACGGATACCGGACGAACTTGTCTGAGCTTTTCAAAAGTTATTTTGCTAATTTTGAGAATTTGGTTTAAAAATTGGACAACGAAGCTCAGATTTGGATTCTGATATTGGATCTGGATCTGAACTCGAGTCAGATATATAAAATGGATTTAATTTCAGTAAAAACCTGAGAAATAAACGGGTATTTAGATCTAACACTGACTCAATTACCCAAAAAATGGGGTTAGGGGCAAAAAGGAAATATTTACAACATTTTAAAAAATTTTGGGTGTTCACAGGTGGTAGATCCAAGTCTTCTGCCGAAGTACAGGGGTGCATCCTAATTCTAGTTCTAGCCACTGGGGAGGACTCTCTCGGTCATGAACCATCCTCTCTGGATATCCGTACGGCTAATCATACATGGTATTAAATTGAAAGGCATAATAGACTCTCGTGTGATCTCTGTCCGATTTGATGTCGAATGCCTGTGAGTACCTACAGGGTAAGTAACAAGAAAAACATAAAATCAATTTACTTTTAGTACTTTCTGAGTACACTTTACTTGTAGTTCATAGTTTTGGAAATTTATAAATGTGAATGATTCATGTGATGAGTGACTACATTAAAATTGTGGTGCATTTCAATTACTGTCTAGTAAATTGGATATCATGTGTTAGCGTACTTAGCTTTCGTAATGATTTCTTTTTTAGCAAGTTGTATTACATGAATTCTTGTTGTTTTAATAACACTAGAAAAATGTTGCACATATATTTGTATACATGATAGTGAGCACATGCATATTGATATAATGCTTCTTACTCAGACGGGGTAGTCTGACCCCTTCTGAATTAATAATTTTCAGGTAGCGACTAAATTAGAGCGATTGTGGGTGTTATTGTAGAAGAAGCCATGAGATCTCAGTTTTTAATGATCTTGCATAAAACATTGATAAATTTATTTGTCTTTGCATTTGGTGGGATTGTAATAAATGGACATGGTTTTACTTTTAATGTTATTGAATGTTCTCGAGTACTTTTCTGTGTTACCCTGTAACCCGCCCAACTCTTGGACTCGATATTTTCGCTGTTTCAAAATAAATAAAAAAATCTAAAATTTTCTGTCCAAATTATTGGGGTGTTACCGCTTTGGTATCAGAGCAGGATTAAAAATGTGAGATCATGGTTCTTCCGGCAACCACAATAACTCTATAAGTATGTAAAACTCTTAAAAGTAGAGTAATGTAGACAAAAAAAATAATAGTGTACTGCACTATTACGAAAATAATAACTAAGATCGTAACGATCCTTTTATTTGTCCCAATTAGATGGCGTGGGCAATCAGGTGCAACGATATCATGGACACTCTGCACAATCTGGTAGAGGTCGTAGGTCAACAGACAACGATGACACAACAGATGGGCAATAACCTGCATCAAGTGGCCCTTAAGAGAACAACTAATGGCAGAGGCATGTCATACAAGAAATTCATGGACATGGGCCCTCTTGCCTACTTGAGAAAAATGGATCCTGAAGCGGCCAAGAATTGGATACGGGAGATCGAACACATCTTTCGAGTGCTAGACGTCCCAGAGGATCGACAGGTTGATTTTGGGACATATCATCTCAAGGAGCACGCAAAAAATGGTGGGAGACCACTCGGGAGGTTAAGTTCTAGAATGGTCCGGTGACATGGGTAGAGTTCGTGGAGGCCTTCAATGCCACGTACTTCTCGAAGCATGAAAGGACAAAGAAGGTGCAGAAATTTCTAGATTTGCAGCAGTGAGAGTTGTCCTTGGCGGAGTATGCTACCAATTTTCACAGCCTGTAGAGGTACTGTCTGAATGTGTACATCACTGAGGAGGATAGAGCGATGAAGTTTGCCCGAGACTTAAAGATGGGTCTGAGGAACCGTCTATATAATTGGGGGCCTAAGACTCTCGACGAGGCTATCCAGGTTGCGACCCTTTTAGATGATGACTGGAAGGAGGGACAAAGGTCCTAGAAGATCCAAATTGGGGTGCAAAAACCCGAGTTCAAAAGGAGATTCAGAAGAAAGAAGTTTAACCCACAGACCAAGAAGCAAAGGCACAACGGGGGAACAAGACAAAGGTCTGTGCAAAACCAGAGGTGCCAGAACTGCAACGGCTTCCACCCTGGGCAACAATGTCCCCATGAGACAAGAGCTTGTCGCTACTACGGAAAGATGAGACATTACATGAGGGAGCGTCAGAAGAAACAAGCAGACGACGCAAGGTGGGAGACTGGGGGACAACAACAACAACAACAACAACACCAACCACCACCACCACAACCGCAAGCAACACAACAGAGGGTAGCGGGTCGAGTCTACGCTACCTCGATAGACCAATTACAGAAGGGTGACTTGGTGCAAGGTACTGTGCTTATCTCTTGTCTGACTGCTCTAGTACTTTTTTATTGTGGGGCTTCACATTCATTCATCTCAGTACATTTTGCCAAACAACTTAGGATTGTCACTGAATCTTTGAATCAAGAACTAGTAGTTTATAATCCCATAGGATTCAATGAAATATGTGTGAACTACATGCCAGAGGTAGAAGTCATTCTTGGAGAACACAATTTGCCTACCAACTTAATCTTGCTTGACATGACAGAATATGATGTCATATTGGGTATGGATTGGATCTTTGAACATTATGCTATAGTTCTCTATAGAGAAGAAAAAGTGATATTATCTCAACTTGACTTACCGGAGGTCGAATTCTGACTTTCGAGGCCAGGGATAAAGAAAAGGGTAATCTCAACCCTTAAGGCTCAAAAATATCTCTGAAGGGGAGATATGGCTTTCCTGGTTAGTGTGATAGGAGGAGAGGCCAAACAAATATCGATTGAGAATCTAGAAATCGTTCGTGGCTTTTTTGATGTATTTTTGAAAAAACTTCCTGGATTACCTCCACAACGGAAAGTGAAATTTAAAATCAAATTGATGCCGGGTACGAAGCTAATTTTTAGAGCACCATACAGGATGGCACCAGCAGAACTGGAGGCATTAAAGAAGCAACTGCAGAAATTGATGGAGCATGGTTTTGTGTGACCAAGCACATCTCCTTGGGGAGCACCGGTTCTATTCGTGAAAAAGAAAGATGGGTCTATGAGGTTATGCATAGACTACTGAATGTTGAACCAGACAACAGTGAAGAATAAGTACCCAGTGTCGCGCATCAAAGATTTGTTTGACTAGTTAAAAAGGGCAAATGTCTTTTCCAAAATTGATTTAAGATCTGGTTACTATTAGCTAAGAATAAAAGATGAAGATATTCCTAAGTTAGCATTTCGAACCAGATATGAACATTATGAGTTCATGATGATGTCATTCAGACTCACTAATGCCCCAACTGCCTTCATGAATCTGATGAATTGAGTATTCAATCCGTATTTGAATACCTTCGTCATCATTTTCATTGACGATATATTAGTGTATTCTAAGAGTACAAAGAAACATCAGGAACACTTGAAGATTGTTTTGGAAACCCTCCAGACACATCAGTTGTATGCCAAATTCTTGAAATGTCAATTTTGGTTCAAGGAGGTCATGTGTAAACACCCCAAATTTTCACCCTTATCCAGTGCTTACATTTCATGTGTCATTGCTTATCATTGCATGAATTCAGCATATCATTGCATTGCATAGCATAGCATTGCATGTCATTACATCTCATCTTCGAGATCCAACACTCCTGTTTTCAAAATATTCAATCCAGATTTTAGTTTTAAAACTTTGCTTTCAAAAATCAATTTTAAAACCTGGGTTTTTAATCAACATCGTGTCATTTGCCAACCCCCAGGACCTTATATTTTGAAGTATTTTCTCAGAAAACAATCTGGATTCATTTCAAACTCAATTTCAATTGATTTCAATTCTCAGATGAGACCCATTTAGGTAGTGTCGCTTCTGGATTCCTTCATTTATCAAAAATCTCAAAAATTTTAGAGTGCTAATTGGATCAGGACTCTTTTTCCAGAGTCTTAGTCGGATCAAAACTCTACTTTTCACTACCTTTTTACCTGTTTTCGGAGAAAACCTTTCAAAATCTTCTGTTTTGGCCAAAATCTTAGAGTCCTAGTTGGATCAGGACTCCTCTTCAAGAGTCCAGTCGGATCAGGACTCTTTCTCAGAGTTTTAATCGGATTAGAACTCTAATCTTTCACAACCATTTTCAATCAAATCTTTCAAAATCTTTCAAAATGAGTTAAAAACTCAGAGTTTTAATCAAAACAGGACTCTGTTCGGAGAGTCCTAGTTGGATCAGGACTCCGATCCTGATTTCAAATTTTGAAAGAATCTTTCAAAAATCTTTTCATCTATCAAAACTGTTGCGCTTTTATCAAAGAATTTTAAAATTCTAAGGTTTTATCTCAGAGTCCTGATCAAATCAGGACTCTACCCCAGAGTCCTGATCGAAGTTGGATTATATCCAAAATTGATTTTCTCACTTCATTTTCACTGGTTTTCAAAAGCTTTGCTTAAATTCCATCACTTATCAGAAAATCCAACAATATGAGAGTCCTAGTTCAATCAGGACTCTGTTCTCAGAGTCTCAGTTGAATCAGAACTCTGGTTTATTCCAATATTTGTTATTATTTTAACTATTTTCACAAGTTCTTTCAATTGTTTTTCAGAAAATACCAAAAAAAATCTAGAGTTTTAGTCCGATCAGAACTCTGTCCCAGAGTCCCAGTCCAGTCAGGAGTCTGTTTTTATTCCATTTTTCATTTGTTTCCATTCGTTTAAAAAAAAAATAGGTCATTTTGCAGAGTTCAGTTAGATCAGGACTCTATGTCAGAGTTCTGATCGAGTTAGGAGTCTAACCCTGACTGTATTTTCTGACTTGTTTCACCATTTTCTGATAAAATCTTTCAAAAACCTTTCATTTGGCTTTTTAAAATCTAAAATCTCATAATCCTAAGAGTTCAGGATTCTAACCTGGAGTTCCAGTTCGCCTGAGATTCTATTTTAAAAAATCTTGAATTTCAATTATTAATTTTAACCTCTTTTCAAAGGTATTTTCAGTGTTTATTTCAAAATTTGCAAAAATCGATGTGGGCCCACTCAGTTGGAACCATATCCAGAGGGGTTTTGACTCAGTTAGAACCCTATGTCATTTCAAAACTTTTAATTTCAAGCTTACTTTTGAAAATCTTTTGAAAGCTTTCGCAATTTCAAGTTTTAAAATCATTTTTTTTTTAAAACTCAAGTAGGGCCCACTTGGGGTGGCGCCATATTCGAGTAAGTGAGGGCTAGACTAGGGTTAGTCAGTGTCTTGGTTAGTGTCAGAAGTTTAGAAGAGTCAAAACCATTTTGAAAACTCATTTTGAAAATTAGTTTTTAAAACTAGTGTTTTTAAATGTTTTTAAAGGTGTTTTAAAAACCCAAATGTGAAAGATGCCAAGTGGCATCACATTTGGGGGTTTTCTAGGTTTAGTTAGGGGCTAATTAGGGATTAATTAGAGTCCCACCTAGGCTATAATTCTCCAAAAAATCGTTGCCCTTAGTGGATTTATTAGAAAGAGTCCTGAAATTTGTAATTTGCAATGTCTGTTTTAACTCATGTTTGGTTTGCAATATTCAGACCCGAATTGCCGGAAGGGGATCTCCTTGATCCTAAGTGATTTTTCAGATCTGTAAAAAAGAAAAGTTCTGTTTTTCTTTCTATTTAGTCTCTGTCAAAAATCAGAAATTTTCATGGAGGTTTGACCCCTGGTTCGGGTCTTGGACTGAGACTGGTTGGTGAACTAGGTCAAAAATAGCATATTTTTAGGGCTTGATGCAATTTTCGGATTAATTTAATGCCAAAAAAATATTTTTATAATTATAATTTGATATTAGGGTTATCACAAGTGCAGGTACCAATTTTGAGGATTTTTAGAATCCGTTTGATGCTTGAATGCCTTGAATTATAAAACAGGGTACCCGAAGAATTCCAAAACACTGCAAAATCACAGTTTTTGTGATATTCTTGGATTTTCGTGCATAAGCATATATTTTATGGTTTAATCATATTCATAATCATATTAGGATGCTTTAGGTTTAATTTGATGTTCATTTGATTTCATTTAGTGCATAAAACCTAAGTTTTACCAAAATATCTTTATGAAAAACCCTGATTTCAAGGCCATAGTCTTGCTATCAGGGGCAATTTGGTCATTTGATCTCAATTTTGAAATCCCTAACCTTAGTTTTCATGTGTTTAAGTATGTCATATCATATTTTAGCCTAGTTTATTTGCATTTGAATTTCAAAACTTGAATTTTACCAAATATCTTTCTGAAAACCCTAATTTCAAGGCCATAGTCTTGTTATTAGGGGTATTTTGGTTATTTTGACTCCAATTTTGAAATTTCATATCTTATCTTCCTTATTTATTCAATTTTATTTCATACTTTATCATTTTGATTTAAGGAAATCATGGCAAAAAGGCTTATATCTCGCAAAATCCAGCAATTTCCTGATATTGCTGGATAAATCTAGAAAAGCCAACATATCATCACTAACAAAGTTTTCTAGTTTTGCAGGTACATTGAAGACTTTATTTTTCATGTATTTAAATTTCAATAGTGATGTAAACTAAATTAAACTTTGGAATAAGAATTTACGTTTCCTGCTTAGCTTAGGCAGCATTGCATATAGTTTATTTTTTAAAATAATGTTAATGTTTGATGGATGATGATTCATGCATATTTTTATAAATTCACCATGGTCTACATGAATGGCACATACACTAGCGTTTATGAAGTTTATAAACTTGGTGAAATTCGTATTTATGGCCATAGTCAGAATATGAAGGATATCTAGATTTATGATCTTCACATTAGCCACATTCAGCCTACACTCTTAGGCTAACTTCAAAATGCATTGCATTTCTCAAAAATACAAAAAGTATTTCTCAATTCCTCAAATCCATATTCATTCATTTCATGCATTTGCCAATGCCAATTCAAAGAAGTTCATTTTCTCAAAAATTTCCTAAGTCTTATTCAAAAACCGATTTTCTCAAAATATGGATTTGCCAATGATGTTTCAAGTATTTCCCAAGTTCCAAATTCGATTTTCTAAGTTAGATTTTCAATTTCAAAGTTTGAATTCAAAGAAATCGAGTTTTTCAAAGTTATTTCACATTTCTCAAAATCGATTTTCACAAAAACCTCTAGATTCTTCAGAAATCGATTTTCACTTTCTCAAATACAACATCTCAAAAATAATTCACAATTTTCCAAGTATTATCTTTTCCAAGAATTCTCCAAGTATTTCAAATCTCAAAGCAAACATCATGTTTTCAAAATGTGCATTTTCAGAAATACATAGCACATGCCTGATTCTATGTGCATTTAGAAATTAAAGTATGATTTAGACAAGTTGAATAGAGCAGAGCAGTAGATTGATCCTTGGTTCGATTACCCCTGTTAAAGGTGGCAGAAACGGTCGAACCTCGTATCGACAGGCGAGTCTCATTCTACGGAATTTTCCTGCATTTTAAAACGGAGGAGAGTTATTTTCAAAATCTTTTTCAAAGGTCAGTTTGACTCGCAAAAAGTGAAATTTTGCGATGATAACATCATGTTCCTAGGGCATGTGATCTCGAAGGACAGAATCTCGGTGGATCCAGCTAAGGTTGAGGCAATAATGAATTTAGCACAACCGAAGAATGTTAGTGAGATTCAAAGTTTTCTCGAGCTGGCAGGGTATTACAGGCGATTCATCCAAGAGTTTTCTCAAATTGCTATGCCTATGATAAAACTCCCAAGGAAGGGAGTGAAATTTGAATAAAATGAGAAAAGTGAAGAGAGCTTTCAGATTCTTAAGGCAAAACTCACAACAACACCGGTATTAGCCTTGTCATAGGGAAGTGACAGATTTATGGTATATACTGATGCTTCTGGTACTGGGTTGGGTTGTGTATTGATGCAACACGGCAAAGTCATTGCCTATGCATCACAATAGCTGAAGACCCATAAAAGAAACTATCCACCTCACGATCTAGAGCTGACGACAGTTGTCTTCTCCTTAAAGGTATGGAGGCATTACATGTATGGAGAACAGTTTGAAGTCTTCACAGACCACAAGAGTTTGAAGTACTTGTTCTCACAGAAGGAGCTTAACATGCAATAGAGAAGGTGGCTTGAATTCATAAAGGACTATGAATTCACTATCTTTTACCATCCTAGAAAAGCAAATGTGGTCATTGATGCCCTTAATCACAAGGCTGAGGGAAATTTGGCCAACCTGGTAAACATAGGATGGAAGATGATTACTGAATTCGCGGAATGAAAGCCTTTCTCAAATGATCGAGGCATAATCAAGATGACAAGACTGACGACACGACCGGAGCTGCGAGAGAGAATCATAGTTAAGCAAAAGTAGGACTCATAGTATGGAAAGATAGAGGCACTGACACTACAGGAAGATACCACATTCCAGCGTAAGGGAGATGGAAGCATATGGTTTTAGGATCAACTTTGGGTGCCAAATGATCCAAAACTAAGAGAAGAACTATTGGCAGAGGCACACAAAAGCAAGTACACCATCCACCTGGGCAGTACCAAGATGTTTAAGGATCTACAATGCGGGTACTGGTGGAATGGAATGAAACACGATGTTACAAGATTCGTCATGAAATGCTTAACGTGCCAACAAATCAAGATTGAACACCAGAGACCGAGAGAAACAATGCAGTTGGTAAAAATTCTTTAATGAAAATGGGAGCACATCACAATGGACTTTGTCATGAGGTTGCTGTGAATCCATAAGAATCATGGTGCCATTTGGGTAGTAGTCGATCGACTTACCAAATCAACGCACTTCCTACCAATGAGGAAGGGACAATCATTGGAAAGCCTGCCAGACTTGTATATTCAAGAGATAGTGCGACTACATGGAGTACCTGTCTCAATTATCTCAGATAGCGACTTGATTCACTTCACGATTATGGGGTCAATTACAGGTGGCTTTAGGCATAAAATTGAAATTCAGTACAACCTTTCACCCACAAATCGATGATCAGTCGAAAAGAACCATACAAACACTGAAGGACGTTGCATGCTTGTATGTTAGACTGGAGAGGGGAATGAGATGCTCACGTGATATTAGCAAAATTCACTTACAACAATAGCTACCATGTAAGCATCGATATGGCACCTTTCGAGGCATTATACAGGTGACCTTACAGATCACCAGTACATTGGGATGAAGTTGGTGAAAGAGCGGTAGAGTCACCGATAGTACTCCAGCATTATATGGAGCAAATTCAGAGAATACGAGATCAACTTCGAGCTGCTCAGAGCTGACACAAAAGTTATACAGATCAACAATGCAGGGAGCTTAGTTTCGAAGTTGGGGATGCAATGTTTGTCAAGGTGTCGCCGACCAAAAGCGTCTTCAGGTTTGGCAAAAAGGGAAAGCTAAGTCCTAGTTCCGTCAGACCTTTTCCAATATTGGAGCGGATCAGTGAAACTACATACCGAGTAGAGCTACCCACTCAGCTTGCTCGGATTCATAGTGTATTTCATGTATCAATGTTTTAGAAATACATTCAGGATCCTTCGCACGTGATTCAGTTTGAAGACATAAGTGTGCAAGAGGACCTAACAGTAGAGGAGAGACCGATCGAAATCGTGGATCATCGAGAACGAGTAATACATAACATGATTGCCCCGCTAGTCAAAGTGAGATGGAGACATCACGGTGTATAAGAATGCACATGTGAACCCGAGGCAGCAATGAAAGACAAGTACCCTCAATCGTTCGATTAATATGTATCATAAATTTCGAGGACAAAATTTTATTTTTAGGGGGGGAAGGATGTAAAATCTAGAAATTTTGAGATTTTTCCAGATAAATAAAAGTGGAATTTTTTGCAAAGGAAACATGATAATATCATGTTTTTGGAATGATTTGACGAATTGATACTGTATCCGAACTGGATCACGTAGGTTCTGTAAATTGGATTCAGATTTGACATTTGGATTCAGATTTAAAAAGGACCCAAAAATCCAACCCGATTGCAATTGGATCACGATGTATCCGAACATTTTGTGATCCTTATTCAAGACCCGGAATGCAATTAATGAAAATTCATAGGTGTGTAAGAGGAGTCAGGAGGATCCATTTGGAAGCGATGAAGCCATCAAGGAAAAACACTGAACAAGAGCTTATATAAATTAATTCAGACGAAACATGCAACAAATTGGAGTGTGGTGTAGTGGAGAGGCTCGTTACCTCTTAAGAATTTGACTTAGGATCAAAACCCACCATGCGCACATGCACGTTGCTGAGAAAAATGTGTTTTCTCTTTGACAAAAATGGATTGAGACTAGACGTGTTTAAATGGATTAAAAGATACACCAATTTCAACGAAATGAAACATAGTGCAATGGTGGGGTTCATTGCTTTTTTGGGGACAGACCCTGGTTCGAAACCCCCATGCACATGGGTTTTTGCAACCTCGCATTTTTGAAATCTTTTAAAAAAAAATAATAAAAAAAATGTGGGAACCAAACCCTTACGTTTTAGTTACTTCAAAGAGTAGGTGGTAACATGGTAAGTTACCACTTGCTGAGATTTAAGAAAAAGAAAGAAACTAAGATCCCTCCCACCTTCCACGATTTTAGGTGGAGCCTTGCACCAAAAGTTTAGGAAGAGCACCACAAAAAGGAGAAAAAATGGTTGACAACCCGTATGCACATGAAGGAAGAAAGGACAATATGGTATATTTGATTTAGATTGCAGAAAAATGGGAGAAAACGTGAATGGTGGACAATTTCTAAAATTTTTAGAAATTGAAAATCTTGCTTAAATGAAGGAGATAAAGTAGGAGAGGCTCTCAACACCAAATCGTGAAATATGATTGCTCTCTCTCTCTCTCTCTCTCTCTTTCTAAATCTTCATTGGGTTTTTCCTCACCTTACGTGAAACTTCAACCGGAAGGGAAGAAAGCAACACCATTTTGGGGTGTTGTTTTTTCAAATCGAGGTAAGGGGTATTATGTTGGTATGTATGTGCCCGATGCCCTGTAGTGCTAGTACGTTGCATCCCTCTCGAAAATAAGCTGGGAAACATACATTTTTCCAGCCATGGGCCTTAGCCATGGGTGTGGAAGGAATCAGTTAAACCTTTGCGGGTAGTGGTACTTGAACCCACCAAACCGTAGCCATCCTGAATAAGCATGGATTGATCCAAACCTCTAGATGAACGCGTAGATCTAGAGAAGTCATGGATCTACATATTCAAGGAAGTCTGGAATAGTAATGCACACGAGTGATCTTTATACCATCACGTAATCAGGTTGGCGTAGGCAAGGTCAAAGTTTCATGGTATGCATGCTAGAGTTAGAGGAATATTGAAATGAATGATTGTATCATGCTATCATATGCCTTGTCTAACCTATCCATTGCTGAAATTGTAACTTCATATATACCTAACGTCGGGATAAAATATTTTCATGTTAAGCAAGGTTCAACCCTTTTTTTTTATCATGAGTGTATGCTGACGTTAACTCACGCACGTCAGTTTTATCCGATCTGTAGATGCATGCTTGTTTATTAGGTCCGAATATACATGTCATGGTTTTGCTTTATTTTTTCCAAAATCGTGAGATGCGACTATGATCCTTGAAACCATAGGTATGAACCTAAATAGTTAATTATGCCTGCATATGTGTTTGAATCCAAATTCCTGCATAGACCAAGGCTAGTAAATGTCAAGGTCGTTTGGATCCACACATATTTACTTTGATCATTTAAGCAAACTCAAAATAATATGGTTGATTATTTTGTTATACCGAATAGTTGGGGGTTCGAACTACTCTCTTAAACCATATACACCCTGATTGATTTCATGCAAAAATATCTCATGTTCTGATTTTGTTTATTCAAGCATGGTTATTCTAACTGCCCACTGAATATAGAATTCAGTTTCATTTTTTTTAGCTTCCGAAAAGCCCAGGAGGTATGAACCTTAATCGAGGTTTGAGGGTTCAAATTGGATCCCCAGCCTCGTTTTCTGCTGCATTCGCAAGCATGGACGAACCAGACCATGGTTGATCTGCCCCAACCTGATCTGGGTTGATCCGGGGTGAGCCGAGGTAGGCTGGCTAGGCTCGAGATGCGGCTACCACATTAGGGTACGTCGCTCCCTGCGGGCGTTGCTGGCCCTGCAAGTGCTGCGGGTGTGCTGCAAGCCATGGCCAGTGACAGGCTGCAAACCGATAGGGGTCAGCCATGGCCAACAAGTTTGGAAGATTTTTTTTATGTCTATGTGACGATAAAAAGGCAGAACCACAAGGACCATTTCGACCCAATCGATCACCTCTTCGGGTGGCAATTGGGGCCGCACTCATGCAGGTATAGCAAACTGAATCGATGGTTCCAGCTCCTCACCAATCGTTGGTGATTGGTAAAGTACACTACCCTAGACACCTGCCTTATGGTGGCAGCCACAAAGTAACGGCCTATCAAGGCTCATTGCAGCCCGAGTACGATCGAAAGATGAATTAAGTACGTGGTAAAATATTTTAAGAGATAAAAAAGGGGCTTGCTACGATTTAGCAGGTCTATTAAAAGAGCACTTATGAAAAAAAAATCATTTGAGACATACCACGTGGACGACATAATCAGTGGGGTACAAAGGCGTACACCCTAGCTCAGAAATGAATGTTTAAATAATGAAGTGCTCGGCTCAGGGTTGAGCCAAATTCTTGAGAAATATTGTTGGTGCATATTAGGCTGCCGGATGGTAAGGTGCATGCACTTTGATTACCCCGGGTATGGATTTGGGATTTTGGAAATCCCTTGAGGGTGCAATGACTTGCACGAAGAAATAACCAAAAGATTAAAGTATGCATACATAACCAAGTAGCAAGATTCTGGGTATACCTGAAAGACAGTATATGTTACCATTTTTTCAGGGATCTGGGTACACCTGAAAGACGGTGTATGTTACCAAACCCATGTTCTACCTTAAAGAGGGTAGATGGTATAAGCTCCGTGGGATAATTACATTTTCGTGAGAGCTAGGCTTCTCACTCGATCCTTAGTCTTTGGAGTTAGGGTGCCAAGACTACCAGTGTGTCCTAGGTGGTAGATTCAAGTCTTCTACCGAAGTACAGAGGTGCATCCTAATTCTAGTTCTAGCCACTGGGGAGGACTCTCTCGGTCATGAACCATCCTCTCTGGATATCCGTACGGCTAATCATACATGGTATTAAATTGAAAGGCATAATAGACTCTCGTGTGATCTCTATCTGATACGATGTCGAATGCCTGTGCGTACCCACAAGTAAGTGAAGAAAAACATAAAATCAATTTACTTTTAGAACTTTTTGAGTACACTTGCAGTTCATGGTTTTGAAAATTTATAAATGTGAATGATTCATGTGATGAGTGACTACATCAAAATTGTGGTGTATTTCAATTACTGTCTAGTAAATTGGATATCATGTGTTAGCGTACTTAGCTTTCGTAATGATTTCTTTTCAAGCAAGTTGTATTACATGAATTCTTGTTGTTTTAATAACATTAGAAAAATGTTGCACATATATTTATACATATGATAGTGAGCACATGCATATTGATATAATGTGATGTCTTCTTTTAAATCGTTGTAATTTTGAAAAGATTTTTATATGAAAAACATGTGAAAACCAGACATCAAATAATAAAAACCGGTTCTCACTAGTGGATGAGACCGGGTCGAACTCAGGGAACGGGAATATTTTGTATTCAAGTACACAAATCTAAACTAACCTTTATTGCCGAATTATTGAAATGTAAAATGTTCAGAAAAGGTAAAAACAACTAACTATTACAACAAACGAATACCCTTCGCAGAGGGCGTAAAGTGCAATATTTACAACCCCAATTAAAATTCCTAATTCTAAAAAATAAAAGCAAAAAGAAGCTTTATTCTTCGTACGTCGTGTCACGTAATCGCTTCCGCTCCAGTCCTGTGCTATCCTGCACAATTCAAATGAACACGAGCAGTACCAGAGATAGAAGGAAAACTATACTAAACTGACTAAATGCTAGAAATACAAAGGAAATTAGACAAGAATTCTAAATGACAATTTCAAATGAACATAAATTCTAATTAAATCTAACTAACTACTTATGAAAGTATATGAACTCAAAACAAGGAATCAATGAATGAGAAAGACAAGAAATTCAGTACATAAACACACAGGAAAAACTAAGATTAGCTGTAATGTAAAACAGAGAACTCAGCATGTAAAAATAGGGAAAACAAAGATTAAACAAACAAAAATTTAGAAAATGAACACAAAGAATTCATATAGTGAAGAAACACAAAAATCAAAGAATGGAAAAATAGGAAAGATGCAAATGCTAAACAGGGAATTAGAAATTTAAACAAAACAGGAAATGATTAAACCGAATTATATAAAAACATGAAATTACAATATTGAAAACATGAAGAAATCGGAAGGTGCAGCAAATAGTAAAACTGATTTTAGAAAAAAAAACAAACAGAAAATTGCAAAATTAAAAACTTAATGAAAGAAGACAATTCACAAAAACTAATGAAATGCACACAAAACATATAATGCAATGAATTAACAGAAAAAAAAACTATAAAAAAAAATCAAATGATGAATGAACAAAACAGCAAATGAAGATCAATACAGAAAATTGTAAAATCAAAGGAACATTCGACTGATGTAAAAATAGAAATTCATAGAATGAAAAAAAAATATAATGCACGATCAGACTTATAAGACTAATCTCTAATTTTAAATTTGTTGAAAATAGGAATCCGATACTAAATCTAAAGAATTTACTATAATGCTTTTATGTTTTTTTTTCCTCATTTTTTGTTTTTTCTTTTCTTTTTGTTTTTACACAGGATTAATGGAAAAAGAAGAAGACGAAGAAGAAGAATCGGAGGAAGAAGAAGAGGAATAATAAGAAGAAGAAGATGAAGAATTGGAAGAAGATGAAATCAGAAAAAAAAAACAGATCGGCTGAAGAAAAAGAAGAAGAAGAAGAAGAAAAAGATACAGATTAGGGGAAGAAGAAGAAGAACGGATGACTTACCGTGAACAGAGGAAGGATTAGGGAAGAAGTGGCCTCCACCACTCACGCCGCCACCGGACTGAGTATCTCCACCGCCGGATTGAAGAAGAAGATAAGGAGGAAGAAGAAATAGAGGAAGAAGAAGGGGTAATGGGGAATCCAGCAATAGAGAAATGGGAAAAGAGAAGAACCAGAGGGGGAAAGAGAGGGTTTGGCGTAAAATGGGAGACGCCTGAAATTTTCATTTTTTTCTTGGTTTTAAAGAACTCAAACCGGTTGGAACCGGTTTCAAAAAAAAAAATCAGTTTTAAAACAATGTAAACCGGTTCCAGCCGGTTTGCTTATTAATTTTTTAGTTTTTAAAATTCAACAACCTTGTAAACCGGTTTATTAGAATTTTTTTTCAAAAAGTTACAAACAAAACTTTATTTCATTTATAAGGAAAATAAAAACTATTCTACTAATTTTTTTCTTCTTTTCTAAAAAAAACAAACATTTAAAATGATTTTAAAAACTATTTTCTCTATTTTTTTATTTTTAATTGAAAACTAACACTAGACTACTATGAATATAAAAAAAAACTAAAATATGTATAAAAAATGTAAAATAAAACTATTTTTCATGCATTTTCTATTTTTAAATCATTTTAGCACATTTACTCGAAAACTAACATAAAATTGGGTTTTTAAAACCTTATTTTATAAAATCATGCATATTTAAATGTTAATAAACCCTGAATTATATGCATGATCAAATACCCCCATGCTTATGTTTTGCTAGTCCTCGAGCAAACTAGAAAAATGCAAGAAATCAAACTATCACCTAACTCACTTTCGTAGGAATCACGGTTGCATTTAGCTCATGCAACAAGCCCTTTCAACTCCTGGGTTACCCCAGTGGACGAGTAAGGTCTCGTGAGGGTTTGCAGTGATGCTACCCACAAACATCTCTGTCATGTATGCATAATATTACACATCCTCATAAGCAGTAGGTAATTAAAGACTTTGTTTTCACAAATATTTCCTATTATTTTAAAATCGAAATATAATTAGTCTTTTATGCACCACCACAGAAAAGAATTTCTTTCACTTTTCTAAATATCACAATTATTTATGTTTTATTCTTAGAAAATCCAATAAAAACATATTATTATTTACTTACCCTCACTCATATGTTTTCTGCACAGGTTTTCTCAATCATACTTCTAAGCACTGAACTTTTCTTTCTTTTTCAGCTCTTTTCTCAATTTTTTCATTTTTTTCACGCTTTTTCTTTTTGCGTACTTATTCTTCTCTTATAGCTTGCGTGTGGTCTGCTTTTATGCCTTGTGCAATGTTAATATCTTCTATACTTTTTCAATACATACCAAAAGATATCAACTAAGACATAAAAGTGACTTCCTTCATTCACCCTTATAACATGAGAGTCAAACATTTCAACTTGTATCTGTTCTCAGTTACTTAGGATCACGAAGTTTTCCACTCTCCTTTTCGAAAATGGAATTAAAAGTTTCAACTTACATCTAAGTTCCATCTACTAAGGATTGTGGAATTATCCAAACAACCTAACACATGCTATTTTTTTTCTTTTTTTGAGCTCATTTTTATGCTTTTGTTCATTGCTTAGTTTTTCAAAAATAGAACTGTGCATATTCATATTTATGATTCAAAATAAATTCTAACATGTATCTATCATCATTTCTTTGAAATCCGCATAAATAACCATAATTTTTAGATCTATGTCAGAAAAAAATTTCGTGGGGCTTAAAAATCCTCTAAAAACATCAGATTTGAAATAACATTCATATAAGTTCAAACTCTTTCTTTAAAAATCTACTTTTCATGAAAGATGTGTAAACATGTGCAAGAACGTAAACAGAAATATCAAGGTGTGCACTCTACACCCTCCCCCATGCTTGAATGACATTGTCCCAGTGGCACTCCCTCATGCTTATATGAAACTAAGTGAATGCACATGAGAGAAAATAATTGAGGGAAAAGAGTAGAATGACCTGACATGAATTAAAAATGCACGTTCTATGAATGTAATGAATGCAATGTATACATGACAAAACATAAAACTCATAGAATGAAACAAAAAGAACATGAAAAACTCACGAAAAAGTAAAAACAAAATAAAATCTATAAATTCTAATCAAATCTAATAATATACAAGATATGGGTTGCCTCCCATAAAGCGCTAAGTTTCACGTCCCCAGCCAGACGGATCCCTGAAAAAAAAAAACCTTCATCGTCCATGAGATCAATGGACATGAAGTCAGGCTCAACCGGGCTCTATGAAGAAAAGAGTGTCATCTGTGACACTACGCACTGTGTTTCCATCCCTTCTACCTCCAAATGTAGTATCATGACTCTCTCGACGTGAAGAATAGAGATTAGTCTCATCTGAGAGACTGGTCAAGGAATGAGAGTCTAGGACCGACCGAGTATCAATGAATGCAACTTCAGACAAGTGGTGAATATGATCTGGCTTGACTTGATCAAGCACCTTCTGCATCTGTACCTCTTGCTTACTAAAAATTGGTGATCCTAAAGGCTGAGAAAATGGGGCTTTATATGATGAAAATGTATGCTGTGAGTAAGGCCCCTTCTGCTGAGGTATCATGGAGATCGACTCGTCAGTAGAAATGATATGAGGTTCATGAGTCGATTCCGGAGTGGAGTGACACACCTTCCCATACTGAAGGGATGTAATAGATTTGACTTGCTCATGATGTGAATCAGTGGGTTGCAAGCCAAATGACATGGAATCCTCTCCCTTAGAGACAACAGACTGACTATGAAGGTTCCCCTGACTTTGTCTACTCAATGTCTGAGCTAACTGTCCCATTTGAGTCTCTAGCTTGGCTATTGACTGCGTATGGGAACAAAGAGTGGCCTTGATATCAGAAAAGGCTTCTAACATCTTCTCTTGAAATGATGAACTTGGAATGGGCTCCTGAGGAGAAGGTAGACAATACTGGGGATGAACCTGTGGAAATATGGATGCGAGTAACCTTGTGAAGGGTTACTGTGTCTGGGAGGGCTGATGGGATAGGTGAATGGATTGGTTTCGCCAACCTGGGTTATATGAGGATGTAAATGAATCGGGCATGGGTTTAGCGAAACCTTGGGCAGCATTCACCTGCTCCTGAATGAATTCAGGATATAATGGTGCTGCCGAACAATCCGCAACACAGTGTGCAGGGCTAGCACATAGCTCGCACACTCTTTCTATTGGATTTCTCGAGGAATTGGCTAGGAATTGATCTAACTTCCTAGTCAACTGGTCAACCTTGGTACGCAATTCTAACTCAGACCCTACTTCGGAAATCCCAACTTTCCTAGGACCACTAGGCAGAGATGTAGTCCTATCGAGCTGTGAAGACAAATTATGATGCATCGTGTTTTCACTCAAGGTCTCGAATAGAGACCACGCCTCGTCCTCACTCTTGAGCATAAAAGTGCCCCCACAAGACAAATCAACCATTTGACGATGCTTTTCAGTAAGCCCGTCATAAAAATACTGCACCAACTGCCAACGAGGCACCTGGTGATGGGGACACTTGCAGAGAAGATCTTTCAATCTCTCCCAAGACTCGTGAAATTGTTCTCCCTCAATTTGAGAAAAACTGGTTATAGCTTTACAAAACTGATTCGTTTTACCAATTGGGAAGTATTTTTTTAAAAATTCTCTTTGCATTCCTTCCCAAGTAGTAATACGAACCGTCTCAAGAGATTTTAGCCAGTGCTTGGCTTTATCTTTAAGAGAGAACAGAAACAAAGTCAACCGCATAGCATCATCTCCAAAGTTATTGATTCGCACAGTCGAGCAAATCTCAAGGAATTCGTCGAGATGACGATATGGGTCTTCATTGCTAAGGCCATAAAACGAAGGTAACATTTGAATCACACTGGCCTTAATCTCAAAATGGCTCGCTCCTACATCAGGTCTCGTGATGCAGGAGGCGGGAGTATACGTATTTGGCATGAAGTACTCCCTCAAAGGACGGATCAAATGATGATCGTCAGCCATTGCGTACACCTTGGAGTAGATCGGTGTAGCACATGTCCTAATTTGGGTTTTCTACCTAACTAATGCACTAAGCGGCCAAACCACGCAAACCACAAAGCGAGTAAACTAAAAACAACAAAAACTAAACAAACACCACGCAGTTACACATAACAGAGATTATGCAAAGAAATATGAAGTCTATGTGTACGGTACCAATCGTACACAGTCACCTCTAAGGGGATCCTAATAGGTGGGCTGTGCAGAAAAGTAAGCTCGTCTCTAAGATATGCACATACGTGGTTCTAAACCTAAATGCAACACAAACACTAGGCAATAAAGTGAATACTAATATTACGCCGTTCCCCGGCAACGGCGCCAAAAATTTGATGTCTTCTTTTAAATCGTTGTAATTTTGAAAAGATTTTTATATGAAAAACATGTGAAAACCAGACATCAAATAATAAAAACCGGTTCTCACTAGTGGATGAGACCGGGTCGAACTCAGGGAACGGGAATATTTTGTATTCAAGTACACAAATCTAAACTAACCTTTATTGCCGAATTATTGAAATGTAAAATGTTCAGAAAAGGTACAAACAACTAACTATTACAACAAATGAATACCCTTCGCAGAGGGCGTAAAGTGCAATATTTACAACCCCAATTAAAATTCCTAATTCTAAAAAATAAAAGCAAAAAGAAGCTTTATTCTTCGTACGTCGTGTCACGTAATCGCTTCCGCTCCAGTCCTGTGCTATCCTGCACAATTCAAATGAACACGAGCAGTACCAGAGATAGAAGGAAAACTATACTAAACTGACTAAATGCTAGAAATACAAAGGAAATTAGACAAGAATTCTAAATGACAATTTCAAATGAACATAAATTCTAATTAAATCTAACTAACTACTTATGAAAGTATATGAACTCAAAACAAGGAATCAATGAATGAGAAAGACAAGAAATTCAGTACATAAACACACAGGAAAAACTAAGATTAGCTGTAATGTAAAACAGAGAACTCAGCATGTAAAAATAGGGAAAACAAAGATTAAACAAACAAAAATTTAGAAAATGAACACAAAGAATTCATATAGTGAAGAAACACAAAAATCAAAGAATGGAAAAATAGGAAAGATGCAAATGCTAAACAGGGAACTAGAAATTTAAACAAAACAGGAAATGATTAAACCGAATTATGTAAAAACATGAAATTACAATATTGAAAACATGAAGAAATCGGAAGGTGCAGCAAATAGTAAAACTGATTTTAGAAAAAAAACAAACAAGAAATTGCAAAATTAAAAACTTAATGAAAGAAGACAATTCACAAAAACTAATGAAATGCACACAAAACATATAATGCAATGAATTAACAAAAAAAAAAAACTATAAAAAAAAATCAAATGATGAATGAACAAAACAGCAAATGAAGATCAATACAGAAAATTGTAAAATCAAAGGAACATTCGACTGATGTAAAAATAGAAATTCATAGAATGAAAAAAAATATAATGCACGATCAGACTTATAAGACTAATCTCTAATTTTAAATTTGTTGAAAATAGGAATCCGATACTAAATCTACAGAATTTACTCTAATGCTTTTCTGTTTTTTTTTTCCTCGTTTTTGTTTTTTCTTTTCTTTTTGTTTTTACACAGGATTAATGGAAAAAGAAGAAGACGAAGAAGAAGAATCGGAGGAAGAAGAAGAGGAATAATAAGAAGAAGAAGATGAAGAATTGGAAGAAGATGAAATCAGAAAAAAAAACAGATCGGCTGAAGAAAAAGAAGAAGAAGAAGAAGAAGAAGAAGAAGAAGAAGAAGAAGATACAGATTAGGGGAAGAAGAAGAAGAACGGATGACTTACCGTGAACATAGGAAGGATTAGGGAAGAAGTGGCCTCCACCACTCACGCCGCCACCGGACTGAGTATCTCCACCGCCGGATTGAAGAAGAAGATAAGGAGGAAGAAGAAATAGAGGAAGAAGAAGGGGTAATGGGGAATCCGGCAATGGAGAAATGGGAAAAGAGAAGAACCAGAGGGGGAAAGAGAGGGTTTGGCGTAAAAGGGGAGACGCTTGAAATTTTCGTTTTTTTCTTGGTTTTAAAGAACTCAAACCGGTTGGAACCGGTTTAAAAAAAAAAATTCAGTTTTAAAACAATGCAAACTGGTTCCAGCCGGTTGCTTATTAATTTTTTAGTTTTTAAAATTCAACAACCTTGTAAACCGGTTTATTAGATTTTTTTTTCAAAAAGTTACAAACAAAACTTTATTTCATTTATAAGGAAAATAAAAACTATTCTACTAATTTTTTTCTTCTTTTCTAAAAAAAAAACATTTAAAATGATTTTAAAAACTATTTTCTCTATTTTTTTATTTTTAATTGAAAACTAACACTAGATTACTATGAATATAAAAAAAAACTAAAATATGTATAAAAAATGTAAAATAAAACTATTTTTCATGCATTTTCTATTTTTAAATCATTTTAGCACATTTACTTGAAAACTAACATAAAATTGGGTTTTTAAAACCTTATTTTATAAAATCATGCATATTTAAATGTTAATAAACCCCGAATTATATGCATGATCATAATGCTTCTTACTCAGACAGGGTAGTCTGACCCCTTCTGAATTAATAATTTTCAGGTAGCGACTAAATTAGAGCGATTGCGGGTGTTACTGTAGAAGAAGCCATGAGATCTCAGTTTTTAATGATCTTGCATAAAACTTTGATAAATTTATTTGTCTTTTTATTTAGTGAGATTATAATAAATGGACATGGTTTTACTTTTAATGTTATTGAATGTTCTCGAATACTTCTTTGTGTTACCCTATAACCCGCCCAACTCTTGGACTCGATATTTTCACTGTTTCAAAATTAATTTTTTTTTCCTAATATTTTCTGCCTAAATTGTTGGGGCGTTACAGTTTCATATTAGTGGCTGTTATTATATAAACAACAACGACCACACTTTTAATGGTTAATACTTATGTATTAAAAGTCATTTTCTCAAGTGGCCTTTGATAATCTACTATAATCATGTAAGTAATAACGATCACACTTTTAGTAATTGTTAATATTTATGTATTAGCAACTACTTTCTCGAGTGGTATTTCACTACAAGAAATTTGTTGATTGGATATAGACGTAATTTGTCACTAATCTGTCACAAATTTGTTGCCAATCCATCACAAATCCATCACTAAACAGTTTAGCGACATTGTAGTGACACATAACTTTCATCACAACATATATGTCTTTACTTCCATCACTAATTTATGATGGATTAGCGAATGCCATGATCTATCGTGAGGCCGTCGTTAATCCGCAGAGATTTGGTTTTGCGACAAATACACATCTGTCGCTATTGTAGCAACATATTACAATCCATCGTAAAACATCGACCAATTCATTTTTGTGATGGATAAATATCCGTCCCTAATCTGTTGCTAAATTGGAGGCCGATACTAATTAACGACGGATAATCCGTCACAAAAATTTAAAAAAATAAAAAAATTTGTTTGAAATATAAATATCGAGAAAAATTTTCTCATTATACAATTTATATATCCAGTGTGTAAAAAACAAAGTACACATAAAAAATACATATACAAAGCAGGTGAAACAAATTTAACACAAGTTACAAGGGAAAATTTTTTATCGATCCACTATAAACCTCGCCGTGTTCTAATTATTTACAAGTGAACATGTACAAAGAGTTTCATTTAAAACAACAAGAAGGTGCGACAAATTCAATACATGAATCTAATCATCACCAAGATTCAGAGCATCATCCTATTCATTGTCTCGATTTGCCCCTTCATCCATGCCTCCATCAGCTCCTCTATGCTGATTATCTCCAGCATCCTACAAGATAACCAAAAGGTTAATATTGATAAATAAAATATAATGAAATAAATTATATGCAATGCACCTAATCTAAGGCAATCAAAGTAACATGGATGAGTGACACATAGACTAGCAATAAAGTGAAGGACATTAACAGAATTCAGATATGTGTTCTAAGGCTGACAAAAAAAAAATCATAGTGATTCAATCATGCAGATATGTGTTCTGAGGTTGTCAAAAAAATGTCATAGTGATTCAAGCATGCATATATGGTTTATAAGGCTGTCACATAAATGTGTTATGTATCACAACCATGCATATATGTGTTATAAGGCAGTAAAAAAAAAACTTTCATAGTGATGAAATAATGCTTATATATGTTGTAAGGTTATAAAAAAACTTTCATAGTGATTCAATCATGCATATATGTGTTATAAGGCAGTCAAACATTTTTATAGTGATGAAATCATGCTTATATATGTGTTCTAAGGTTGTCAAAAAACTTTCATAGTGATTCAATCATGCATATATGTGTTTTAAAGTTGTCAAAAAACTTTCATAGTGATTCAATCATGCATATATGTGTTATAAGGCAGTAAAAAAACTTTCATAGTGATGAAATCATGCTTATATATGTTCTAAGGTTATGAAAAAACTCTCATAGTGATTCAATCATGCATATATGTGTTATAAGGCAGTCAAACAATTTCGTAGAGATGAAATCATGCTTATATATGTGTTCTAAGGTTGTCAAAAAACTTTTATAGTGATTCAATCATGCATATATGTATTTTAAGATTGTCAAAAAACTTTCATAGTGATTCAATCATGCATATATGTGTTATAAGGCAGTCAAAAAACTTTCATAGTGATGAAATTATGCTCATATGTGATAAAATCATGCATATACTAGCTTGAAATCTAACGACATGAAACAAATGACATGAAACTTTCATACCTGATGAGCACCTGCAGACGAAGTTCCCCTGTCTTAAAAAAAGTTGCACAACTCATTACGATCAATATCAGAAATGACTTCATGTAAAATGTCATGCACTATGTCCTTAACAAGCTGGTGGACATCATCCCAAGAATTAGCAGGGTCAATCGGACGCTGGGAGTTGATGCTGGCGAGAGAACTCTGAGAGCCCTGACTGAAGGAGGCAACAAATGGTATAGTGATCATATTACTCTCAAATCTGAACACACGACCCCTTTATGGTTCACCGGTTGCAGTCATCCATGCTGCAGGATCAAAAGGCGGATGCTGAGTGGAGTCATCGCCCTATTGCTCTACCATCTATTGCTCGTATGACTCCTACAAAGTAATGATTACAGTATGGATTAATAATTAAGAATTACAATGTTCATGGTAACTTGTCTATTATAATGTTTATTAATACAATAAATACTTACCGTTGTCGCTCTCGTCTTCTTTGATACAAACTCTCCCATGCTCTTACGTTTATGTATTTCAACAAACACATTTTTGTAAGGCACAATGCCTCCTTTTTCTGCTTCCTGTGAGGTTAAATGATAAAAAAATTAATTAAAAAGTATGCAACAATACTTATAAATTTGACAATAAATATATTGATGAGTTACCATTTTCTTCTGGTGGCTCCCAAAAGTCTTAGATCCACCTGTGTGTAGATGGGCATCGAGCATCTTTGCTCGGTTTTGTATAGCCTTTGCTGAGTGGTTTCAAAATTCATGGCCCCCTCACTTGTCGCACATTGCATCCCAATAATCTGACCAGATAGTAGAAAAGCTATGACCCTTCCACTGCAGTGGATCATCTATCCCACCAGATGCTTTTATTACTGCAGTCTTCATATTATGCAGCATGTCGACAAATCGACTAGCAACCACCTTCTGCCACACCCACCTCGCGTCCTGCTCCTCTTTCGCAGTCGCAAAGCGATTCGAAGCCTACCAATAATTTCAGAATGTTAGTACACATGACTATAATAAAAAATTAAATATAAAACACATTATCTATGATAAACGATTATATACCATGAATGAGGATCGCAATCTGTCCAACACCTCTTTTGGGTACTCTTTCCATTGAGCGACCGGTCTTGGAAGATGTTGAACTAATGACTGCTTAATTTCTTGCATTACTTCTTGTGACTCAAACCTCGCACTGCACATGAATTGATACATATTAACAATCGACTATCGATATATTCTATTTATAAGATAAGTATTGGATAAGTGAAAATGAAATATTTACGGTCGACTATCGATATACACTATTTGAATAAGTCATCGTGTGTCAGATTGAGAAGATCCTGCATCCGACGTTGTCTCGTGATGTGTATGAATAACATGTATAGGTGGGTCGTGTGCAGACGAAACATCATTTACTGAACAATAAATTAGAAATTCACGCAACGCACATTTAAACTAATCAAGTATATAATTATTTAAATGATATACCTATCAAAGCATTACATGAAGATGAAGGCTGAGACTGACTATCATGACCTCCACTTAATCCTCGACCACTGGGTGCTCGACCATTGTGACCTCCACAAACCATATTCTAACAAATAAAAATGTTATTTGGACCAGTTACATAACTCTTGATCTTATCATGGACATAACATATGCATAAAATATAAAGATTTAAAGGTCCTACATGAATCAGTTTTATAACTATGCATGAACTGTGCATGTACATGATAAGTATGCATGAAATGTAACATGATATGTAATTCCATGAACATGAATACATAATCAAATCGAAAATAACTTCATGCAAGCATGCATACAGTCACATCAAACATTATAATACATTCAAATCATTCATATCACAACAATGTCAAGTATGTACCTACAACAAACACACTCCAATATCCCGCTAACTACAACCATGACTAGCATGGTCTCCGAAATACAAACATAAGAGCATATGAGAAAGTGATGTGGTATATGTTACATGATGTATTTTACTTGCTCGAGTATGCTTTCTCATCACTTGTTTGACTTTCATATTCTTTTTCTTCCTCCTCCTCTTCTTCGTCCTCTTTGTCTTCTTCTTCATTGAGTGCTCATCCACTTGGTATATCATTTGGATCATATTCTTTCATACGTGTGACATCGGATAATGACGATATGACATGCATACCATGTGTGACATCGTGACCATAAGAGAAGTCATACATATCATCTGATTGATAGTAATCACCCTCTTCAACAATCTTGTCTTCCTGTAACTGATCATACTCGGGGTATAGTTTAGACTTCACATAGCAAACTGCCCACCATTCATTTTTATCTGACTTTCTTGTATTCGGATATGAAGTATAGTAAACTTGTTGATCTTGCGAGGCTAATATGAATGGTTCATATGTTTCAAACCTTGATTTATGATTCACCTCCATAATGCCTGAGGCTTTGTCAACTCTTGTTGCTGTGGGATCAAACAAATGACACTTGAATAAAGTTACTCTGTTATTTATGCCTAAGTAAGTCAACTCCATTATTTCTTCTATAACACCGTAGTAGTCATGTTCATTTTTACCGTAGTTGCTACCCTTGACACACACACCACTATTCATTGTTGACTTATTTACACCATAGTCTTTTGTATGAAATCGATAACCATTTACGATATACCCATTGTAATATTGCACAACTTTGGTCAGACCATTTTGTAAATCACATATTCCTTGGTCATTAACATCACCATGGCAGACCTACAAGGATAAACAATGACTATGATCACGACCAATTAAGTAACATATTATTGTTTACATGAAAAAAATGCATGTCATTGTCCTTACCAACTCTTTAAACCATGCTACAAACTTATTTTCACATTGTTTCTGTACTTCTGAATCAATGAGATGTGAAAGTTCTCTTCACAACTCCAGATCAAATCGTCTGCACTTAACAAATAATTATATTACCGAACCATGTATGTACGTAGAGAACTTAGTGTAACATATTAAGTATACTTACTCGATATAGGGGTCGGTCGCTGAGCAATTAAAAAGGATACAGATTTGTGTTGCGCCTTGCTCTTGATCTTCCAAGAGTCTTGATTGGCAACTGCCAAAGGCATACCCAAGTGGTTTAAATATCAATAGTTCGTCAGCCATAGTAACTTGTTCTCCATCATCATTACGAGGTGGGCAAGTGTAACGTGTTAGAATGTGAGGTTCAAAGTACATAGATGAGAAATTTGAAATCTCTTCTAAAGTGTACGCCTCACAAATTGAACCCTCCACTCTTGCTTTATTCTGAACCTTTTTTTTAAGGTCAAATATGCATCTGTCAACAATATGCATCTCGTAATGCAATAAATTTCCAACAATATTGGAGAGAAAAATAAAATAAAAAATATACCTTTCAAATGGGTACATCCACCGATATTGCACAGGACCACCAGCCCTAAGTTTATATGGCAAATGTATGATCACATGTTCCATAGCATCGAAAAATGTTGGCGGAAATATCATCTTTAGCTGACAAATAGTAGTGACACCAGAATCCTCGAGATTATTTACCTCAGTTACTAAAACTTTCGATGCGCATAATGTTCTAAAAAAACTACTCAACTCGGATAATACTCCCCATATAGGTTTGTCTAACATATCATGGAATGCTAGGGGAATCAACTGTTGCATAATGACATGACAATCATGGCTCTTCAACCCATATAATTGTCCCTTGTATATCTTCACAGCCTGAGCAATGTTAGAGATGTATCCATCTGAAAATCTCAACTATCTTAACCATTGACGTACCTGCTCTACTTGATCTGGTCCAGACACATACCTTGCCTTTGGTTTCAGTACTTTGTCATTGTACTCTTTGAGTTCCAATTCTAGTCTTTTACATATTACTTTTAATTCTATATGGGCTTTCGGATTATCCTTCATTTTTCCTTTGACATTCATTACTGCATTGAACACATTATTAAATACAATTTTCTCTGCATGCATCACATCCAAATTATGTCGTATCAATAAGATCGACCAATATGATAGTTCTCAAAATATAGATTTCTTTGTCCAATTGTGATCCTTCCCAAATCCAATGAAGGGCATCAGACTACAGGCATCTGTCAGTTCATATGGAAAGTATTGGAATCGTCTTAAAATCTCTATGCTAGACAATCGTGTAGGTGGACCTTCTATTTCAGTTGTGTCTGCTCGGAATACATTTTTTTGTCGTCAGAATGGATGGTCGCTGGGTAGAAATCGATGGTGACAATCAAACCAGCACAACTTCCTTTCATGCGTCAATCTAAAAGATTTTGTATCCTCCATGCAGTACGGACATGCCAACCTCCCATGTGTGCTCCAACCAGATAACATACCATATGTAGGGAAGTCACTGATTGTCCATAGAACAACAACCTTCATATTGAAGTTTTGTTTTTTGTGGGCATCGTACATGAGAACACCGTCATCCCATAATATTTTCAGTTCATCAATCAATAGCCTTAAATATACATCAAGATTTTGGCCCGGAGACGTCAGACCAGGGATCAATAGAGACAAGAAAAGATTTTGACGCTTCATACACAAGCTTGAAGGAAGGTTGTATGAGGTGACAAATACTGGCCAACACGAGTATGAAGTTGATCTACCCCCAAATGGATTAAATTCATCTGTACATAAACCAAGCCTAACATTTCTCAATTCCATTGCGAATGTCTGATGAGTACGATCAAAGTGCTTCCAAGCTTTCACATCAACATAATGCGTGATCTTGTCAAACTTTATTTACATGTCATCTCATGTGTTTAGCTGTCCTCGAAGACATATACAATCATTGCAATCTAGAGGTGAGAGAAAAGTAGCAGAGCGACTTGTATGACACTTCTTTTGATCTCGTGCTACCATTGCCTCTTGTCTTTGACTTGAACCGAGGATGCCCACATGACGGACATGATCTGCTATTTTCTTGATCTTTGAAATACAACATGCAGCGATTTGGATAAGCATCTATCTTTTGATACCCCATACCTAGAGCGTTGATCATAACCTTCGCACAATATAAATTTTGTGGCAATTTCTCATCTTTGGGCAACATACTCTTCACAATAAAGCATAGATGATCAAAACATGATTGACTCAAATTATACTTTGATTTCAAATTCAGTAGTTGAAGAACTGCAGACGAGATAGTGTGACTCTCGCAACCATTCCAAAGTGGCTCATCAATATCTCTAAGTAAGTCATAAAATCTAATAGCTGCATCATTTGGTGCTTCTTCCTCTACCCCAATTGGTACATCACTAGAACCCATAGCAGAACCCAGTTCTGGTCCTGCGACATCAAATATCAAATCCATATATGGATTATTGTGCACCACATCCACCTGTGCGTCAAAATTATTCCAAAATTCTTCAACTTAAAGCATCCAATTCTGATAATCACTCACAAAACCTTTCCTGTATAGGTGATGTCTAACGCCATGAGGTTCTACAAATCGATTGTTCTTACACATCGTGCAGGGGCACCTGATCCGACCTGTAGGATCCATTGTACTGACACTTGCCGTTGCAAATTCAATAAAACTGTCAACACCATCTATATATTCAAGTGACGCCTCATTGTCAACTATCCTACGGTACATCAATTCACTGTTTGCAGTTATTTTGTCCTATGATGTTACTGATATTATCTTCACCAGTTAAAAGAGAATCATAATAATGCTATGTTGAAGAAAATATCTAATTTATCATGCATTCATGGTGGATATATATATATATATATATATGATGTCATTTAATCACAAGAACTATGATGCATGCATTGATAACATAATATTTTTATGTGCAAAACCATCACATTATATTTACACTCATCACAAAAATATTTAAAATGATGAAATCACATTCATCAACATGATACATTCATTTGAAGCATGTTTTTATGATACAATTTTACATGAAAGGCATAATCAAATTGAAAATAACTTCATTCTAACATGGATACAATCACATTAAACATGGCGATACAATCACTCATTCATACCACAACAATGTTAAACATGTACTTGCAGCAAACACACTCCAATATCTCGCTAACTACTACTATGACTAGCATAGAATCCAAACTCCAAAAATAAGAGCACTTCTATTTTCATACATTCAAATCATGCTCAACACGATCTCCGAACTCCAGCAAAGCTGTCCTAGATATTCACAACTAAGTGAGTATGTGAACAAAAAAGTGTTGCATCCAAGAAAGTAAATAACCTGTGATGCGCCTGCATCACTTACTCACCATGGGTATTTACCCGATTTGCATGCTTTTGTTACGACAATGAAGCCATACATGATACTTCAAGTACAAGGTTTTGATGATGAGCAAGTAGAATCAACTGCATTTCAGCTAAGGCTATGAAGAAATTAAAGAATTCAGTGAAGAATCCTTGAAGACTAGTGTGCAAATGTTTAATTCATTAAAAGTCTGAGATTCTTGTAAGAGCCTTACTTAGAGTGCATATTTAGGTTGCATTTCACCTTAAAAGTCGTTAGAAAAACTTTTCTAAAAGAAACTCTTTTGAAAATCTTTTTAGAAAACTCTTTTCTTAATTTTTCATGTTTATTAGTCGACCAATAGACTTATCAGTCGACTAATCCTCTCGCGCCATATTTTCTAAAAAGTCATTCTTGTCAAATTAGTCGACCGAAGGTTTTATCAGTCGACTGGACAGAATGTCTGTTTTCTGGAAAATTAGCAGCAGTCGACTAATGATTTTTCAGTCGACTGAACAGAACATGTGTTTTCTGAAAATTTAGCAGCAGTCGACTAATGCTTTTTATCAGTCGACCGAACAGAATGTTTGTTTTTCAGAAGTTTTTAGCAGCAGTCGACTAAAAAGTTTTTCAGTCTACTGATGATATTATCAGTCGACTAACTTTTCTTAAGTCGACTAAGTTTCAAAAGTTCAGATTTTCAAACGGCTCGATTAACAGATCAGTCGATCGACGATAACTGTCAGTCTACTAATAACTAACTATTAGTCGACTAACTGATGTTTTAGTCGACTAATTTTGTCGTTTTCCTGAAACTTCAAAAGGCGTGTCTTTTAATTTTTCAAACGTTTTTTATCGTTCGAAATGGACCGTTTTGACACCCTTTCATACTCTCAACGTATGGAATCTTGTAACTATAAATATGAGTGCATTTTACACTCAAAAACAACAATTCAATTGATTTGAATCTTGTTTTTCACTCCTATTTATTCAAGTATTTGTTTTCTCACTCACGTGATATTTTCACTTCAGTTTTTCACTCAAATCACTTTGAGAGATAGTGAATTCATGAGTAGAGTGTTTCAACAACCTCAAAAGCCAATTGCATCTCATTTGCATTCAAAAGGAAGGCTCATAGGTTGTATTGTAAGTTCTTATTTCTTTTCTGTAAAAAGAAGGACTCCTTGGTGTAAAGGAGTTGTTTGCTTTCGGTTGGGTTGTTACTGAAAGTGGGACCGGTTATGGTCTGTGTGATCTTGTAGTTTACAAGGTTGATAGTGGAAAATCTCAAGCGGGTTTTGCTTGGGGACTAGATGTAGGTCGGGTTTGACCGAACCAGGATAAAATCTTGTGTTCTTTGTGTGTTTGCTTTGAGATTTGCAAAATCATTCAATATTCCGCAGAAAAGTTTTAAAAGCACTATTCACCCCCTCTAGTGCTCGTTGCCTTGATCCTAGTGCACTTTCAGCTTTTGCCTTTGCATTTTTCTTATTTCTTTTTGCATGACATTTTTAGCCGCATATGATGCTTAGCACTAAGCATTGCGCAATTAGCTCAGCTACGCACCTGCAAAGCATAAATATACAAACAGAAACTCAATTTCTCTAAATCAAATAGGAAACTGATCCCACAAATCGAAAGGAAACAAGGACTCTGTTTGGAGACAAGAAGGGGGGCCAAGCACCTCATGGCAAAAGCACAATGCATAGCCATGATGGCGCTGGGTACCAAAGCCAACCCCACCCATGCCTAAAGCATGCACAACAGACCTGAAGCTCCCCCCACTAGTCGGCACAACTGTCGAACGAGTGAGCAAGCAAGTCGAGGACACATGCACGCTGAACGCGAGAGAGGGAGGAGCACATGCACCCTGAACTGCCATGGCTGCCGACCTGATAAAATACTGACAGCGACTTCAACCCCTATCGAATGACCATTGCTGCAGAAAAAGACTGACAAGATGAGCTTTAACCACTGTCGGTCGGAAGGAAAGAAAAAGGAGGACAATAAGAAGAAGACACACAAAGGAGAAAGAGGTTACCTGTGGAGGCGGCTGGCACCGCAGGTTACCCGACAAGGGTCACCGATTGATGAGAGCACACGAGGGAGGCAAGGAGGCAACCGAGAGTGTTGCCTGTGTCGATCCTGGTAAACAGAAGAAGAGGACGAAGGAGCAGGAAGCAGTGATGGTGGCGCTATTGCCTGGCGACGATGCTCGCCGACGATGGTGGGTCAGGAAAGGCAACGAGAGGAAGAGTGCTCGGGGGTCGTCGTCGACTGGACACGACAGTGAGAGAGATGGAGTGAGGGAAGAAGGAGGAGGTGAAGGAGAGGGTGGTGGGTGGCGGGCGGTGGGCGATGAGATGAAACTAAAAGGGAAAAGAAAGGGGCTCGCATTAAGGTTTTACAGGAAATTTAGCGATGGATTAACGACATAAAAATTATGTCGCAAATTTGCGACAGAGTAGCGACAAAAAAAATGTTGTCGCTCATCCATCGTGAAGTTGCGACAGAGTTTAAGACACAATTTTTTTGTCACTAATCTGTCACAAATTTGCAACGACATTTGCGATAGAATTTTTTCGTTGCTAATTCTGCAACTAATTCTAATTTTAAGGACGGATAATTTTCTCTAGCTAATTCGTCGTAACTTTACGATGGATTATTTCCATCGCAATTTTTTGTCGCTAAATAACATTTTTCTTGTAGTGTTTGATCACTACAAGAAAATAGGTTATTAGCGATGGAATTTAGCGACGGAATAATTCTGTCGCTAGTTAGCGACAGATTAACGAGCGAAACACATTCGTCACTATAATTAATGAAACTTACGAAAATAGCGATGGAATATATCCTGTCGCAAAAGTCGTCGCTAATTAGCGACGTATTTTGCGAGGGAATATTTTGTCATCACGGACGCAGCATTTAGCGATGGCGGTTGCGACAGAAAAACTTCCATCGCTAATTATCGACGGACTTGGCGATGGAATATATTTCGTCGCCATTTTCGTGTTTTGATTTACGACGGCTTAGCGACAGAATTAATTTGTCGCTAAGTTGTCGCGAATTATCGCATAACCCTAATCCCAACCCTTTTTTTCTTTTCTTCTTTCGTTGCTCCCGCTCCCGCCAGCCTTCCGCCGTTCGCCGGCCCCACCATCCACCGTTTGTCGTTCGCCGCCGCCTGGAGACAGGTATTCTAAAATACCTTAAGGTGGTAGCCCTCCCCCCTCCCCCCCGCGTTTTTCGGCTCAACCCCCTACGTTCCGGTAGGGGGTCGACCCTTTGCGGTTTCGGTAGGTCATTTGGTACTGGGCTTCTCAAGGCCTATGCAAGATGTTTTCATTTGCCTCATTTTTTTTTTGTGGTGACTTCATTTTAAAACAATGTTTTTTGCAGATTTCTCAACGGAACTCGCTTGTGCTTAGCCACCCGTGGTAAGTAAGTGACAAAAATAATGCAAATCGGGTAAATACCCATGGTGAGTAAGTGATGCAAGCGTATCACATGTTATTTAATTTATTAGATGTAACACTTTATTGTTCACACACTCACTTAGTTTTTGATATCTAGGGTTGCTTTGTTGAAGTTCGGAGATCATGCTGAGCATGATTTTAATGTATGAATATAGAAGTGTTCTTATTTTTTGAGTACGAATTCCATGCTAGGCATGATAGTAGTTAGTGGAATATTGAAGTGTATTTGCTACAGGTATATGTTTGTCATTTGTTTGATATGAATGATTACGATGTATTACAATGTTTGATGTAATTGTATTCATGCTTGCATGTAGTTACTTTGAATTTGATTATGGCTTTCATGTGAAATTATATAATAAAAGCATGCTTTAAATGATTGTATCGTGTCATTAATAGTTTGCACATGAAAATATTAAGTTATCAATGCATGCATCATAATTCTTGTTATTGTATGACATCATATATTGCATGATAAATTTGATATTTTCTTCATCATAACATTCTGATGGTTCTTTTTTAACTGGTTAGGTTATTATTCGTAACATCATAATAAAATGACTGCAAACCGTGAATGGATGTACCGTAGGATAGTGGACAATGAGTTATCACATGCATATGTGGATGGTGTTGAAAGTTTTATTGAATTTGCAACGGCAAGTATCAGTACAGTGAATCCCACAGGTCGGATTAGGTGTCCTTGTAAGATTTGTAAGAATAATCGATTTGTAGAACCTCATGGCATTAGATATCACCTATACAGGAAGGGTTTTGTGAGTGATTATCAGAATTGGATGTTTCATGGAGAAGAATTTAGAAACATTTTTGATGCATGGGTGAATGTGGTGCACAATAATCCATATATGGATTTGATATTTGATGCCGCAGGAACAGAATTGGGTTCTGCTATGAGTCCTAGTGATGTAAGAACTGTCGTAGATTAAGAATCACCAAACGATGCAGCTAGTAGATTTTATGATTTACTTAGCGATGCTGATGAGTGTGAACACCCCAAATTTTTCAAAATCTTTTAAATATTCCCTTCTTGCCCCTAAATTCATTTTTGAGCAAATGTGTCATTTTTAAATATAAATTCCAGTTCATTTATCAAATTTTATTGAAATTAAATTCATTTCATATGTTTAAATTGATTTCGGATCTGGATCCAATGTCCAGATCCAAAATCTGAGTTTCCTTGTTCAAATTTTAAATTAAAAATTATAGAAAAGCTTGGACAGTCCATCCGACATCTGTTTGGATCCATCATGTTGTATTTCTCAATTCGAGTTCCAAAACTCGAACATTTTCTCAAAACCTGGGTCCAAACCCACTTTCTGAAGAAATTTCTCCAAAATGGTTCGAAATTCTCGGAGAAACACTCTTTGTAAATATTTCTCAGAAAAATACAAAAATTTAGCGTTTAAACTTTGTTTTGTTTAAAATTTTAGTTTTTCTACTACAAAAATACAAAAAAAATTTAGTTTAAATCCTTGTTTTTTCTGTAAATTTTAGGATTTTATTCCAAAAATATCAAAAAAAAATGTGGAAAACGAAGAAAAGAATAAATATATATATATATATATATATATAAATAGTTTTTATAAGGAAACACCTTTTTCAGAAAAACTCGTAAAGCAGCCGCCTCTTTGTAAAATCTCGAAAATCAGGGGGGCTCCTCTACGAAACTTTTTTTTAGGGTTTGAAAAACCCTTCGTAAACCAAGAAAGAGGCCAGCCGGCTGGCGCCTCCCCCCTTTCTTCTTCTCCGCCTCTCCCAAACCCTCTCCATAGCCTTCTGGAGGCACCCATGTGCCTCCAACCACTTCTCGAGGCCTCCAGCCACCCATCGCCAACAAACTTCTTCTCCAGCCTCTCATCCCCCAACCGAAACCCTCTCCTCCTCCTTAAAAGGGCATGCAGGACGCCCCATTCCGGATCGCTTCTTCACCTCCCCATTGGCATCTTCTTCTTCAATCCATCGCTTTCACCCCTCCACTATCGGACTTCTCCTCTTCTTCTGCCGCCTTTTTTTCTTCTTCCCCTCCCCTCTTCGATCAACCGTCTTCTACTCTACCGCCTTCTTCTCCTTCACGGATCCATCTTCGCCTCTCCTGGCTCAAGGCCTCCTGAGAAGTAATTGAAGACCAAGTTCACCCGGTAGCAGTATACAGGAGCACGACCTTCTCCCTTCCCAAGTAAAAAAAAAAACCAAGATTACGGTAAGTCTTCACTCAATCTTCGTTTTATTTCCCTTTTCTTTGTAATTTCCCTAAAATCTTTCTTCTTTCTTCGTTTGAATCTCATAAATGCACTCTCGAGGGTGCTGGGTTTCTTCTAGCAACAACGGCCCCTTTTCCTGTGCAACAACAAATGGAACGACTCTGTTCCAACACCCCCTTTTCCTGTGCAACAACAAATGGAACGACTTTGTTCCAACACCCCCTTTCTTCCATTTTTTTTCTACATTTCTGTTTTATCCATGCTGCGATTTTCTTTGGACTCAGGCTGTCGGATTCAATAATCCGACAGGGTTCATCCGAACCCCAACCCGATTTCGCTGCTAAGATAGGTTTTATTTTGATTTTCTGTTCAATTTCAAATTTCCCTTAAGGATCCCCATTTTGATATCTTTGATTTCTTATTCTTAACAAATATGGCTCAATTGTGAATATTCATGGCAGTTCATTTAAGCATCTCATGTAATGTTCTGCTCTGCAATACATTGTTATTTACTTTCATCTATATAATATTGTTTGTTTTTATTCGACTACATTTTTTGTGGTTTGTGGTTTTGTATTTAGAATTGTTTTCCTTACATGATCCGATATCATATCAATGTCGTTGGATAAAAAAAAAATCTATAGTTAATTTCACACTCTTCCCATTATCTCATCGTATTCCTTTATCATAAGTTGGATCCTTGTGTTTTGCACCTTCAATCTACCTTTCGTTTGATTCCAGTTGTATCTTATACCAAACTTCCTTTGACAGTTGGATTGTTCTCCAGTTATCATTGGATTCTCGGATTTGTTATCTTCTTTTCCCTTTAAGATTGCCAGTTGAATTAAATTTACTGCGTCGATGGCAATGATCTGTTATACTCATCCATCTGTTTCCATCTATGTGACTGACTCCCTTTGTGCTGATGTAGTTTCATTTTTTTATTTTGATGGTCTGCATTACTGAGGGACGACATGATGTTGT